>NC_143532.1:18967081-19291248 GCF_031878675.1 Megascapheus bottae | reverse complement strand
ATGATGGAGTCATCGTCAGGGTCGAAGGTCACAGCATTGGTCGCCTCAGGTCCTTCCCCGTCCTCTTTGGTGACTGGCCGGACACGAGCAATCACGCGGATGTTTCCTGTGATGGATGGAGATGGAGCTGGGTCAAGAACAGAATGCCTCCATGCTGTCTGACCTGGGGCCCATCGGCGGCCACTAGATGCCCCTATCTTTAAAGAAAAGCTCAGCAGGGCAAGATGCCCACGCCCCAAAGCCATACTAGTGAGTCTCAGAATGGATTCACTCAGGTGGCTGTGGGGGGGGGATGCTGTGCCTTTAGAGGGGAGGGCAGGCCACTGGTAGGGTTCTTCTCTGTGGATTCAGTTTCCTCATCCACCTAGTGAGAAGTCTGGGCTCCTTGGGCATTAAGACTTGATTTAAAAGGGTACTGAATGCCAGTACAGGGCCTGGGCACCTGATGAGCAAACAAGACCAGCCGGGAGGTAGAAAGCTGATTGATGGGCATTAGCAGTGGGGCAGCACAGGGCACTTGGTGACACCAGCTGGTCTAGCTCCAAGCCAACGGGTGCTCTGCCTTCCCTCCAGTGCTGGCTGCAGCGACTTGAAAAAGCTCCCAACAGCCTCCCTCCATCCTGCACCCAGGGGCTGGCTCTCAAGAGTTCCTTTCGGGTTCTTGGAGTGACTCATGATCACCTTACTCAGGAGCATGAAGAAGGCAGGGGCATTTGTTATCTGCCATGGACCCAGTACTGGGCAGAGCAGATGCTTGTGAGCCTCAGGGTTGAGCAGGCTCCAGGTCAGCCCTACCCCTCAGCTACTTAAGGCCTGGGAGTAACTGCCATGGGCATGAGCTTTAGCACTGACTCAAGTTCAAGTGCAAAATGGACCATGACCAGTACCATGACTCTGGGCCAAGCTCCTGGACTTCTGTGCCGGTTCCCTTGATGACAGAGGACTGGGATGGTGCCTGGGTGACAGGGTATGTGGTGTACGGGCGGAGGACCTGGTGCAAGCCCTGCAGGGCCGCCCTGCAGGGCCCCCCTGCGCTCACCTTTCAGCCGCACGAGCTCATTGTGGCACTTCTTGCGCAGCTGCAGCTCCCGGCGGTACTTGCGCAGCAACTCCTGGTTGTTGCTGTTGACTTCTTCGATGGCCTGGCCGATCTGGGGGGAGGCACACTCTGATGACAAAGCCATCAAGGAGCCAGCTCCGTCAGCCTCACCTTATCAATCACAGGTGCCGTCACCTGCCCCGGCTGAGTAGTTTGCCATACATTACCTCCGTATTTTCTCAAGAATCCCATTTTACAGATGCGGAAACTTGAGTGCCAGGAGCTGAGTACAAGAAGCCTTCACTGCCCAGCACAAACACTTGGTTACATAATTCAACTGGGCTCACATGCACAACTAGTGCTCTACCACCTGAACTATGCCTCCAGTCTAGCATTTCCCTGGCTAATTGCAAATTAGCCATGACTTCTCTCTCTCCAGGCTGCTTTTGAACTGCTACCCTACAGGACACGGGTGTGGACCACTGGTACCCAGCCAAAAACGTTTCTATTCTCCAAATAGATTAAGTCTCTGCAGAGAAGTCACACAAACTCAAGGAGCCATCAGCTATAAAGGCTCAGCACAGGGGAGGCACATTAGAAACAATGGCTATCCTCACACTGTGTAGCTACAACTTTAGAAACTTAATGAGGGGCTGGGAACACGGCACCATGCTTGCCTGGTACACATGAGGCTCTGGACTCCATCCTAGCATCAAGGTGAGGGATAAACTAAACACAGACATTTGGGCCATGGTGTGCCTGCCTAGAATGCCAGCACTCAGCCAGGAGGCTGAGGCAGCAACGCCTCAAGGGGGGCGCGGAATTAAACACAAACTTAAGGATATGGCTGTGATATAGAAATATTTGGTTTAAAAGATCATTAAGGTAGGCATGAGCCGGACAGGTGGCTCACATCTGTAATCCTAGCTACTCAGGAGGCTGAGATCTGAGGACTGCGGTTCAAAGCCAGCCTGGGCACTAAAGAATCTGAGACTCTTCAATTAACCACTGGAAAACGGGAAGTGGGGCTGTGGCTCAAGGGTAGGGTGGTAGCCTTGAGCTGAAGAGTTCAGGGACAATGCCCAGGCCCAGAGTTCAAGTCCCATGCCCCGCAAAAACAAAAAACAAAACAACAAAAACCCTACCTAGGCATAAGCCAGGCACTAGTGGCTCATCCCTATAATCATGTGATGACCTAAGGATCATGGTTCAAAGCCAGCCTAGGCAGGAAAGGTCCATGGGACTCCTATCCCTAATTAACCACCAAAAAGCCAAAAGTACAGCTGTGGCTGTATCCTTGAATGAAAAAGCTCCAGGGATACAGTGTAAGTTCCATTATGGGTGCATGTGTGTGTGAGCATGGGCATAGGCACACACACGTGTGTATACACACACACAGAGCCAGGTGTGATGGTACATGCTCTACAATCCCAGAACTCAGGAAGCTATGGCAGGAAGATCTTTAGTTTAAGGTCAGCCTGAGCTACAAAATGAGCCCCTGGGTCCAAAGAGAAAGGGGGGCGGGGATAAACAATCATAGTAAGACAAACATCCAGATCTCCTCCCAACCTATTTCTAAACATGCGGGCACACGTGCTGGGAGCCTGGTGGGGCTGTATGCTGGGAGCTGGGGTAGGGAGGCAGCCTCGGCGACCCAGCCCCCACACCCCTGCTCACCTCAGCCTTGACGCTCCTGAGTGCCTCCTGAAGCAGCAGAGGGAAGCCGCGCACCTGTCTCTTGAGCCCATTGTAGTCGTTGGTGAGGGTCCGTAGGGCTGGCTGCAGTGTCAGCAGGTTGGTCCTGACGCCTGTGGAAACACAAGGTGAGCCGTGAGGTGGACCGGCTGGGAGACCAGGCCTGAGCAGGCGGAGCCCAGCCAGCAGGCTCACCTGCCAGGTTCTCGTGCACAGCCTTCATCTCCACCTGGGCTCGGGCGAAGGCCTCCTCAATGGCCCGGTTCTTGTCCTCTTCCAGGGACTGCATCTCCTCCAGCATCTGTCCGTGTGCTCGCTCTAGCTCTGCCTCATACATGGCAATCTGGTGGCCAGGCCATGGGAAGGCTCAGGGGTGGACACAGAAGGAAGTCCCCCCCAGTGCTTCAAGCCCATTAGCACACACTGGAATAGAGTAGAATGGCCTCCTCTTCCCCACCACCACCCAGCCATTGCCTGGCACCAACCCAATCTGGCCCAGACGGGGAGCATTTCCTATGTAATGCTCGTGAGCCCCCACTGGAAAGAAGCGTCTGTGACCAGATCACGCTAGAGATGAGGAAACAGACTTGAGCAAAACTTTCCCTTGGCCCTACAGCTAGGGAAAGGAGAAAGGACTGGACGCTGCGCTTGTGGGGTCCCCAAAGGGTTAGCCTCTGGCTTCCACCCAGCCTATCTGCTCCCTGCAGGGGCTTGCACACCTGAGCTCGGAGCTGGGCTGTCAGCTGATGCGAGCTCTGAAGCTGCTGCTCCATCTCCTTCAGCACTTGCCGCTGCATGGCCACCTGCTCCTGCAGGTGCTGGTTCCGAGCCTGGGACTCACTGAGGGCTTGCTTGGTTTTCGGTGACTCCACCTCCACTGTCTTGATGACATACTACAAGACGTTGGAAGGACCTCACCATGGGCGCCCTCTGACACCAGGGGCCATGTACCAAGAACCATCCACTAAGAAACCCTGGTGGAAACCACAGGAGCCGCTCATCCAAACGAAAGCCTGCTGGGAGCCGGCTGCAGCCCCACGTGGGAACCCACAGACAAGAAGAGCAGAACCCAGAAGCTCTGGTGCAGCTGAGTCCGGCACTAAGAGACCCTTCAAGGCACTGGTTCCCTCTGCCTGACTGTAGGCAGCAAGAGGGCATGGGCCCAGACAGGAAGGAACCCCAAGGATCCCATTTAGCCTCATATACCAGGTGATCACCACCAGCCACTCTTCCATGCCAGTCCTGACCCGAGTCCAGGGTTTGCATGGGCACTGCTCAAGCCTGCCCAGCTGTGGCTCACCTTGACCGGTGGTGACTGGGCCCGCAGGCTGGCGATGGTCTCGTGGCTGTCCCGCAGGCGCCGGCTGAGCCGCTCCTCCTCCTGTGCTTTCTCAGCCAGGCAGTCCTTGAGCCGCAGCTCCACCTCGGCCAGCCGGTCTGTCTTCTGCTGGACCTCTACGTTCAGTTCTGACAGCATGCCTTTGTTCTCCGCCACCTCTAGCTGCAGCTGGGACAGCTTGTCTCGGAGCTGGGCACTCTCCTGTAGATAATCAGGAGGCCCAGGGGTCAGAGGGAGGGGCTGGGTCACTGGGTCAGTGGGGGGGGGGGGGGCGTGCACAGCCTGCCAGCTCACCTGGCTGTGCTCACAGCCCGGGCAGGATGCTGCAGGCTGTGCCTGTAGCTCCTGCAGCTCCTGCCTCAGCCGCTCATTCTCCACCATCAGCCGGTCCCGGTGCTTCTCCAAGTCTGTGCCTCCCTGTGGGGAGCCAGGGCCGAGCGGGGGCATGGGGCAGGGGCAGGGAGACAGGAGCAGCCAGGAGAGACAAGGAAGGTGAGCAGGGGAGAGGGAAGAAGCAGGAGCCCAGTGAGACAGACAGCAGAGGGGAGGCAGGAAGGGGAGGCGAGAGCTCACTCCCGCTGCCCCGCCTGTCTAGGTCTATTTTCCTGAGTGTGAAAATAACAAGAAGTCACATTTATGCAGCGTTCACGCTCCTATTGTACGTCAGCAGATCAGATCCAACCTCCTGCCCCTGGGACAGACATGCCCACTGAGGGTACGGCCAGCAAGAATTCATGGTAAAGGACAGGGGGTGAGAGGGGGGCGGGGGTCAGCGATGGGCTGCACCACCCGGTAAAGAGACTGGGCGCCTGCCCCCTCCTCAGGCTGGCACCAGAAGGAAGCCTCACCAGCTCGGATCGCAGTCGGCTCACTTCCTGGGCCTGGCTAATGAGTTTCTCCTTGAGATTCTCCACCTACAGGCATAAAGAAGGGTGGGTTAGGGGCACTGGGAGCCTGGGTCCTCACTGCCAGACTTCTGCTGGGTGGCTCCAGTAACCGGTTATCCCATAGCCGAGGCACCAGACTGTGCCTGGCACTCCAGATAAGAGAAAGTCAGTCTGCTCCTGACAGCGCAGTCCGGGTGCTCTTCCCGCAGGAACAGAGCCAGCCTGTGCTTCTCGGGAGGCTGGAGGGGAGCCCAGCCCGCTGCCCCAGGAGCAGCTCCCAGGGAGACTGGGCCCCCATCTGAGGGCCCTGTCTATAATTTCTTAATAAAGAGCCTGCAACTTACATGGACTGCAGGCCCCGCAGGCACTGCCTCTGTCCTCGCCCAACCCCCAGAATGTTCTATGTTGGGTGTTTTCTGCCCTGTGAAGCCCGTATCTCTTCAGTGAGGGTGTGTTCAGGGCCTGTGAACACCCCCACCATCCAATCTACTCACCAGGCTGTGAGAAAAGGGGATGGGACGCCATCAGCAACTAAGGGGGGCACACCACCATGATGCCAACCCTGTGGGCACCGTGACTCGGCCGCTAACAGTGACCCTTCTCTGGCATCGACCTCTGTTCTCCCCAAAGGCCCAGGAGTCTGGTCCACACCAGCCCAGCCAAAAACGGCGCCATAGGGGAAAAAGCCAGACAGGACCTTGGTGGCAGCCTTCAGGGCCGCATGCTGGGATTCCTGGTGCACAACATTGTGTGAAGTCCACATCTAGGCTTGGAAAAGGCACAGTGGGTGGAAGGTTTCCATCAACTGTCCATGAAAGCCCTGGGTGCTGATGACTAAATGACAATGACCTTCATGCCACCTTGCTCCAGGAAGCCTTAACCTACAGGTGCCAGCCAGGCGAGGTGGGTGAGGGAGGGGCTGCCCGAGGCAGCTGCACTGGGCTCCCACAGGCCCTGCACCTCGAAACTGATTTGTCTTTCAGGAAAGGCCAGACTTTGATGCCTGGGGTATAAACTCTCCCCACTCTCTATGGCCGAGACCTCGAGTCTGTGTGTGGCCCTTGATCTCTGGCTGGCCACCTCTATGAATGAGGAAGACGGTCCTGGGTGCGTCTCCACCTCCCAGCAGAGGCCCAGGCCACCAGGACCAGCCAGGTGCTGTTCGCTGATGGTAGGGGAAGGGATTCCAAGGTAGAACAGTTGCTCAGGGCCTCTCGGAGCCTGAGCAGTCACCTGCAACCACTCACCGTGGCCTATGAGTCTTCCTAGGACAGCCAAGGGTCACGGGCTGAGCAGGGAAGGACAAACTTGGATCAGTGGACCCAAGTGCCAGGATCACTGCCTAATCTGAAGCTGAGAGCCTGCAGTGAGGGGTGCTTTGGCTGCAGGGAAGGGAGGCTCACCAGAGGCATCCTTTCATTCCACAGTCAAAGAGTGTGAGGCCCTGAATTTAAGCCCCAGTATTAGCACTAAAAACAACCAAATTAAAAAAAAAAAAGGTGGGGGGAGAACACTAAACCTAATAAAAACAAGCAGTCTCCAGGCTGCACTGAGAGCTGGCAACTACTCTATGCTGTCCCAAAGACTGGTCCTCCACCCTGAAAGAAGAGGGGCACCTTCTACTTAAGAGGACGCCAGCCCCTGACTCCCTAGGCCATCTCCAGTGGGGTTCACTGCTTGCTGGAGCTTTCCCACCCAGCCTGTAAGCAACTAGCCCCCCCTTCTGACATCATAATGGGGTGCTCTGCTCTGCTGAAACCTGTGAGGCACCCCTGGAAGGGGGCAGCTGCTAAGGGTGGGCTGGTGGTGGGGGTGGGGAAAGGAGGCAGGGAAGGGACTGAGGCTGAGGAAGAGACTGTAAAAGGAGGTTATAAATATCCAAGTAGAAAAATGGTTCTCCAGCCCTACAACCTTCCCACAACCACCACAGCTGAACCGGCCACAGCCTGTGGCCAGTAGATGCTTAATACATATCATAGGGACAACCAAGGGGCAGTATGCATGCTCCTGCAGCAGCAAGCAGGGGACAAGCAGCCTCCTGTCCCTGGAGAGCACCGAGGACAATCCAGAGCTGAGAAGGCTGCTGGCCTTGGCTGAGGTGACCCCTTGCCTCCCTGCTCAAGCTGAAGAAAGTGAGGCCATGCCCTACTGGGGGCAGAAGTAGCCTAGGCCAGCCTGTTTGCTGATCTGACACAAACCTACATTTATATTTATACACCCCAGTGGAACAGACTCAGCAAAGGGAGAAGGGGCACGCCCGCTCAGGTCTGTGCTTTCAGAGCTTGTCTGCTCCAGGGCGGGCAGCCTCTTGAACCAACCTGCCTATTATTCCCAACCTCCCACCATGCCTGGGCAGGGAGGTGCAGTCAGTAGCTGGGGGCCGGGGTGGGGGGGTAGGGGGAAGAGGGAGTGGGCTCTCTGAACAGCACTGCTGAGCCAGCACAGGAAAACAGCCCACAGGAAACCCTCTTTGGGGGGGTAGGAGAGCTCCCCTTTTACAGCCACTCACCCCACCCTAGGGAGGCCAGATCTTGCCCACATGCTGCTAGCCTGGACTGTCTGGCCACTGCCACACAGCCATCTCTACCTCCAAGGATTCACATGGGTCCTTCTGACACTAATGACAGGATTGCCAATTTGCAAGGTGACTGCCTAGGTTAATCCCGGCCTCAGTTTACCCACCCATAACCATGGACATGTTTCTTCACCTCTCCATGCCTTTTGATTTCCTCATCTAACGCTCATCTAATGAGGCTATCTGCCCCAGGTGTCTTGAGGATCAAATGAACTAACAGGCCTAAATTGTATTGGAGGGTCCTGCATTTCTAGTATGTTCCATTAAATACCAAGTCTCCCTTATCTGAAGTGCTTGGGACCAGACAATGCTTTTGTTTTTCAGATTTTGGAATATTCACACATATTTATATCTACACACACACACACACGAGCCAAGCCTAAGTACAAATTTCATTTGTGTTTCACAGTTGCCTTGCACAGATACATACCACACACATGGGCTAAATGTCAAAATATTGTCACTTTTTACCATCCTTTAGCCATTTTGTGCATGAGATAATCTGTGCATCCTCAGCCGTCTAACCTGCCACATAATGTGGTGATGGTTTAGGATTTGGGATTCAGGCTTGCAGTGTGCCTTAGAATAAGAGGATCACGCAGGCAGGGTTTCTGTCTGCAGTCTCCGTGCCGGGTTCCCAGTGCCTACGCAGGGAAGGGCTTAGTCCATGTAGGATGAGTGCTGATGGCTGAGGGTGCAGGCAGGGCAGGGTCTGTGGAGGAGGCTGGCACAGGGCATGACAGGCAGGGAGGAGTGCGGGCCGCAGTGTGCCCGGTCATGACCTTCACCCCGCTCGAGTCCAGCTGGTGGCTGCCATGTGGGAATGCCAGCCAAAGGGGCAACATGTCCCAACTGTTCGTAACAAAAAAATCATCCTGATTTTCATGTGAACTTCACAAATGTTGGCAACATCTGTAATCCTAGCTATTTATGAGGGTGATATATGAGGATCCCAGTTCAAAACCCAGCCCGGGCAGGAAAATCTGAGACTTTTTTGTCAGTCATGAGACTTGAACTCAGCCTAGGCATGGCCCCTGGGCTCTTTTGCTCAAGGCTAGCACTACCACTTTGAGTCACGGTACCACTTCCTGTGTCTGGGTGGTTTAGAGATAGTCTTACAGCCTTTCCTGATCGGGCTGGCTTTCAACCATGATCTGAGGATCTCAGCCCCCTGAATAAGCGTGAGCCATTTATGAAGCCTGAGACTCTATCTCCAATTAACCACCAAAAAAATCTACAGTAGAGCTTTGGCTTTAGTGGTAGAGCATTAGCCTTAAGGAGAAAAAAACCTAAGGGAGAGCACCCAATTCCTGAGTTCAAGCTCCAGTACACATAGACACATACACATACACACACACACACACACACACACACACACACACACACCAAATATGACTTTAAAAGATAGACTAGTTAGAGCTAATAAACTGAGCTTAGCTCTGAGATAAGTTGTAGGACATTAGATCCACACAAAACTGCTGTTTTTATAATAATAAAATAATCCTAGTTACAATCGCATGCAAAAGAGTAAAATGCTTAGGAATAAATTTAACTAAGAAGGTGAAAGACTTAAACATTGACAACTAGACAGTGTGGCTGGAAGATCAAGGCAACACCACTGAATGGGAGACATCTGTGGGCAATTGGTGAAGAGTTCCTGTTAGGATTTCAGGGCTGGGGTGTGGCTCAGTGGTATCTCATTGGCCAAGCATGCACAGAGCCCTCGTTTCAACCTCAGCACCTTCACAGCAGTGCAAAGATTTCAATAATGCTCAACATGATCTACAGATTCAAAATCAAAAGCTCTATCAGAATCTCACTTTTTTTCTAGCTAGTAATGGTGGCTCATGCTCATCTACACAGAAGGTGTGTGGATCAGGAAAATCACAGTCCAAAGTTGCCTATCTCACAAACACAAGCCAGACATGGCGGCATGCATAAGAGAACTCAGATTCTCAAGAGGTTGGGGGGTGGGGAGGTCATGATCTAAGCCTGACCCTGAGCACATAAAAGGAGACACTCTGAGATTCATAACCTAAAAGCTAAAAGGGGTTGGGGTATGGCGAAGCAGTAGAGTGCCCGCCTACCATGTACAAGACTCTGAACTCAGACCCCAGTACTGACATTTTCTGAAGAAACTGAAAATTCATACGAACTCTCAAGGAATATTAAGTGAACAAATGACTCTGTGAAAGAACGCTGGAGAAGTCTCACTTCTGACTTCACAACATACAAGGCTACAGTAACCAAGGCTTTGCTGTACTGGCATAACACCCATAAATCCCATAAGTAAATCCAGGTGGCCTGCCAAGGTACCAAGATCATCTGCAGATAAAGACTAGTCTTTTCAACCAGTGGTGCAGGAAAACTAAATAGCCTCAAAGCAATCAGCAGACCCTTATACCAGAGACCAAAATTTACTCAAATTGTATCACAGACCTAAAACTCAAACTCATAAAAAATACATCTTTATAACACTGAATTTGGCAGCAATATCCCAGATATGATCTCCAAAACATAAATAAAAGAAACAAATGCCAGGCATCGGTGGCTCAAGCCTATAATCATATCTCCTCAGGAGGCCGAGATCCGAGGATCACAACTCAAAGCTAACCCAGACTGAAAAGTCCTCTCGAGACTCTTATCTCTAAAAAATTGAAACCGAGCTATGGCTCAAAGTGGTAGAACGATAAGACTTGAGCAAAAGAGCTCAGGGACAGTGCCTTGCCAAGTTCTAGCCCTAGAATGGACAAAACAGAAAAACAAATAAAAGGTGAGGTGTGTTGGTTACACCTGTAGTCCCAGTATTGGGAGGCAGAAGCAGGAAGATCATACGCTAGAGGCCAGCTTGCATTACACAGAAAGACTTATCTCAAAAAACTAAATAATAAATAGGCTGAAATGCAGTTCAGTACAAGAATTTTCCTAAGGCTCTGGGTTTGAGCTCCAGCACTTTAAAATAACAAAAGAAGAAAATCTTGTCATATGCTGCAATTTAAGAAGTCTTTGAGGCTGCTTTTTTTTGTTTTTGTTTTTGTGTTTTTTTGTCAGTCCTGAGGCCTAAACTCAGGGGCTGGGCATTGCCCCTAAGCTTCTCTGTGCTCAGAGCTAGCGCTCTACCACTTGGGCCACAGTGCTACTTCTAGCTTTTTCTGTATATAAGGTACTGAAGAATTGAATCCAGGGCTTCACGCTCCCTCACCTACCAGGGTCCATCCTGTTCTTGTGGCATGGGTCCACCAGGTGGTGGACACTGCAGACCCTTGTGCCATTAGTGAGATGCCTGCACAAGTTCCCTAAGCCTTGTCCCAAGAGGTGGGTGCTCGGGCCTTACTGGGCAGGGTTTCTGCAGGGGAAGTCTTAGATGAGTAACTTCCCTGTAGTCACCTGACTGCTGAGTGGCAGGCCTCAAACTGGCGCTGGGTCTAACTGCCCCTCCCCAAGTCCTGGCCTCGTGGGGTAGGAAGGTGGCCACAGAACGCAGACACGTTTGGCAATGGTCAGCACCCAGGCACCGCAACCACCAAATGGGAGATGCCTGGCATGGGGGCTCCTGAGCAAAGCAAATTCCTAACACCTAGTAAGTCAACGTCAGAGTCAAGCAGCAATGAAGCTCTGGGAAAGCAGAGGCTCCGCAAGTGCCACCGGGTGAGGCACCGTGCTTTGCAGTTTGTCATCCATGTTCCTGGCCACGCCCCAACAACCACAAAGCCGGGCTCACTAGCCATGGCATTAACGACTAGGAAATGAGGGTTGGAGGTGATGGCCTGTGGCTGGGTCTTTGGCCAGCGGCCCAGCAAGACTAAACTGTTCCCATGTTCAGATCCCAGAGAATTCCTGGGAATAGTAACAGGCTCCGGGGTAGCACCAGGGACTCATCTAGTTGAGCACTGCACAGATGAGGAAACTGAGGCCCAGAGCAGTAGCCACAGGGTAGGGCCTGAGAGAGAGCAGCTCAGAGACCTGTGGCTTCAGGAGCCATTCTGAGAAATTTCCAGAAGAGAGCTAGCAGTCAGAAAAGTTCCTGGCTAAAACTTGAGCAAAGACCTTCTGAACTTCTCCCCGAGGGGAAGTTGTAAATGGCCACTCACAAGTTCCAGTGATTTATATGAAACATCAGAAGGAAATCCGCTTTAAAAAAAAAAGTAGATTATCAGATGCCCAGGGCTGGAGATAGGGGTCAGCAGAAGAGTGACTTGCAGGTTTAAAATTCAAATACTAATAAAATTATTTAACTTTTAAATAACTAAATTAAAAATGAAGGTGATTAAAAAAACAGCCAAATATTCGATAACGCCAAAGGTACTCCTGATTTTCATATACTTAGGACCACTAATCTGCCTTAAAAAGATGAATTTTTTGGCCATGTGAATTCTACCTCAACAAAGCTGTTCAAAACAGCAATAGACTAGAGCCAAGTATGGCGGTGCACTCCTGTAATCCCAGCACTCAGGAGGGGGAATCACCGAGTGTGAAGCCAGCCTGGGATCCACAGTGAATCCTTCCTTGTCTCGAAACAATGGACACACACTCATGTGAAAGACAGTATCTAGGAAGCCCACCCTAGGAGGGGCAGAGCTGCCCTGGGCTAAGGGTGTGTGCTGCAGGACAGGCCCTGGACCAACCCCAGCCCCCCAGAGAAGCACCCGGAGCCTGCATTAACCACCATTCCCACTTCTACCAGGCCTGCGCACTGGCTGTTCCCTGGCTGCTCAGAATACCTTCCCCAGTGGCAGCCCCAAGCACGCAGATTCCCGTTCTGCAGAGCCCTGTCCCTCTCCCTTTACAAGTCTGCAACAGGTGCACAATCCTCCCCAGACTTGAGCCTCCCCAGAGCAGGAGCCACCTGTTCTCCTGGATGTCCCTGGTACCCAGCCCCGTGCCTTGATCTAGAGCTACACAAACCAGAAGTAGGCCCGAGGCAGGTAGGAGGAACACAGAGCTGTCCACGAGCTGCCCATTAGTGGGGTGTCAGTCAAGTACGGCGAGAGGAGAGGTACATGAGGAGTAGCTCTGGAGAAGAGCCAGAAGAAGCTGGTGGTTCATACCTGTAATCATAGCTACCCCAGAGGCTGAAATCTGAGGATTGTGGTTTGAAGCCAGTTTGGGCAGAAATGTCTGTGAGATTCTTATCTCCGATGACAGAAAAAAAAAAAAACACAAGTGGCTCTGTGGCTCAAGTGGTAGAGTAACCAGCCCTGAGCAAAAACTAGCTCAGGGATAGTGTCCAAGCCCCCAGTTCAAGCCCAGGACCAGCCAGGAGAAATGCATGTGCATATTCTGCCTCCTCTGAGTTGAGTTCAAGCCATGGCACCCAGTGGTGTCCCTCTGCTGGCTCATGGGACAGAAAAAGACTGAGGGGCCACCTCACAGCAGCACTGTCAATAGAGGGCCCTGCTCAGGGATCCTGTCACCTGGCCATGGCACCGGAGCCCACATGAGGATGATTTGGCTGACAGGGTCGGGGATGCGGACATACGGAGGAGACACAGGCAGCCAGAGAGACAGGAGATTCCAGGAGACTGCACTTCTGAGGGGCAGGTACAGGCCCAAGAAACAGAGCAGGAGAGGCAGGACGGGAGAGCGGTCTATGGCAGGAACCAGAGGCCCGCCCTCCTGCATCCTCCCAAGAGGACAAGAGCCTCCATCTATCTTCTATCATTCCAAGGGCCTGGTGCAGCCCAGGCGGCCAGGCGGTCACCTCTGACCTGCCCTGCCCATCCCTGCCTCCCAGTACCTGGTTCTGCAGCTGGATAGATGTGGCTTGCTGGTCACTGTCATGGAGGGCCAGCCTCTCCCGCAGGACCACCAGCTCCTCCTGAAGCTGGCATTTCTCCTCCTGGAGCTGGGACATGGCCTCCACCATCCTGTGCACCACAGGGGCCGCACCTGGTGACCCCGACAGGCTGGAGCACCTCCCGCTGCCAAAGAGCCGCCCACCTACGAGCAAAGGAGCTGCGATGAGCAGGGCCTCAGGTCCTGCATGGGCCAAGGGCCCATCACAGCAGGGCAGACGGTTGGGGTTGGGGAAAATGCAAGCAGGAGTAGGGGCTAGAGGCAGCAGCGGGACGGGGGGGTCAGCAGGGACCTCCATTATCGCCTCAGAGGAAGTCCTTCAGGGGAGACAAAACTGCCCCTAAACCAAGACTGATTCCTCTTAAAGTGAGTTCCAGGACTTAGGGGCCAGGCCCCCCTGCCATGGATGGACTCAAGGCCAATTGCCTCTGGCAAAGACATTCCACCCAGAAAACACAGGCTTGGGGAGGGGCTCCCCAGATGGCCCCTGCAGGAAGTAGTCACCTGTGCAGAGAGAGGGGACAAGGGGAGCATGTGCAAGCATGACAGACCAGGACAGACAGACCAGCCCATGGGGCAGGAGCAGCCAGGCCAGCTCTGGGGGAGGGGGGGTGACACGCCTGCACGTGGGGACCACACAGGCACAAGGAATGGGGTAAATACCGGGGAGCCAGGTGGGGCCTCAGCCTGAGTCCTCCTCCTCCCACGCCTTCCACTGTCCTGTCACCAGGGGCAAGAGAGAAGACAGACACATGGACAATGGACGAAGACATGGAATCAAGGCCCATGACCTGCTAGGGGGGCCTGGGGCACTTGTCACAGCCTGCTCCTAGAGTGCCAAGAAGGAGCCTGGCCCCTGCAGGTGAGGGAGCTGGTAGCAGTTCACGGGAGCTGGGTGAGGGTGGCAGGGAAGAAGAGGAAGAGATTTGTCTCCTCCCCACAGTGGCCCCTCAAAGCTTCCCAGAGCAAAGTGTGCAGGGGTAGGGTAGCTGCTGGCCAATGAGCCTACCTACCTGGTTTTCACGGCGGTGGAAAGAGACTACCTGTATCTAATGGCAGGGAGCAAGTGGGGCCTGGGTCTACAGAGCCCCCTGGCCAGCAGCAAAAGGCAATGGAAGTAGTGGCTGCAGCTGGGACACACTGGACAGTCCCAGCGGGGGCTGGAGGGAGGGCTGGGGATAGGAAGAATACCCAGGAGCCAGTTTCTTCCAGAGAGCTGAGGGCTGAACCCACAAAGCTCCCCAGAGTGAAGAGTAGAGAGGACTCTGCTGACCAGTGAGCCCTCTGCTTGGACAGTGATCCTGGCTGTGTGGCCTGCATGTGACCTAGCACACTAGTCACACACAACTGGCCAAGCTCCTATGATCTGTTCTAGAAAGTGTGAGGACAGACAGATGCTTCTAGACCCACACACGGGGCTGCCACGGGTACAGTGTGACCAGTGTGACCCTCCACAGACTGCTGCAGTGTGATACAGAATGCCCTGGCTTCTACCCGAGAGAGCCACCTCTGTCCCTCAGAGGGCCATACAGGGCCCCATTGGGGGCTTCCTATGGGAAATGGGGACAGTGTATCTGATTTGAAGCCAGGGCTGGGAAAGGAGCCTAGGTGGTTAGCTGGGGGACACACAAGCCTCAGGAGCCCCGTCATTCAGGGCACAGCTCCTGACGTAGGAGGCTCTGACCACCCTGCACCCATCCCAGTGAGCCTCAACAGAACCTCAGCACAGATGCCAGGAGCTAAAAGGGGCTTGTGGGCCCTGGAGGGGAAGAAGGATCCAGAAGCAGCTAAGGGAGATCTAGGAAGGGAAAGGGAGGAGGACGACAAAGTGAGGCCCAAGGGACTCAGGCAGAGGTGCCACACACCACCCCTGAGGGCTGTGTTCTAAGGTGCCAGCCAGCACAGGACCTGGGGCTCAGGAGGGGTGGGGAGGCCCGGCCTCTCTGCGAAAGAGAGATGATCTTCCCCTTTGGGGTGTCCCTCAGCCAGACTCCTACACCTGCCTGAACACAGGAGGGCCCAAGCTGGAGGACACAGCTGGGGGTCAGCCTAGAGGACTGAGTGACCACAGCCAGCAGCCAGCAAATTCACCCACACGTGTCAACAGGAGGCAATCGCAAGACCAGTGCCTTCCTCCGTGCACTCCTAGCTTTCCAGGTGCCCCAATATGGTCCCTCCAGGGGTCATTGGGCTTAGAGGAATCCTGGCACACATTCCCTAGATTACAAAGGGGTCCACAGAATCCTCCAGAAACAGGCAGCCTCTGGGAGCCAAGGAAGCTTTTCCAGAACAGTGCAGTACTGCCAAGGGAAAGCAGAGCTGCCAGCTCCTTCTCCTCAGTGCTCAGGCAGTAGAATCAAAGCCCTGTCCTGGGAGAGGGGGAGCCTCTGGACCCCTCCCCTGAGGCCAGGACACAGAGACAGCAAGTGAGCCAGGTCTCTCTGCGGACCGTGGTGGCGTCTGGGAGGCTGCCACCCATGCCCTGCTTTTGACAGGCACCCGGAAAAGACAAAAAAAAAGTAGGGAAATACAACCCCAGCCCCTGCTGGCTAAGGCCTCTTATCACTGGGTGGGGCCCTGGTAGCCCTGGCAGGGGCAGAGGGATGAGGGACAGACAACACTGCCCCTGGACCAGGGAGCCCGAAGCTGGGACCTCGAGTTCGTGTCAGGTAGTCTGGCTGGGCCACCTCCAGGTGGAAAAGGCAGGGCGTAGGGACAGCTGAGAGCTGTGGGAGCTGTGCTGGCTTGGTCAGAGCGTTCCAGGCCCATGGGCTGACCTCCTTTACCTGTTTTCTCTATATTCATTCTGCCACCAGCTTCCGGGGCCTCACGGTCCCGCCTGGGGGCTGGCCTCTTCAGGAGTTTGTCTTCTTTTGTCCCCTGACTCTTGCTCTCGTACCCCTTGTCCTGCAGGGCCTGCTGCCAAGACACAATCAGAATCCTTACATGAAGGGGACAGAGCTAGAGAGGGGACCCTCTCCAGGAGGGATGAGGCCCTGGTGCAGCCCAAGTGGGCAGGAACCCACTGGGCCAAGCCCTCCACTGTGTGGGGAGGGGAAGATGGGGCCCCATGTCCGAGAGCCCACAGCAAGCCACTGGCAGCACAGTCTAAAGAACCCCAGGGACCCTCAGCTGTCCCTAGGTTCCATGGAACAGGAAACACCAATACAGAAATCTGCTTGTCTTCACACTTACCAGCCACTGTCCAGAGGCACTTGTCCAATATCTCCCTCTACCCCCCATCCATCACAAGACAACTCCCGATGTAGCTGCTACCCCTTGGCAAATGGCCCAGCCTACAGATGGCCGCCCCAGCTCGCCCTGCCTCCTTCAATCCCCACCTCATGGGGTTATCCAGATGCTGCATCGGACTCCAAGTCAAGGAGGGACAGAACCAAAGAAGGCTGGGGAGCTGTTGCCAAGCAGATAGACAGAAAACAGGGCAGGGAGCTTTGTCCAGAGACATCACCACAGCTCACCCAAGGCGACGCCTTGACAGTAGTGGTTTGGCCTGGGAAGGGCGGCCCATGGAAGTCACCCAGAAAGTAATAAGTTCTGCACGGGCTAGGGTGATAAGACATTTCAGCTTCAGAGAATACAAAGAAACTTCTAAACAGGAAAGGGAGAAGAGAAAAGGTAGCTCATCCCTCTACACCAGCCTCTTCCGGCATTTGAATATTTCTCCTTATAAAACAATCTCAGTTTACTGTTTAAAGTCCTGGGAAATGTCTGGAATAAGAGGCAGAAGACAGGGACTGGGAATAAGGCTTAGTGGTAGAGTGCTTGCCTAGCATACATGAAGCCCTGGGTTCAATTCCTCAGTACCATATACACAAAAAAGCTAGAAATGGCGCTGTGGCTCAAGTGACAAAGTGCTAGCCTTGAACAAAAAGATCAGGAACAGTACCCAGGTCCTGAGTTCAAGCCCCAGGCCTGGGGGGGGAAAAAGAAGATAGTTTTTTGTTTTGTTTTGTTTTGTTTTGTAGTAACCTTGCATCCTCTAGTCAAAAACAAAGAAGCTTTACATTATAAGAAAAACAGAAACCATTCAACCAAGGCACCCAACCCGTGGCTCACGTCTGTTAAGTGTAGCTATTCAGGAGAGACATGGCTCAAGTGTTAAGGTACCAGCCAAGCAAGCAAACCCTCAGTACAGGGGGGAGGGAAGAAGCAACAGAACTCAGCTTGGAATGGGAGATGAACCAGGGAGGTGGCATGTCACCTGTATGATGTGGCTGTGAACAAGCACCACCCCTGCAGCTCCTTCGCTCATCTAGAAATAATAATAACCCCCACCTCTTTGCACTAGTGGGCAGAGGAACTGAAGAACTAGCCCTCACACCGAAGAGACATGAGGCTGTGCTCACCATCTGTGCACATTAAAAGGCCAATCAAAAGTTGTAAAGAATTGAAAAGTGGCCTGAGCGGGCCATTTAGTCCACCCCTAGCTCTCCTTCCCCTCTTGTACCTAAAAGACAATTCCCTTTGACTTTATTTTTGTCCTTGCCCTTTGACCAACTGCCACCCCATCACGACCATGCTGGCTGGAGGTGGCAATGACAGCAGCATCTGGAAGTTTCCATTTGCTAACTGGCCGGAGCAAAGGTTACACTATTTCTGGGCTGCACGCCGAGAGACTGGAAGGGTGGGTGGCCTGGGAGGTGGGGAATTTCTGCAGAGCCTTTGGGACAGAGCAGCACCATAGGTTTTTGCTACTGAAGCAGAGGCTGAGGTCACCAAGTGTAACTTCTTTCCCCCCCCCCCACTCCCAGCCCAGGTCACCTCAGTGGCTCTACATCCCTGGCCCTGCCACACTCATAAACAGAGGCGTGGAAGGATGTGAACTTGGAAGCCATAGCTGGAGGCAGCCTCTGAGATGAATCCTTAGCAGATCTGCTGACCCCAGGGTTTGGCTACAACCACAGCCCAACACCCCATAATCAAAACTCAAGAACAGAGCCACCACCCAGCTGGGGGCTGGAGGTTCCTGACCACAGCCTCCCGATTTAACTACCAGTGGCTCTAGCCAGTCAGGGTTAGGAACAGCTCTTTAACCCTCCTCTTGCCAGAGCCGCTCTCTTCCCAGACCTTTCAGATCCTGAGGAAGATCCTCTTGTAGAAGGCCCAGGAAATGCTGTGAAACACCAGACGGTCTCCAGAAACATCAACTGTGACCTTACCCTCATCAGGGGCTCTAAGACCTTGGTTTGCCCCGGTCAGGTGCATGAGCCCATGTGTAAATGCCCTGCCTGCCAGACCTGTGCCCAGGGAACATGGGAAGATTGTGAGGGATGGTGGTCTCTCTCAGCCATACCTTTCTCAGGGTGTCTGAGCAATACCCCAACTAACCCTGGTACTTCATTGTCTGCCACTGATTTGTGATTCTCGGCTGACTCTCTGGCGCCCCCACTAGATAGCCTCGCTCATTTCTCTCCTTCCCTGTATTGGCTGTGCCTGGCACACAACTGGTACTTCCTGAGCACTAGTGAAAAATGGGATGCCCCAAAAACATTCAAAGCCATCTCAGTGAAGTTTTAGGAGCTCTCTGCAGGCAGAAGACCACAGAGGACCAGGAATAAAATACATATATATTTGCAGTGCTAAGGATCAAACACAGGGCCTCAAGAATGCTAGGTAGACGCTCCATACATACAACCCAACTGTAATTTATGGTTAATCCTCAAGTGAATATTATACAATAGTTCAAAAGCATGAGGATGGTACTGGGAGTTTGGCCTAGTGGAATCATGCTTGCCTCGCATGTGTGAAGTCCCGGGTTCGATTCCTCAATACCACATACACAGATAAAGCCAGAAATGGTGCTGTGGCTAAAGTGGTAGAGCTCTAAACTTGAGAAAGCCCAAGGACAGGACTCAGGCCCCAAATTCAAGCCCCAGGACTGGAAAAATAGAAAAAAAGAGGTAGTTTTCTGTACCTTGATATCCATAGGATAGGCTCTTGGGGGGAAAAGCCAATCACAGAATAGTATGTAGAAATGATAGAAGTCATATAAATGTAATAAAGAGGTTGTCTTGAAAACATAAACACCAAACCCTTCAAAGATAGAAGACCATAACTGAGGGCATTCAGTTTGTAAAGATTGTATCTCTGCACAGTGATTTAATGCCATGGATTATAAAGTTAGTTGTGTTCAGGGGTTTAGCTCTGGGGCTCACTGTGTGACCAGCAGCAAGTGACTTCACTTTTGAGTTTCCCTTCTTTCACGCACACAATTCAGAAAAATATCGTGCCTTTATCTTGAAATTTAGATTAAAAGAACCAATCAGATGTTCAATGTCTGTATTTCGTGATAGCACCTATCTTTATTTGCTGTTTTCTACCACCAAGCACACACAGCTCTCTAAGATGTGCCTATAAAAGTCAATGATAAGCCGGGCATGGGGGCTCATGCCTGAAAGTGTAGCTACTCGGGAAGCTGAGCTCAAAGGATCACAGTTCACAACCAGCTGCACAGACACATCGGAAAGATGCTTATCTCCAATTCACTAGCAGAAAAAAAAAAACAACTCCAAAACAACAACAATAGAAGCAGGGGCATGGCTCATGTCTCACATGGGAGAGCATCAGCTGTGAACAAAAAAACCAAGCTAGAGGCCCAGTACCAAGCCCCTGTACCAGCACATACAGGCAGAAAGTCAATGGTAACTGCAGGAGGAAGGAACCGGAGTTCTGATAAAGACCCTGTCTAGATGTGATTCCCACTTCAAACAAGGAAATGGGATCAATGGTCCAGACTCACAGGCTGGAGCAGACAGGAACAGCTACCTCACACCAGCCTGTTCTCCCGGCACCTCCTTCCTCTCAGCCCATCTCAGCTTCCCACTTCAACACCTCAGCCAGGGCGTGGCTGGAAGACCGGGTCACCTCCCCAAAGATCAGCCCAGTGATAGCTGAGGAAGCCAACTGCTGCACGCAGGATGGGACAAATGTTCCACCACACACAGGCATGCCAGAGGAACGGGGGAGCCAGCGCCTTCCAGTTCACACCCCCAAAATCACACACACACACACACACACACACACACTTGTAGAGGGCCTCTGAGCTTACCTGCACGGTCAGGTAGAGCCTGTGGGGACTCCCTGGGCCCGCCCAGTCCACACTGAGGGCTCTGCACTGTGCCAGGGCAGGGCGAGCGGCAATCCGGGTGCTGGGGTCCTCGTCACTGCTGACTGGGGTGTCTCTTCCACGCCCTGTCCCAGCACAGAGAGGTAAGTGGGACAGCTGGCTGCGGACCACTGTGCACCATGACCATCAGGTCCCCCCTCCCCCTCACTTCACATGCTCTTACGCGCAAAGGCACTTGGGCATTGCCAAATGCCCCCCTGGAGATTTGTTTCTGGAGGGCGCTAAGATACCTCTAAGGGATTCCCCTCCCACACAGTAGCATTAGGGACTCCCACTTGCTTATAAGCCTCTGTGGAAAGCAGCCAGAAGCCAATGCCAGCAGTGAGGTGCACCCCAGGGTTGTGGCATCATTACCCAAGCTGCCTCTAGGTGGCAATTTCTGCCCAGCTTTTATTAAGACCAAAACCCACACTGGGTGGCCTGGTTCCCATTTTCACCAAAAGAGCATACTTAGAGAGCCAGCTAAACTGAGTTCCCTCGGGCCTTGGCACCTGGCTCTGCTTATGGGCTTGACACTCCCACGGCAGCCAAGACAAGGCATACTGCAGGACTACTGCCCCGGGGTGGACAGAGGTTCTGAGGGCCAGGCACTGGACCCAATGCTTTCTGGATCCTCACTGTGTTTATCTGGAAGCTGGGAACAACAAACCAGCCACACAGCCCTCAGGTGAGGCCTGAATAAGATCAAACACAGAAGGTGCCTACTCAGTGCCAAGACAAAGTGCCTACTTGATGCCAAGCCAAGCACACAGGAAGTGGTCAGCACAGGTCATCAGGGTGACAATCTAATGACTACCAAGGAGGGAGGAGAATGTTCTCTGTCTCACAGGCAAAGAACCAGAAGATCAAAGATGTGCTCAGCCCGAGCCAGCACACAAATCCCCTGCACCGACTCTTGTAATCACCCCTCTCAAGATGGCAATAAGGGAGAAAGTGGGTGGTGAGGGGTGGGGGGAAACCTCAGAGCTCAGGGGCTGAGCCCCTCCCCAGTGCTAGGCTTGCATTTCATATGGGGTATTTTATTTGGCCTTCGCCTAAAAGCCAGCCAGAGTCAAAAGTCAGCCAGGCGCGGTGGCTCAAACCTATAATCCTAGCTACCTACGAAGCTGAGATGTAATGATCGAGGTTCAAACCCAGCCTGGACAGTAAAGCCCATGAGACTCTCATCTCCAGTTAACCATCAGAAAACTGTAATTGTCACTGTAGCTCAAAGTGGTAGAGCACTAGCCCTGAGCAAACAAGTTCAGGGACAGCACCCAGGCCTCGAGTTCAAGCTCCACAACTGACCCACCCAAAAAGTAAAAGTCTATGTGCCATTATACAGATTTTCAAAGATCTATACATGCACATGTATTTGCACACATATACATAAATACAACTGGAAAGAAATATGTAAAATGCTGTGACATTTTTCTGTAGGGTTTTAAATTTTTTCCAAGAGGAAATGTTATTGCTTTATTTTGTAACCAGAGAAGCCATATTCATATCACATTTATGCACTCCTTAGGATAGCTCATGGGGAGCAAGAGAAACCATCTGCCTCTTTCAGATGACCAGGTCTCTCTAGTCACAAGCCTGAGGCTGTTCCTGGAGGCTTCCAGGGTCATCCACCCACCCCCACCGCCCCCAGCCTGCGTCTAATGTTAAGGAGAACCCAGTGTCTGCTTCAGACAGGTACAGAAGCTGGGAGACCTTGTAAGGCACTGCTGTGGCCACCACTGAAGGAGCAAATGTAGAGGAAGAAAACAAAGTATGCCATGCCTCAGTTTCCCTTTCTGTATCCTGATGGCTTTAGACCTAAGGATGGCCCAGAGGGACAGACTAGTAATCTGAACCCTCTCCCTTCAGCTCAGAAGCCAAAGTCAGCAAACTCCGGAAGTCTAGCTGGCTTGGAGAGTCATCTCCCCACACAACCAGTGACATCCACCCAAGCTAGCAGAGGCAGGAGAGGGTCTCAGGGCAATCCAGGCCTCACCCCCAATCAGAGATGCTGCTCCCTTCACAGCACCTGGGACATGACCCAGAAAGGGGAGCTGGCACTGAAAGCTCCCCAGAGGACAGCAGGGGCCCACACCCAGGGGGACGCTCTTCCTGAACACCTGCTGTCCGGGTCTCTACAGAAGCCACCAGGGGCTGTCGCAGGACTAAGCCAGAGCACAGCGCAACCCCATCCCGACGGAGTCCACCCACATCTCATACCAACACGGGGCAAGCCTGGGCGGGATCAGGTGTCAGTGCCACACAGGACGCCCAGCCGGGCTGCCACTTCACCTACCTTGTTTACCAGCCTCCGGTAGACACCGGTGAGCCCCCAGCAAGATCGCCAGGACCCCCCCCTAGACCTGGCTGTGCCAGGGAGAACGTGGCTGCTTCCCCGGGCACTGCAGACTGTTAAAAAAGTTTAACCCGCTTCCAAGCCCTTGCCCTCCTCCCGGGCAGGGCGCAGCGAAGGAGCTCTGGAGATTGACGCCCGCCCGGCCCGGCTGCCGGCTACCCTGTAATTACCTGACAGCTCTGAGTTTAGGAACCAAGAAACCTCAGTCTCATCTCAGGGATCTGGAGGAAGGAAGGGAAATAAAGAGGCATTTTAAAAATGCGGACTCACCAGTTTTCAACCTCCCCGGGCCGGTGTGTGGGAAAGGGCGGGAGGCTGGGCTGGCTGGGGCGGGGCGAGCCATCCCCAGCTCGGGCTCCGGGGCTCGGCCCACTCTCCACAGGGCCCGCAGTGAGGGCGTGGCTCCCAGGTTCCACGTCCTGCGGGAGGGGACCATGGCCCGAGGCACGGCGGCCTCCTCTGGGGTCCGGGCAGCCTGTGGAACAGAGCAAAGGGAGACGGGCTTGACAAGGATCTGGCCAGCATCCCCCAGGAACCCTGGGTTCAGAGAGGGAAAGGGACCCTCTTCACTCTTCATTTTGATGGTGCTCAGACTAAGTCCTAACAGGACTTAGGGAGGGCCTGCCATTGCTATGGAGATCTCCATCTTATCTCCCGAAGGGGCACATGCCAGACCAAAGCCTCACACAGAGGAAGCGCCAGGAGCCCGAAGCACCCCAGTGGTAAGTCTTAAATTCCTTTTCTGCAAGACGTGGCGTTTTCTAATTGCACTCTGTGGTATGCTAAATTAACCCTCAGCCACTATGCTCCTCTGACCCAGGCCTGTGGCCCAATGGACAACGCTCTATTAGCTTGCACTGAAGAGGGGCTCCCTGGGGACCCTGGCTGTGATAAACTGGGTTTATACACAGCAAATTCTCTTACAGGCAGCTCTGTCACACACTGGAATAACCACTCTGCACCCCGGGTGGCGCAGACACCCTGCCAGGTGTGAGAGGCAAAGATTCTCTCATTCTAGGAACCCACCAGGGATCCTTTTTAATCTGAGAAATCTGGTTTCAAAGCTCCATGTCAGAAAAAAGAAGACACAGGTAAGAGACCTCACAATGTGAGTAGAAGGCAGGGAAACTGAAGGGTGTGCCAGACGCCAACAGATGGTGTGGAAATGGAGGTGAGGTGGGAAGCACGTTTAGGAGTAAAAGCCCTGTCGGAGCTTCATTCACCACACAAGATTTTGGGGTCATGGGGGGATTGGGAGGAGGGTTCTGTGGTTTGTTTTGTGAGACAGGGATTCACTATATAGTCCAGGCTGGCGTCAAATCACAATCCTCTTCTGTAGTTCAAGTCTTTGTTGAGCACCAACTGTGTGCAGAGCAGCTCTGAGGGCATTCAAATGAACTGAGCTATACTCCTATACCAGCCAGTGGTGCCAACAACAGAACTGAAGTCAGGTCGGAGAGGCAACATGGACTTTTGCTTTCATACTGACTTGGAGCACATGTTTATAATCTGAGCACTCAGAAAGCTGGACCAAGAAGATCATGAGTTTGAGATCAACCTAGCCTATACACAATGGGTTCAAGGTGAGCCTGCGCTATATGGTGAGACAACAACAGAAAAGACCAAATTGCGGGCAGCCAAATACTTCCTCTGGAGCTATCTGGGTTGTGGACCACTCTCCTCATTGCTCTTGAGGCAAGTACTTCCTGTCTGCCAGCAAAAACATGTCCTTGAACAGGACTTACCTTCCCTGACCTGCTTAGGCTCCTGAGAACGAGGCTTACCACACCTATTTCTGAAGCCCCCTAGCCCCACAGCCTGTAGCTACACCCACACCAGAGGCTTAGCAGAGGAAAGTCCTGAACTATATATACAAAAGAGGTCAGGGCTAGAGGAGAGGTCAGGGTTACACATCAAGACTCGGAGCTAAAGGCTGGGAACAAAAGCACTGTCAAAGGTTAAGAATGCAATTGCCAAAGGTTGAGCAAGAAGAGAAGCACTAGAGGAGGGCCCACTGTCCTGTGTGGGAAGATGCTGGAGAAGGAAGGTCAAGAAGGTGGCAGGTGCCCAGGTACATACCGAGTCCTCAGAAGTCACCAGAGTGCAAGTGGAAAAGAGGAGATGGTCAGATGGTCATATCCAAGTGTATAACAGGCAGAAAGCCAGGTACAAGTGGCTCATGCCTATAATTCTAGCTGCACAGGAGGCTGAGATCTGAGACTTGTGGTTCAAAGCTAGCCAGGGCAATGAACTCCCAAAAAGTTGGAAAGGGAGCTATGACTCAAAGAGCACCATCCTTGAGTAAAATAACTCAGGGTCAGCGCCCTGGTTCTGAATTCAAACACCAGTAACAGCACATGCGCACGCGCGCCCGCGCACACACACACACACACACACACACACACACACACACACACACACACGTGAAGGATTCCAAGCAAGACTTCTTGCTTCAGGAAGGTTCAGGAAGGCTGAAAAGTGGGGTGAGAGCCAGAGGAAACAATGATTTCCTTCTCTTTGGGGAAGTTTGGCTAGCATGGGAAGGAGAGGGGAAGAAGGTGGAGGATCTGCTATTTAGAACAAGTAGAAGCAACCTAATGGGCAGAGGGACACGAATGAATGAAGCATGGGGAGGCAAGGAAGTCCAAGTCTGGGTCAGGAAGCCTGAAGCTGTGCAGTCTGGTGCTTGTAGGGCTGAGCCTGGGAGAACGGGGTCAGAGTCTCTTCCTTAACTGAGGAAGAGCAGCTTGGAGGAGGTGGGAAAGGGGACAGGAATATGAGCTAAAGGATATTGGCTAATACAAATACGTGCCCCAGTACCACCAACACCCAGAAATGGAGCAGGGTAGAGTGAAAAAATGGAGGGGGATAGAAGGAACCCCTAAGGCTTTAGACACAGAGCTGAATGGAGAACCAACCTTTCAGATCAAAGGAAAAACACAAGAAAGACAGGGCCCCTGCAAGCCCAGCTCCTTGGCAGGGCTGTTCAATGGCTGACAGAGAAGATGTCAGGTAAAATCAGCTCAATCCAGTGGGTGGACAGGAGCAGGGGGTGACCATGCTTCTATGCTATCAGAAACGGAAATTGGAGACACAGTCAGGAAGATGTCCAGAAGAAAGAGGAAGGGTGTGTAAGAAACCCTGAAAGGAAAAAGTTGCTAAATTTGGCTACTGGGAGGGTGCGAAGGTCAAGTGTCACGGGATCTCAAGTCCAGGGTTCTAGGCCAAGAGAGTGAGGACACCCTCTCCTCCTCATTTGCATTAGTGTTTTGACGCCAGGCTGGTATCCTAGGACTTTTACCAACCTAGGATTCAGGGGACCTGTCTAGAATCTGGCTCTGTTGCTAAGTCCCAGTGTGAGCTTTGGGAAAATTCCTTTGCTGCTCTGAGTCTTATTATGTCTATCTATAAAATGGGAAAAACTCCACCTGACAAGGCTGATACAAGGTTAGGCAACGCATGTTCCGTTCTCAACAATGCTGGGATATGCAAGAAACTCAGCTGGTGCCTCTACTCTAATGCTGGTGGGATACAGAGGGCCGATGCCTTCAGGGGTTCAGGGGAGGGTGGCCAAGCTACAGTCAACACTGCACCCAAGCACCCAAGACTAGAGACATTGCAAAAAGTGGAGAACAGATAAGTCACCCAAAGCCTGCTGCTGGGGACAGCACTGTGTGTGTGTAGGGGGGGGGGGGGGACTAGACAGCATGGGCTGAGACTTTGCCGGCATGCAGTCACACGTTCTAGCTTTTGCAGGCCACCCCCATTTCAAGCCCCGCTGACCTCTGGTGACCATACAAGCACAACTCACCACCCCATGTCCCCTATGGTCCAAACACTGCGGCTGCCCAGCGTTGGTTCTGGGCTGCATTCCTGGCCAAGGAGAGACTACTTCATCAAGGACAGGGGCAATGCAGCAGTCCCAGCAAGGTTCTTACCCAGCCCCAGGGCAGAGGAAAAGCCAGGGAAGGTACCAGACCAGCCGTGGTCACAATCCCAAGCTTCAGATGCTTTATTGAGAGGTGGAAGGGGGTGGGGGGAGGTGGCAGAGTGCTTGAGAATTTAAAAGACTGTAGCTGGCTCCTTAAAATCTCCCAGGCCAGGGCCTTCACAAGGCCAGCCCAAGTTCAGCCCCAACTCACACCAGGGGACTAAAGGGGGTGGCTACCGAGCAGGGCCCCCTGAAGGGACCCCCAGCTACAGCTGTCAACGCTCAATTCCTGGCTGTGGGGCCCAGGCCCTCCCTCCTCACCTTGGAGCTGGCATACCCCAGCCCTGGACTGCAGGGGCCAAATGACCCCCCGAGTAGCCTGGTGAGCCTCCCAGCGAGACACCCAGCAGAGGGGGTGTGCGGGCGGTGCCCAGGACTGGCAGCCCCCCAGGTAAGGGCTCCCCTCCCCTCCCCCTCCGGAGGAGCCAAACCCCGGTCTTCCGCTGCTCCCGCGATCCATCGCAGGGGACGCGCCGCCCCGACAACCAGCTCCCAGCCTAGTCCATGGCTTGGGCTGGACGGCGCCCAGGGGCAGGGGCTGGGGGTCCCAGCCCGATCGTGCCCCTCGCCGGTCCCGGCAGTGGGGTCCTGCGGGCAGCGCCATCCTGGACGAGGCGCGCGCGCGGGGGCAGGGAACAGCAGGCCCAGCGGAGCCCGGCTGCCCAGCTGGCCCCCGGGGGGCCCCAGGCTCGACTCACCACCCGTTGGAGGCAGGATCTCGGCGTCCCCGCTGCGCCCGGGGTTCGGCCCGGCCCAGCCCGCCTGGCGGGAGGCCGCTCCACGCCTCCTCCGCCTCCGCCTCGCCCGCCTCGCCCGCCCCGCCCCGCTTCCCGCCCCGCTCCCCGCCCCTCCCGCACACTTTCCACAGGAAATGATTAACTCCAGCCGCGGCGCGTTCCCATGGCAACCGAGTGGAGCACGGGGCGCGCGCACTCGCGGGGGCGCGCCGGCCACGCTGCCGGCCTCCCGAGCTACGCCCGGCGCGGAAACCTAGACCCGCACAGTGCAACCCGGCTGCGCGGCGCACCCCTGCACACGCGTCCTCGAGCCCGCTGTCGGCCAGGCCCCCTGGTTCCCACCCGGGCCGATCCACTGGGAAACGCTGTGCACCCACGCGTGCGCCGCCGTAAACCCAAGCACGAAACTTTCGCGCACTCGGCCGGCTCTTGGCACGCAGCTCACAGACTCCATGCCTTCTTCCCATTCTAAGCACACACTGGCTTGCACGCCCGGTGCACACCGCCACGTGCTGGCGCTGTCACAAGCTCCAGGGCACAGGGCTCCCACTGCTATGCCATGCACACACACAGGTGCCCACTCCCCGCGGCACCCAGGGCCTGCCCACCCCCACCCCCAGCCAATGAACACCTTCCAGAGCTGGGATTGGGGTAAGGTGAGAACACGGCTGGATTGCAGCAGCTCCCAGCCCATCTTTAAAAACCTCCTCACGTGGCTCAGAAGAGGCACGGGGGAGAGCAGGCCCAGCCAGCCAAGAGAGACAGCTGACCAAGAGGAGCCACTCTGTTCTTTGTCTCCTGAACAGAGGAGGCATTTAGTTCTGCACTGAGTCAGCCTGGGTCTGTCCCCTCTAGCGAGCGGAAGGAGGGGAAAGAAATAACTCTACAGCCAGCACAGCTCAATTTGATGATCCCCAGATAAGTGGATTGGGGGGGGGGGCTGAGCCTGCCCCTTCCTGCTTGGCAGAGGATGGGGCCCAGAAGCAGGAGGCCCTGGAAGGCACGACACCACCAGGTGGGCCTGACTTCTACTGGCTGCCCAACATTCAGCTGGTGGTGGAGAATCTGCACCAGAGAAGAACCAAGGGCTTGGGCATCATTGTCCCGGATGCCAGAGCAGGTCAGTCAGGATTCCCCAGCTGCCCTGTGCTATTTTCTGAGATTCCTAAGGCTAATAGACTGGAAATTCGACTTTCATGGAATTTGGCCCCTGGAGAGTTCTAGCTCAGGCTATGGATAGGGTGCCCTCTCTGTGGGGGAGAAAAGCCATATCAAAGTCTCCCTCTAGAAACCAATCCATTCCCCAACAGGCCTGCAAGGCTGTATGCAAGCAAAATTACTTGAGATTTCAAACTAAGAGTCTGTTAGGATTTCTAAATAAGAATCTCTATTTGCTGAGCCAAACACTGGTAGCTGTCTGTAATCCTAGCTATTCAGGAGACTGAGATCTGAGGATTACAGTTCAAAGCCAGCCCTGGCAGGAAAATCCATGAAACTCATCTCCAATTAACCACCAAAAAGCCAGAAGTGGAGGTATGGCTCAAGTGATAAGGTGCTAGCCTTGAGCACAAAAGGTCAGGGACAGCACCCAAGTCCTGAGTTCAAGCCCCAGAACTGGCACCAAAAAGGAAGAAAAGCAAATCCCTATTGATTGATGGGCCAGAAGAGGGTTTAGTCTTCAAAGTTTTGAACATGAAGATCAGAGGCCTTGTTTTGCTTGAAGATTCCAACACTGACATTAACCATGCGTTCCTTCCAGTAAAGCCAAAGGCAGAATTTTAAATTAATAATGCCAGGTATTGTTCTTTTTTTTCTCTATTTCTCTATTACTTCTGTAATAGGTACTCATTGTAATCCCATCCCCTAGAGATAAATGCTGCCAACACTTCAATAGGGAGGGCCCTCCTTTTTTTTTCCTTTCATGCACATAATAGATACCATTTATTCAAAGTTAACAGAGTGTCAAGCACAGCATAAGCTCTTTACAAATGCAATCTTATTTAACCCTGATTACAAGGTGGGCACCATCCTGTCCCAATTTGTTCAAGTGACCAACTGGACCTCAGCACTCACTCACAAACCCAGTGTGTGTCAGAGCTTGAGCTGATTCAACAGTGGATGTACAACCATATAAATACACGCACACACAATACCACCATATGTAAATAAATGTAAGACTTCTCTGAGATCAAGGCACTAATTCGGGGGCAAAAAATGAGGTGCTATAGGGAAGCACACTTTAAATTCTAGCAAAAGATCATATTGAAATGAATGCAAAAAGAAAGCACTCAATGATTAGTATTTAAAATTGCACAATATCACCAGGAAGTAAATGCCAACACCAAGGTTGTTTATCTCAGAAATTTCACTGTTGGTTTCTAGACAGCCTGCCAATGCCTCCTGGCCACGGGGAAGGTAGAGGATTTGCCAGCAACCTGGTTACCTCAACCTGAGCCTTGACCTTCACTTTCCATAGAGGGAGGCCGGACACTGCAGCTCCATACCAGGTTCCACCAGGACTCTCAGGGAGATGTCCCCCGCCCCATCAGAGAGCCTGACATGCCTAACCTCTGTCCTCCCAAGAAGAAATCAAGTTTATCCTAAAGGGGAAAACATATTGTTCTTTTCCGATTGTCCTAGCAGCCCAGAGCAGCACAAAATTTTCCAGTTGCAATGATTTACCTTATGAGTTAATGACCTCTGGCCTTTGCAAATGGCTGTTCTCCCTGTCCCCAAGCCTCTTCCCTCCCCCAACTTCCCCTTGCCTCCACTAACCTTTCTCTGACCAATGGGAGCTATGTTATAGGTCCAGCAAGCTTAGTGATCACCTTCCCTGAGACCTCTCTGGCACTGGCAAGTACCCCCATCACCACTGGATTGTAGTCCTCAATCTTCCTGGAGGACAGGGTCTATTTCTGGCCTACTTGTCTCCATCCTGGGACCTGCTGTCACACATGTTCCCTGCTACATACATGTCGTGCTAGACTCAGGAGAGAAGTTAACGCATAAAACATCCTCACAGAGAGCGCCCGCAGCTATGTAAAGCTTTACCATCTTCCCATCCTGGCTAGCATGTTCTTGTCTATATGTGTTTCCTGCATCAGCCTTCCTGAGTAGGTGAGACTACATGTGTCTGCCATTGTTTCCTCACTAAATTTCTTGAAGAGACTATTTGGAGGACAGAGCCTCACGGTATGTCATCTGGACTTGTTCAGCTGTTGGCTGAAACCTATACCTCCTGGTAACCCTAACATCATCTGTCCTGAACACAGAGCAAAGAGCTAGAACTGGGTGAGATGAGAGCAGTCTGCTCCCAGCCCCATGAGCAGGAGCTGGGTTCTCAGCTTTGCCCCTCACCAGGTACAGGGCAGATATCACTCAGCCCCTGAGTATAGGAAGCAAGACGCACTCCCCTGGCCATGAAAGGCAGGAGTCTTGGACCACCTTTGGCTGGATTACAAATTTCTCTAACATTTGTCTGCTGTAAACTCAGTTAAGTTCTGGGGGCGGGAGGAGGGGGAGGGGAGTGAGGAGGAGGAGGATTGGCTGGTAGATGTGTCAATCAGTAGTGACTTTCACCTGTCTCCCCAGTCATCTGCTTCTTCTGAATCTCCTTTCTAAAAGTCACAAGAACAGTAAGAACAATTCATTTCTAAGAGGTCTCTGTGGGATCTAAGGCTGATCTCCCCTTAGCTAGGCCACCTTGCTTTAAAATGCCTGTCTGCATTTCCCCAGAATCCTGTACTACCAGATCCTCAGGTGAGGGGAAATTAGAACCTGTTGTGATCCCTGAGGAATTTGGCAGATGCCCTCCTGCACTCCCAGGGTGATAAGTGAACACCAGCCTTTTCGGCCTTATCACTTCCTGTAGTCTAAAAAAATGAAAGGAACGCAAGCATTGGGGAGATAATGTACTTAAACACTAGATAATAAAATGATTGAGCAAGAATGACTGTGGGAACCAGGCACTGTGGCTCACGCCTGTAATCCTAGCTATTCAGGAGGCTGAGATCTGAAGATCACGGTTCAAAGCCAGCCAGGGCAATACAAAGCTGAGAGATTCTTATCTCCAATTAATCACTAGAAAATGGAGAGTAGGGCTGTGGCTCAAGCTGAAGAGCTCAGAGACAGCATTTAGGCCGGAGTTCAAACCCCATGACCCCCTCCCCCCAAAAAAACAAACAAAAAAAGAATGACTATGGGAGAAGCCAGTCAGCTAAGCCTGACCTGGCCCTCTTCCTTCTCAGCCTTCCTAGGCAGTCAGAAGCCATTGGCTCTTCACACATGCTCTGTCCCCCATCAGCCCTCATTTCCTGTAAATAGGCTATATACTTTCATTTTCCTCTCTGGATTTTTGGTTTTATTTATGGTGCTTGAGATTTAACTTGGGACCTGGCACATGCCAAGGTGCTTTGTCACTGAGCTACACTCCCAGCAGTGTTTCTGATTTTCTTGTTTGGAGACAGACTCATTGTGTTGCCCTGTTGGCCTAGGCTAGTCTTGAACTCCCAGACTCAAGTGATTCTCCTGCCTTAGCCTCCCAAGTAACTGGGACTATAATCATCTGCTAAAGACTTATTTATGATATATGTGTATATGTGTGTGTGTGTGTGTGTGTGCGCGCTATATATATATATATGATATATATATATCATATATATATGAACCAAGAGAGGAAAAGCCCCCCTTACACACACACACTTTAAAAAAATTTTTTTTGCCAGTCCTGGGCCTTGGACTCAGGGCCTGGGCACTGTCCTTTGGCTTTCTCAAGGATAGAGCTCTACCACTTGAGCCACAGCACCATTTCTGGCTTTTTTCTATGTATGTGGTACTGAGGAATCCAACTCGGGTCTTCGTGCATGCTAGGCAAGCACTCTTCCACTAGGCTAAACTCCTGCTCCCCCCCCACACACACTCTTAAGACATGTCATTTGTCCAGATTTTCTTCCTGGTGATCAACTTTGAACACATACTATTTCTTCAGCAAAGAGAACAGACCACAGGTTGGGAGGAGATTTAGGGGCCCCACTCTGGTAGCTTATACCTGAATCCTAGCTACTCAGAAAGCAGAGGTCAAGAGGATCTTCACTCAAGGCTGTCCCCAAAATAAACTCCATTCCCTATCTCAGTCACTTGAACATGGTGGTGTAGCCTTTCATCCCAGCTACATAGGAGGCTGAGATCAGAGAATAAAGGTCCAGGCCTTCCCAGCCATACATAGGAGACTCTTTTTGAAAAATATTTAAGGCAAACAGGGCTTGGGGTCATGGCTCAAGAGGCAGAGCACTTGCCTAGCAAGCACAAGACCCTGAGTTCCAACCTCAGTACCATTAAGAAAGAAATGGGCTTGGGGGACCAGGCAGATTTTATTTTCAAGTTTGGCTTGGGGTTTCTCTGGACCTCAGTTTCCTCCTGTCAACACTGAGGTAGTATCTAAATAACTGGGTTGTTTTTGTTTTGTTTGGTACTGGGGCTTCAATTTAGCACCCAGGCCATCTTTTACCCTTTTCATTTGAGGGTGGCACTCTACCACTTGAATTACAGCTCCACTTGCTGTTCAATTGGAAACAAGAGTCTCAATGGACTTTCCTTCATAGGCTGGCTTTGAACCGCCATCTTTAGATCCTAGTTACTCAAAAAGCCGGGACCTGACGATTGCCTGTGATCTTAGCTCAAGAACCATTATTTTAAATAGTTACGTTAACATTTCACCGAGTGCCTGGGTCCTGATTGAGCTAAGCATTTGATGAGGATCAAATCTGAAGAGTTCCACTTTTCCACACAGCGTTGCTCCATGCCTCCAGCCCCACAAGCCTGGGCTCCCCAGGACAGGGATGAGAGAATACAGGTACTGTCAATTCTATGAGATCTTTCTACATACAGCCAAAGCATTTGGTGGTCACATCTGTACAAGCTGTCAGATTGCCCTTAGAAAGCCTGCACTAAATTTACTCTGTGGTTGGCAGCCTTTTTAATGAGAATTTCTTTTCACACTAATTTATAGTATATCTCTTAGGCTGGAATTCTCACCCTGGCTGGCTCTCCTGCACCACCCATTAAGAGAGATGTCTGAAAGATGTCATTCAAGAGAGAAGTACATCTGAGATAGGGAAGGTAATAAGATGCACTGGCTCAGGTACCTCACACTTCTCACTTGGTCTTAGCCCCTAGCCACCTTTCCAGGTGGTTCTACAATATCCCACCATCCTGGGTCTACCACATACTGAAAAATCCCAGATGGACAGTTTCTGTTGGGTCTGCCATTAGCCTTCCTGCCCTGGCCTCACCCTGGCTTCTTGCTATATGTCAGTCACTCCTCAGAAGGAAGTTCCTCAGGGACAGGGGTGGGGTAAGGGGGTAGGGGGTGGGGGCCCAGGATAGTTCTTGAGTAGCTTGCCACCTCCCCCGGCCCCGTAACTGTCCTTCCACACGCCAGGCTGTGTGGCACTCAGGGCCTCTCCCCTGCCTGAGTTCCTCCTCTGGGGGTGGCCCTTGTTTGCAAACAGCAAGGGAAGTTTTGATGCTGCTGATTAACTGGGCTCCCACGGCTCTGGGCTATTAGTCATCGCTGCAAGTCTCAACCTTCTGCATGTGACTTTTCCCCAGTCCAGATGATGGGAAAGAAAGGACGAGAATGAGTCCATGTCATGGGCTTGCCCGTCCCCCACAGCCAGAATGGGAATCATCCTATGTGTTACCTCCTGTGCCCCTCCCCGAGTAAGAGTGGCTGACGGCCTTCTAGCACCACAGCCATGGGGAAGAGTATTTGGGCCCGGGATTCATGTTAGAGGGGGGAAAGCTTAGCATCCAACTCCTTCTCAGTCACCCCCCACCCCCGAGAACCCCTACTCCAGAAATAGGGAAAGGAAGATGGAGACATCTAAGGAGCAAGTGTCAGCACCCACTGCTGACTGGGACAGAGGGAGCTCCTGACTTCTGTCACTCACCTTCCGGGGTGTGTGTGGAGCTAGGGATTGTGGGGGAAATGGATGTAATCTGCATGGGAGGAAACTAGTCAATCCAGGCAGGGGCTATTTGGCCCAGGCTGGGAAGCCTGGCTAGCCAAGGTGTACACAGAGCACTTCCAGAGCACTTGTGATAGGGAAAACCTAGTTCCTATGTTCCTGATATGCTGCCAGCTGGTGCAGCCATAGCTCAGGGACAGCCCAGGGATAAGACAAGCACAGTCCTCCCGGAGACCATGACTTGACCAGTCAGAGGCACAGTTCATGAGGCTCCTCTGTTCCGGGCATCTGCTACTGAAAGAACCACAGGGTACTTGAAGTGCCAGGGCCTATCTAAGACCTCTTGGTGTCCAGCCAACTCCAAGGACACAGCCTCTCCTCCCTTTGGGCCTGCTGAGTCCCAGTGTGTCTGTAGTTCAGGTTTAAGCTTGTTTGCAGCCTATGCCACTGGTGGCGATTCCCTACAGCCAGGCTCTGCTCAAGGCCGGCTCAGAGCCTTCAACATGTGCCCAGAGGGAAGACAGCCAGGGAGCAGGAGACTTGAGGCCAAACTACAGAACCTTCTGCTTTCCAGGACAGAAAAGCTACATAGTGCCTGGCAGATGACTCGCAGAGGGCACACTTGCCAGCACCAGGTGGAAGACTCTGGGCACTCCAGCCTCATTCACTCTGCCATGAAGTGCACATGTGACAGCCTCCATCTGCATACTCAGCCTCCAACAGGCTGACCCCAGCCCAGATCTTGAATGCCTGCTGTAGGTCACCAGAGGTTCTTGTATGTCTAGCCAACAGCCACCCAGCCTAAGACGGTCTCTTTTTTTTTTTTTTTTTTTTTTGCCAGTCCTGGGCTTGAGCTCAGGGCCTGAGCACTGTCCTTGGACATTCTCAAGGCTAGAGCTCTACCACTTGAGCCTCAGCACCACTTCCGGCTTTTTTCTATGTATGTGGTACCGAGGAATCGAACCCGGGTCTTCATGCATGCTAGGCAAGCACTTTAACCACTAGGCCAAACTCCCGGCCCAGACGGTCTCTCTTGAGTGTTTGAGTTTATCTGTTTCTGCCATTTTGCCTTGGGTCTTTACATTTAATCTCCATGGCAACAGCCCTCACCTGTAGTCTGGGTCCTTCTAACACCTCCCCATCAGAAGCCTTCCCTTCCCTCAGCTTCTCTAGTGCTGGAATGGTGATTATGGAGGCACCTTATCAATGGGCAGTATTTACTGGGTACTTACAATGTGTCAGGTACTGCATGCTGAGTACTTTATTGTGTGTGATCTAATTAAATCCTTCTAGCACCCAAGAAGCGAGTTCTCATAGTATCCACATGACAGATGCATATACTCTCTCTGTGGAGACTAACACCATTATCATTATTTGCTCTTTTTCTGCCCACCACAAAGCCTAGCATGCAGCAGCCACTCAGAGCCTGTTGAATGCAAATGTAGCTCTAAATGGTCAAGGCTTGGGTGGAAGGCGTGATAGAAACATGCATCCCAGAATGCTGAGGCCCCAGCTCTGTCTTGATGAGGGCCAAGTATCATCTTTGGAGCCTGTGCTGGCAGAAAATGGTGGCTAGGGGCTTGTGGGGGACAGGGGAAAGAGGGTCACCTGTTCTCATTTCTCCTAGCCAGACATGGAACCTGGCCAAATCACTTCTGTGAGAGGAGGTACCCTATAGTAAACAGGCTGGTGAACTCAGGCTGGGATCTCAGTAACTTAAGGCCACAAGGGCAGAATGGCGCATATTTTGGAGCTTGAAGCAGCCAGTGCTGTCTTTTCCAAACATCTTCCATAAGCCCTGGGGACTATTTGCCAAGATTCTCTCTGTTCAACCTGGCTGAGCTAGGTGTCACGAACACCTATCCTGCCTGTCCTTCAGAATGTTCTTCAAAACCAAGATGAAACCTGAGCCTGAGCCCACCCTCACCCCAGCCAGGCTAAGGGTGCCCCAGGTAGGTGCTGTACCTCAGGATGGAGACACAGACTTCAAAGCAAAGAGGTGACACCCACATGGAGCTGACCCCTGGGGGCCTGGCACACAGGATGGGGAGACAAGATGGGTCTGCCCAACTGTGGCCAGCTGTGGCTTATCCTGCAGCAAAGCTGCCTGTGGCAACACTGCATTCATCTATCTTACGCCAATGCCCCCAGGCACCCTCTACTTGTGCCCATTCCCAGCATACACACATGCAGAGCCTGGCATCTATTTGAAGTCTGTCCCCTGTGGCAAGTGATGCCCAGACCTCCAGCAGCTAGTTGTGCCCTGGACACACGTGTGCACCTCTGCTAAACTTGGACCTCTGTCCTTGAACTTCACCTGGGGAGAGGGCCTCAGGGATTCTGCCTGCTTCTAAGGCCTAGCCACCTCCATGTTGGTATAAATTAGTGACTATAACCAGTACCCATTGGAAAAGGAAAGGCTGCTGCCCAGCCCTCTGGCCAGTGAATCTGTGCCATTAAACCCGCTACCCAGAATTACTCAGCAAATATGCTCAAGATGCCAGGTGGCAGTGAAGAAAGAGTGCCTTCACGCTTCAAAACAGCCCCTAAAGATGAAATAGCCAGCCAAAGTAAAGACCAGAACCAAGTTTTTGTTTTGTTTTATGTAGTACTGGGGTTTGACCAGGACATTGCCCTTGCTAGGCTGGCATTCTACCACTTGAGCCATGCCTCCAGCACGTCCCCCCTGCCACTTAGATTATTTTTATTCCTGCCCAGGGCCAGTACCATGATCCTCTACCCGTGGCTTCCTTGTAGCTAAGAGCACAGGCAGGAATCGTGAGGCGCCAGCCTTTTCCTAAGCCGAGGTCTAATTTTTGCCCAGGCTGGCCTTGAATGACTGTGCTCTTACCTATGCCTCCTACATAACTGGCATTACAGACAGCTACCACCACACCCCACCACAGTCAGGTATTCCGAGGCTGCTTCTGTCTTCTACCCAAGTGGACTGAGGCCACCCATGACTCTCCACGCCCCCAGTCCACAAGCTGTGGAGGAAGCAGGAAGCAGAAGCCCATCTTTCCTCCTGCAGCATCTTTCTCCCTCCTTTAGAGGAAGGCCTTGGGAGCCCCACGGGCTCAGAACAGCTGAGTTTTGATGCCACTGAGGAAACCCGGGCTCTGCTCTGCTGGTGTGAGTCACACCCTTCCAGGGAGCAGCTGACGTCCCCGTCTGCCTTACAAAACCACAACAGGCTGTGGAGTGACAGCCGGCTGCTCCGCTCCATGCCAGAGGAATGCTGCTGCCAGACAGGTTTATGGGGCATGGCGAGTGGCTCCGAAACCAGGCTGGGCTGTTACCACACCAGGAGGAATAAGAGGCATGATACAGGGAGCGGGTGGGGGAGGAGAGCAGCCAGCACCTGACTCACAGCCAAGGCGCATGGAGGAACCCCCAGTACTCAGGACCCAGCTACTTGCCCATGGCTGCCACCTCCTCCCAGCAGGACTACCTAGAGGCCATGACACAGGCCACTACCCTACCCCACCCTCAAGGAAACTGAGACCAGGGAGTTAGAAGCCACTCCCCCTACCCCTATCTGTAGCCATGACAGCCTATCTTGAACCCTACAGATGATGGTAACAACAACCAGGCCTTATAGAGCTCACAATGGGTGTGGTGCAGAGCCATTGTGTGTATTGTTGTGTATGAGGCTCTCTATGGCTGTTGTAGCCATCTGGTTTGGGTTGTTGCATTACAACAGAAATGTACAGGTATAGAGGGTGGGAGTCCAAACTCAAGGTTACTTCAGGGTCACAAAGCTGATGGCTGGCATAAAGGAGAGAGTGTTTTTGTTTGCCTCTTCCAGCTCCTGGGGATACTAAGCATCTCTGGTTTTCTTCAGCTTGTGGACAGAGCTCTCCTGTCCCTAGCTTTCCCACACAGTGCTCTCTCTGTACGTTTCTGCTTAGTCATTTGTAGAAACAGGAGCTGGTGGCTTACACCTGTAATCCTAGCTACTCATGAGTCAGGTTTGTTGATTGGGGTTCAAAGCCAGCCTGGGGTTCAAAGCAAATCTATTTTTTAAAATTATATTGTTGGGGTAATTCTTCAGGTAGCGGGGGCATTACTTCTCTAACGTTGATGCCCCTTCTCATGTTTTTGTCCCCCTTTTCTCCCCCCATCAAAGCAAATCTTATCTCTAACCAGCATAAAAGTCAGAAGTAGAACTGTGGTTCAAGTAGTAAAACATCAGCTTTGAGCAGAAAAGATAAACAAGAACACTAGGCCCCGAGTTCAAGCTCCAGTCTCAGCTCAATAAGGGAAAAAAAGCTACTTTGTATTGCACTTACTGTCTCTTACTCTAAATGCCCTCTGCATACATCTACAAAGACCCTACTACCAAATAAGGTCATATTTGCTGATCCCAGATAGACTTTATTCAACCCAATACATGCCATGTTATCTTCTCAACAAGCCTGATCCTGACGGTACCACTACCTCCTAAATAAACTCAGCAGCGAAGCAGCTTTCCCGCGGTCACACAGCCAGGCCTGAGAGCCAATCACACTGTCTTTCACTGCATCATCGCCATCTCCTCAGGGGCCTGGCAGTCCCCACTCACCCCTCCTGGCACTCCACCGTGTAGGTCCTGTACGTGGATGTTGCCAGACTTTGCTAAGCCAGCCTGATCAATGGCACTGCTACGCTCACAGAAAACGTGGATTCTTACAACTGCCAAGCCCAAAAAGGCACTACCAACCTGCCACCCAGGTGGCCTCCTCAGGCCCCTTGCTGTGCTCTAAGGGCCATCCCCAGGAGTGTTTCATAGTGGAGGAGGACAGGGTCAAGAATCCATGAGAGACTGGCATCCCAGCGCTGAGGCTGAGTCTGGAGGATCTCTACTCAAGGCTACATTGCAATCGTCATTTAAGCCCCAGTTAGGCTTCCATGGAGCCAACAACAGAATCCAAATCTTCTCACTGTGGTCAACCAAGCTCTACAGGCTGGCCCAATGCCCTTCCCGCCATGGCTCAGCTCCAGACCTTCCAACATGCCACCAGGCCTTTGCACCTACTGCTCCCTGAATCTGGAATGCTATTTCTCACCTTCTGAATGCTGGCTTCTCAGCCTCTGTCCCCTCTATGAGCCACTGTGGACAGTCAGTGGCCCCAAAACCACACCCCCATCTTTTCTCTCACTCCTTCATTGCCTGTACCACTACCTGCAAGAACCTTGTGTTTTAGACCCTGCTCTGTAATTGTCTTTCTCCCATGACATAAGGGCCCAGTTTGGCTCCCCATTGAACCCCTAGCCCCTGCCACAGTGCCTCACACATAGTAGGTCCTCTGTAAACAGCAGCTGGATGAATAGGTGAAATAACCCAAGAGGGAATAACACACACACACACACACACACAGTCACCAAAGTCTGGATTTCCAGGTGGACATGACAGAGAGTGTACCCTGGGACAGAGAGGACCAAATAGAATGTCTGTGGATCCTGGGGGAACAGAGGGATGGCTGGGTAAATTCAGGGCTTCCAGGAGGAAAATGGCCAGATGGGAAAGAGGATGCTCTGGAGCCATGGCTTTGGGAGGGGAGAAAGGGGACGCTGTGCTGCTACAGCCACTGCCAGAGACCAGAGTAAGACCTGAAGACCTAGTTGCACTGTCATGCCCAGCCCACAACAGCCATCTGGATTAGAAGGTGGAGGTGTTAGACTCCGAGTGAACTTCCACCCACAACCCACTGAGTATTTGCTAGACTCCCTCCAAAGTGCTAACTGTTCCCCTTTTCTTATTTTTGCCACTCCTGGGACTTGAACTCAGCACTTAAGCACTGTCCCCGAGCTTCTTTTTGCTCAAGGTTAGCCCTCTACCACTTGAGCCACAGAACCAGTGGCTTTTTCTGTGTTTATGTGGCACTGAGGAATCAAACCCTAGGCTTTGTGCATGCTAGGCAGGCACTCTATCACTAAGCCACATTCCCAGCGCCATTCTTAGGCAGGGAAATGTTCGTGGGGGAAAGAGAGAAAAGTTATAGGCAGGGGATCACTAAGGACACCGACCTCAGACTTCTAGAAGTTTGTTTAAATGAAACAAAAACAAAACAAAACAATCCCTGCTGGGCTAGGAGCTCAAGCCTATAACCCTAGCTACTCTGGAGGTTGAGATCTGAGGATCATAGCTTAAAAACCAGCCCAGGGAAGATAAGAGTCTCAAAAACTTATCTCTAGTTAGCCAGCAAAAAGCCAGAAGAAGTAGTGTGGCTCAAATGGTAGAAAGCCAGGTTTGAGCCATGAAGCCAAGCAAGATCCCAGGGCCCCAAGTTCAAGCTCCAGCCAGTACTAACACCAAACAAACCAACCAACCTCCCCCAAAACCTCACCAATACCACCAAAAAACCAAAACCTACTTCCGTCTCTGCAAGGACTGGGATTACAAGTGTGTGCCTCCACGCTAGGATCTGGAAACATGTAATTATAAAACACGAAAAATCTGTAATTATGAAAGATGATAAGGGAGCAGTCCCTTATCTCAGTCCCTGAAGCGGGCAGTGCACTCCAGTGCAGGCCTCCTTTCAAGTGACAGTCATCCCTGTTTGCCTGGGACCATCCTGGTCTCAGCACCAAACATGCTCCGTCCGTCCTAGAAGCCCCTCAGCCCTGTGCACACCAGGTAAACTTTATCCCACTGAACAACCCCAAACGCAGAATCAGCCAGAAGCTCAAACTGTGGTCTGTCTTGAGACAGGGCTGGGTAGGTAGCTCATGATGGCATGAACGCAAAATCTCCCTGCCTCAACCTCCCTCCTCAGCACCAGGATTACAGGTGTGACCACTCCCACACCTGGCTTTTCGGAAGTTTTGATCAGCTGCCTGGTGCCGTAACTGGGACATCTCAGACGGCTCACAGTCCAAACATTTACTCAATTACCCTCTGGCTATGTGCAAGAGGCACATGAGACACAACCGAGTTTCCTATCTAGGCTTGGGGCCCATCCCAAGATATCTCATTATGTAAATGCAAATACTCCAAAATCCGGAGGGGGAAAAACCCTGATTGTCTGAAGCATTTCACACAAGCTCTACACAGCCAGTCAATGAAAACTATTGGTTTGAATCTCTGGTGGCCCAGGAGAGTCGCTGAGGCAGCGGCACCATCAGCTGGGAACAGGGCTGGCACGGGCGGGTAGGCTGGGGACAGGACTAATCACATCAGTTCCCTGCCCAGGAGATTCCAAGGCCTCCTGAGCAGCCATTGCCTGCATGACCACTGAGGCCCTTCAGGGGGGAATGCGGGCAAATAACTACCCTGCATTTCAAACCTACTCAAGCCACACCATGGCTAGGACCCATGGTAGAGCATGCATGATGGTGGTCAGGGCATTTGGTGTCCATGAATGTGACCTACAGCATCAGGTAGCCCAGCCAGCTCAGTAGAGGGACTGCCCAGCCTATGGGCAGCGTCAGGCTGCTCCCAGCTCAGATGGTGCTTGGTGAACGGGCCCCCTATGTGCCCCCATAATAAGGCTCCTGGGTCCCTTCTGTCCTCAGCGCCACCCCCACTCAGGACTGGTGCTGGGCTGTCGGCCATTAGCTAGGCCCAAGCCAGGAAGGGCTCCCCCAGAGGAAATGGGGTGTGCCAACAGCTTTGAGCTCCATTCATGAAAGCCAGGGTGTCTGATCACAACAAGCCAGCATGAGCCACAAGCTGGTAAACACCGGGGCAAGAGGACGCCACTCTGTAACTCCCGGCCACGTGAGGCCAGCTGTGAGTCAGGCTTTCTGGCCTCTGTCGCCTGCTTAATTTAGAGGGGTGGCAGCTGCCCACCCAAATTAGCCGCACCTGCGCCGCCTCGGTCCTGCCACTTTGCTGCTTTGGAAAAGCAAGTCAGCAGGAGGAGGGCAGAGAGGAAAGAGAAGGACCAACACGAGCCAAGTCGACTAGAGGAGCAGGCTATTATTTCCATGAGACTATGGAAATACCACGATGAAACGCCCCACATTGTACAATTCGTATGTGCTAATAAAGAGATGAGGGGGAGAAAGAAACAAGTTAGCACACTGCCATGAGGCTGTTTTCTTGTCTGACTGCTTTTAGGCTACCCAAGTTTAAACAGTAGAAACTAGGGTGATGTCTGTCTCCCCATCCTCCTCCTCTGAGTCTATCACTGTCCTGAGGGCTGGTGGGGTCTTTTCCAGAATGTGTTCATACTGAAAACTAGCTTCTGACCCCACAAAGGGAGCCCAATATTCATTCTTTCTGCACTTAACTCTCTCCAGAAGCTCCTAGCATTGCACACAACCTTATATCCTCCTCCCCTGCCATGGCAGGGTGCCCACCAACCCATTTCAGCAGATTGATTTATTTCCATTCCAGGAATGGCCTTACACCCAGCTCTGCACTCACCTACAGACAGAAGGGATTTGCAGAAACAGTATGTCTAGCATTCATTTTCCTCAGTTTCATACATTTGTTTTGGGGCTGGGGATCAAAGCCAGGATCTCGTGCTTGCTAAGCTTTGTTTCCAATTGCAATATTAATCCCTTTTAAATTATAGGTAAAAACCACCTCCTCTGTGGGAATCTAATAAAAAAAAAAAAAGGCCCAAGGCCATTTAGTTTGCATTCACTGGCTAGATGGAGGCTTGAGATTCTCATTAAGAATCTTGGGCCAGGCACTGGAGGCCACCAGATCTCACACCTGAGATCTGAGGACCAAGGTTCAAAGCCAGCCTGGGCAAGAAAATCCATGAGTCTCACCTGCAATTAACCACCAGAAAGCCAGAAGTAGAGCCATAGCTCAAGTGTTAGGAGTACCAGCCTTGAGTGAAAAGCCTAAGGCACAGCATCTAGGTTCTGAGTTCAAACCCTGAGACTGCCCCCCGCAACACATACACACACAAGAATCTTGGAAGAGGGGACTATAATACATACAGGAAAGTCCCATCCAAGCATCACTTGGGGAGGGGGCACATGTTTCTGCTTGGTCCTTACATAGGAAGCTACCAACTTGTTCTGCCAACAAGGCCGGAACTCAACTCCAGAGTCAGCATTTGCATCGCCCTTACCACCAGAGTACCTACCCATCATCTATGCCATGCACCCCAGCCTCCAGCTAGACCTGCATATGACCATCCTTCAAGACTTCCCACTTGGTCCTGAAGTGCAGAGCCCTGGGGTTTGCCTTAGACCCCAACAACAGCTGCTGCCTCAGCCCGTGAAACCAGACCCTGCTGAAAGAAGGCTCCAGAGCTCACACCCTCAGCCAGGTGTTAATATTTTATGATAAGGACTCAGGGTAACAAGTCACTTCAGGAAAGCACTGTGTGGAAAGCACACAGCCCAGGGTTCTCAGAGGCGCTAAGAGGAAGCCATGATGAGAAGAGCTATCACTGCTCAGAGCCTGGCGGTGGTGGCTCAGTCTGACTGCAATCTTAGAACCCTTCAGCCACCAGGCGGAATGTCCAATGAGTGCATCCCACCCTGGAAACCTAGCAAGAGTGGAAGCTGAAGGGACCAGGATCCTGGTGACTGCCTGCTGGACAGACAGCCAGATGCCCAGGCAAAGAGCCACCTATACCTTGGACAAGATAGCTGTCTAAGAAGATTTGGTTGTTGGGTATCTATTACCTCTTTTCCTATCTCTTTCTTTTCCTTCTAAATTCCTGAGGCTCAAACTTTCTCCAGAGTCCTACATTGTCTGAACCCATCCTGTGGCTTTCATTCTCACCCCAGTCCCTGTGGCTGCTCACAATCACAAGGCCTTTAGTGGCCAGACATTTCCCTGAGCCCCAGCCCTTCGGGTGGATTCTTATTGCCAACTAACAAGCAAAAACCAGAAGTTAAGGGGTAGCTCAAGAGACAGAGCACCAACCTTGAGCAGAAAAAGCCTAGCAAGAGCTAGGAGGCCCCAAGTTAAAATCCTAGTACTGACACAAAATGAAGGACCATCCCCTTTGTATAAATAATGTATAGAAAGAAAAACAAAATTGGTTTGGGGAAAGGAGGACGGGAAGAATGAGGGAGGCATGAACTGGCTTAAGGTTCATGGTACGTTTATGGGCATATCAAAATAAAACCCCTTGCCCTAATAATCAACATTAAAATGTGGGATGAGAAAAAGCAAATGGTCTGTGCACTGACCCCCAGAAACTGATGTGCTCAGGTTCATCTTCCCAACAACACCTCCAAGTGACAGAGGGGTATCCTCAATTTTCTAGGTAAGTAAGCAGGCACAGAAAGGTCAGGTACTGGGCCGGGAGTTTGGCCTAGTGGTAGAGTGCCTGCCTAGCATGCATGAAGACCCAGGTTCGATTCCATGGTACCACATACATAGAAAAAGCCAGAAGTGGTGCTGTGGCTCAGGGTAGAACACTAGCCTTGAGGACAGCCCAAGGACAGTGCTCAGACCCTGAGCTCAAGCCCAGGACTGGCAAAAAAACAAAGAAAGGTCAAGTACTCAGAGTCCACCACTAGTAAGGGGCAGGGCTGAGATCTGTCAGGCAGCTTACTGCTTTTGGGGTCTCCCAGGGCTATTCTTGGGGCTCCTCTCCCTCACTGTGGTCACCTGTACCACTGTATGCCATCCAAGTGCAGCTCAGACATGAAGCAGTCTGCCCAGAGAGTCAGGAGCAGAACTGAGATGGCCTTGGGGCTGCTCCATTGTTCAAGTCCTCGCTGAACATTGCTGGGCATCACACATGGCAGGGTGAGCAGGGGAGGGCACTGTGGGGGGGAGGGAGGGAGAGGGAAGCTGGTCACAAAAGTCTTGCCTCTGTCCTTGCCAAGGTGTCCCTGAGGGTGGCACCCTGGAAAGACAGCCAGGCACAGTTGAAGTGCCAGCCTGCTGGGATCCCAGCTTGGCTCTCTGTCTGGCCTGTCCAGGCTCTGTAAGGGAGACACAGCAGGTGGGCCTTGGTGACCTCCCCCCTGGCCTTAATACTTTGTGATGCAGAAGTCAGAAACAGGGCTGGCAGTGGAAAGAATTCCAGACTCTTTCTCTAGGTATTCCAGCAAGTCTAGTCATCCACACACAGGCCTGTGACCCCACAGAGGGCAGGTTACCAGTGTCACAGAGGGAGGACTGCTCTTTCATTTTATAGGTTAAAGTAGATAGAGCACATCACTCATTTAACAGATGACAAAACAAGCTTGAAAGTCAATCTAGTTGGCCCAGTACTAGAGCGCTTGCCTAGCACACAAGAGTCCCTGAGTTCAATTCCAGAGGGCAGGGGAGGGGTGAAGGGGACATCAAATACCACAAGGTAACCACAGGTCCAGTCTTTCCAGTAGAACTATATTCATAGGCCTAATGCCTAGGACTAGCATAGTTTTAGGAGCAAATAAACATGTTTTTATTTGGCTAGGCATCATGGCTCATGCCTGTAAGCCCAGCATTCAAAAAATTAAAGCAAGAGGACCAAGGTCAGCCTGGGCTATGTAGAAAGAAAATGTTTGGAGTTCACTTAAAATCGAAAGAGGAGCCAGGAGCAGGTGTCTTATGCCTATAATCCCAGCTATTCTGATGGCTGAGACTTAGAAGATCACGGTTCAAAACCAGCCTGGGCAGGAAAGTCCTTGAAGTCTCTTATCACCAATTAACTACCAGAAAACTGGAAGTGGTGTTGTGGTTCAAAATGGTAGAGCACTAGCCTTGAGACAGAAGCTCAGAGACAGTGCCCAGAGCCTAACTTCAAGCCCTATGACTGGAGGCGAGGGGGGAGGGGGGGAAGCTGCTCAGCCTGATTCTTTTCTTCCTTTTATTAAATAAACATGATAACCCTAAGCCCTGTAAGGTTATAGTGAGATCAGGCTGAAATAAAATGATTTCTACATAAGAAAAAAGTCATTATGATGAATAAAAGCCAGAAAAAGTATTCACTTATTTAGGAAAGAAAAAAAAAAAAGTTGATCCCATCATCCCTAGGACTTTGAGTAATTGGGCTTACAGGAGACAAATGACAGATTTTTAGAGGCCACCAAGCCATGAAAACTGGGCCACACCTGGACTCAGTCTTTTCATCCCTCCAGGTCTGCCGGAGGGCAGCGGAGATGGGAGGTGGTGATCTTGTTGATGAAAGGGAAGCTGGCCTCAATCAAGGCAGCAGAGCCGGAAATGCAGTCAGCTCAGGTGACCTAAGCCACACTTGAGCCTGGCAAGCCTGGGGTTACTCAATCCACCAACACAGAAACCACGAAACAAGACCAGAGCCAAGGAACCAGCACACTCGCAGGTAAGCCTGTCATACCAGGAACTCCATCTGCCACCCTGAAGCTGAATCCTGCTAACTGGAAGCTTCTCCAGGCGTCCCCAAGCCCGTGGCTGGGGCAGCCTCCTCCCACAACACCACCCACCCCCGGCCACTCCAGCCCCTTCCCCTCCCAGCTGTGCTTTGTAGACTGCACTGCCCACTACTTGGGACAGTACTGGTACCTGGTCCCCAGGGATGATCTAAAGAGTAGCATGTCCTTGACGTTCCTCCTGTCTCAGTGAAATCTTGGGATGCCCTCTCCTCTCCATAAACCACCAGGATCAACTAGATCTCACAGGGATCTCAGAGGAGGAGAACAACTGTAGCTAAAAATAAATTGAATGGAACCAGGAACATGGCCTAGTGGTAGAGTGCTTGCCTAGCATTCAGAAAGCCCTGAGTACGATTCCTCGTTACCACATACACAGAAAAGGCCAGGAGTGGTACTGTGACTCAAGTGGTAGAGTGCCAGCCTTGAGAAAGCCCAAGGACAGTGCCCAGGCCCTGAGTTCAAGCCCCAGGGCTGGCAAAAATAAATTTAATGTGAACATCTATGGCAATTTGTTTGAAACATTATATTTTCCTCTCAACATACTAGCTTTTGTTTTTCCTCCTTGCCAGTACAGGAATTTAAACTCATGTTCTTTTTCTAGGCTTGCTTGTGTTGGCTGGTGTTCTACTGATGGAACCACACCTCCATCCCAGCTTTTTACTGGTTAGTTTGGAGATACTGTGAATTTTTCTGCCCAAGCTGACTTTGAATAATGAAGACTCAGACCTCAGGCTCCTGTACAGCTAAGATTATAGGCTTGAGCCACCAGTACCTTTTTGTTTTCATTTGAGGGGTTTGAACTCAGGGCCTGGGCACTCAGTTCTTTTACTCAAGGCTACTATCCTACCACTTTGAGCTATAGCTCCACTTCTGGTTTTTTAGTGGTTAATTAGAGCTAAGAGTCTCCCAGGGATTTTCCTACTCAGGCTAGGTTTGAACAGTGAGCCTCAGATTTCGGCCTCCTAAGGGTCTAGGATTATAGATGTGAGCCTGCTGTGGCTATTTTTAAGGTAAGGTCACTTCCTGTCTAGTCCAGCCTGGACCTCAGTCCTCCTATTTATATTTTACTCCATAGCTGATATCAACAGACAAGAACCCACCATCCCCAGCTTTTACTGTTGAAATGGAGTCTTGTACACTTTGTTTTGGCCTGGGCTGGTCATGAGCCACAGGTGCTCACCATCCCTGGAATTTTTTAGCATTAACTGAAAATGATGACAAACGTAATACATGTGATAATAGCTCATTTGTTATTCAGTAGCATTTTCACCATGACTTGTCTTTTTTGGTTTTGGTGCTAGTAACCTGGGACTTTTAACTCAAACCCTGAACTGTCCCTGAGCTTTTTCCAGCACTAGCTTCACCTCCACTTCCAGCTTTTTGTTGGGTAATTCAAGTAAGATCTTGTCTCATAGACTTTACTTCCCCGGGCTAGCTTTGAACCACAATCCTCAGATCTCAGCTAGAAATATAGGCAGCCACCAGTGCCTGCCTGATCCTTTTCCAGAGTGCTAGAATACTGAGGAGTTTGAAGAGAGACTCACCAGGAGCGCCCAGATGAGTGTCATCTATTGGCATCTCCTTGGCTCATGCTACACAGCAATGACTGGTTAGCCAGGCTCCAGCTTTGGTTGGTGTCACTACTGCAGTCACTCCCCAGGGGCAGATCTGGGAGCTGGGGGAGATACAGGGGTTATGAGTGTAATTGTCAGGAGGAAAAAGCAAGACGATTTTCTCATGGTGTTCCTCTTTGCCAAGGCTGACTCCCTGCGGGCCTCCACCCTGTGAGTAAGGAAGGTTCCATCCTTTATCACTGGGACAGTCATGGGAGAGATCCTGCCTCTGTCCCCAAGGGGATTCAGGAATAATCTAGGAGGAATTGTGACAGGTGACTGCATCAGAAAGAAAATTGTTTTGTGGTGCTGAGGACCAAATCTAGCCTAAGCCCTCTACCACCCAGTCACACCCTCGCTCAGTTCTGAGCCTTCTTTTGAGAGAGGAGGGGGAAGGGGGACAGGGAGAGAGAAAAAAAAATCACGCAAAGGACTGGTGGTCTAGTGGAAGACTGCTTGCTAGCATGCATGAGGCTCTCAGTGCCATCCGCAGCACCAAACAGGAGAAAAAGCAGACACTTTTACAGAAGACTAAACTGCATCCCTTCCACTCATGACAGTGTGCTTTCCTGTGGGTTTTCACCAGGGACTAATTTGTCTTTTTTGTTGTTGTTGTTTTGGGTTTGTTTTTTTTTAAGTTGGTCATGGGTCTTAACTTGGGGCCTGAGGGCTGTCCCTGAGCTCCTTTTGCTCAAGGCTAGCACTCTACCACTTTGAGCCACAGCTCCACTTTCGATTTTCTGATGGTTGATTAGTTGAAGATATGAACTTCATGGATGTTCCTGCTTAGGCTGGCTTTGAACTGGGATCCTTAGGGCTTAGGGCTTAGCTTCCTGAATAGCTAGGATTACAGGAATGAGCCACCAGCATTGGTCTGGACTGATTTTAATAAAACACTAACATCTACCAAGTACTTAATGTGAAGCAGAATTGTCTAGTGCTAAATTTAGTTATCACCCCACAAGGGAAGTAGAACTTCTTGGCCATGCTAGTGATGGAAGTCAGGACATTTTCTGGACATTCAAGGAAGTGTTCTACCCTGAGTCCCCACACTCCAAGTCTGGGAAGCAGTTAAGTACTCTGCTCTGCCCATTTCATACACTAGGACTCAAAGCTTTGTGTTTAATCAATGTCCATGCAAGCCCAGGTTGTCCACAAACCCTTGTTCCTAACCCCAGGTACGCAGGCTCCAGCATGAAATCAGCCCATGGCCAGGACCTCACCTTCAAGCTACTCCTCTGAGATCAGGAATGATATAGGAAGAGATGAGCTGGAAGCAGCTGAAGCAGCGGGGCTAGCAGAAAGATCTCTGGCCCACGAAGGCACAGAGCTTGCCCAAGGTTCAGAATAGAAATGGTGGGAATTTGGGGAGCACAGGCTAATATCTTGCTGTATCACCTCAAAGAGACACACAAAGAAAATAAAAATGTATCTTCTTATTCCACAGGCTTTCTCTTAGCTGGCACCCCAGCCCTTCGAAATGCCCCACTATGTAGGGCACCAGTTGCACACATCTGTAATCTAGCTCCTCAGAAGACAGGTCTGAAGATCACAGGGTTTGAAGCCAGTCTGGGCTTACACAGGTGGAGAGAGTCTACCTTCAGAAGCGCCAGTACCATAGATGGATTATAGGTGTGTCTCAAGTGCTAGAAGCAAGCAAGCAAGCCCATGAGTTGTACCCCAGTATAAGGGAAACAAGCGTCATACCCGTCATCTAACTACTTAGGTGTAGAGAATGGGACAATCACAGTTCAAGGCCAGCCTGCAGAGAAAAAGTCACAAGATCCCCTTCTCCACCTATAACCATGGTGCCTGCAAACCCCGATACATAGCGGGCAGAAATTGGGAAGATCAGGGTTCTGGGCCTGTCCAGGCAGGATTCTCCAGGAGATTCCATCTCAGTGGAGGGAAGCCTGCGATCTCAGGGACAATAAGGAGCCTGAAGGGAGCAGGGTGGAGAGTTGAGTACATGTGAGGCCCGCCATCTCAAAATTAATCAGCACAAAACAGGGCTGCTGAGAAGCCAGCCTTGCCAGCATGAGGCCCCCTGCCCCCCCCCCCCCCAGTTCAAACTCCAATACTGCCAATGTAGGAAGCAACAACAACAAACAAACACCCTCATCAACTGTGTTCATCTAAACAAAGGTGGGTAATAGTGCATGAGTTTTTAAAGTGACAGTAGCAGCCAGTGGGAGATGGGGTTGCCATAGCAACCACTGAATTGACCTTTTTAAACATTTCCCCAGCCATTTGTTCTGGGCAGGTGGGACAGACAAGTGTTCTTAGGGATGTGTGAGGATGACGGTGTCCCCATTTTCCCCTGCCTGGGTTCCTCACTGGTACTGTGACCCCAGTGGGGGTGTTTTATTTGTCAATGCACAGAGAACCCTATCTCAGAGCATTCGCCCCAGCAGGGCCAGCCTCTCTGTGTAAAGGCTCGTGACCTCACTCATGACACAGATGGGACAGTGGTTCAGGGACGCCCAGTGAGCTGTTACCCACACTCATTGGTTGAGCCAAGTTATGTAGAGAGAGTTGGGAAAAGAGGGATGAAAAGTCACTGTCGCATGGCTTAAATACATCAAGAATTCAGGAACATGCAAAGGAAGGGATGACATTGTCCATAAGTCAATGCATGGAATCATAACGCCTACGTACAGCTCCTTAATAACAATAGAATTGCATTTAAAAAATATAGGACACCCCTTTATCTTCCCAACATGCTCATTTTTTTTCCTGCACTAGATCTCCCATTGCCAAAATAAAACAAAAAATGGATAGGAGGAGACTCAGCAAGGGGAATAGTTCAAGCAGCTTTAACTGCCAGAGCAAATCCAAGCTTCCCTGTGCCCCAGCAGCCCTGGCTTGGTCCTTGAAGCCACGTGGTGCTGGAGGACGATGAACACAGAATGCTAAACACAGCCCAGGGAGTTGCCGACACGGCTGCTTGGTTACAGCCTTGCCTGTGCTTGTCTGGCTTGGTGCGTGTCTATTACCAAGTAAACGTAGGTGAGACAGTGTTCAGAAAGCACTAAGCGAGATGGGAAAAGAGGACCTGTCAGCAAATCCGTTTTTGGCAGGGACAAGAAACATTTTGTGGTGGAAAATATTGCTTTTGTGACTTCACTGTGAAGGAAAGAACAGGCTGCAAGTGGCTAAGTCCTGCAGCATCTAAATTCCCAAACACTAAATGCTTGAAAAAGGCCACCCAGGCTATGGGGCTCCATTATGGTTTGGCTTTACCCCATTTCTTCATGGACTTTGCTCTTAAAGTCACCACAAATCTCATTTAAAAAAAAAGTCCATAGCATCTGTGAAAAATTAAAAAGATACAGATGCATTTGCATTGGTAAGATGGCCTGGGCAAAAATGGCCCTTGGGAAAATGGAGATGCTTATATAGCAGATACAGGGTTGTGGGGTCCCATTGAACCTCTTCCTGAAAACAGAACAGCATTGTTGGGGCTGTATTATTTTAGGTGGTGGAAATCTCTCCCCTAAATTGTGTATGTGTGAGACTGGGGATTAAACCAGGGCCTTTCGTAGGCTGGTATATATGCTGACATGCAACACTGAGCTGTATCTCCAGTCTATTTTATGTTATATGGGCTACACACACACACACACACACACACACACACTTTTTTTTTTTATTATGCAGCCCAGGCAGGATTCAAGCTTGTGATTCTCCTGCCTCAGCCTCCCATGTACTGCTAATCCAGGTGCACTCCTTCAAAATATAAAATGTAAAGCTTTCAAGAGAGCACATGCTGATTCTATGCAAGGCCCTGGGTTCAAATTTCTAGAAGCAAAATAATACTAAAAGCTATTTTGTTTGGTATTTTGGGCGGTATTAGGCTGAGTTTTATGCTAACTAGCATTCTCTACCACTTAAGCAAAAAAGAGCTAAGGGTATTGGTCTATTTTTTCAGATAGGATTTTCTATTTTTTGCAGTTTTTCCCTTTCTAATCATGGGGCTTCAACTCTGGGCCTGTGCATTGCCCCTGTGCTCCTTTTTGCTCAAGGATAGAACTCTATCACTTGAGCCACAGCTTTTTCTGTGATTTACTGGAAATAATCTCATGAGAGGGCTGAGAATATAGCCTAGTGGTAGAGTATTAGCCTAGAGCAAAGCAAGCTCAAGGACAGTGCTCAGGCCCTGAGTTCAAACCCCAGGACTGGCAAAAAGAAAAAAATGCTCTCATTACCTTACTGATGTGAGATATTTTTTTAATAAGGTATTTTTTTTAAAAAATAAGAAAAGGAGGGCCAGGAATTTGGCCTAGTGGTAGAGTGCTTGCCTAGCATGCACAAAGACCCAGATTCGATTTCCCAGTACCACATACATAGAAAAAAAGCCAGGAGTGGTGCTGAGTTCAAGTAGTAGAGCTTTAGCCTTGAGAAAGTCCAAGGACAGTGCTCAGGCCCTGAGCTCAAGCCCAGGACTGGCGAAGAAGAAGGAGAAGGAGGAGGAGGAGGAGGAGGAGGAGGAGGAGGAGGAGGAGGAGGAGAAGGGAATCTCATGGACTTTCTTGCCAAGGCTGGCTTCAAACCATGATCTTCAGATCTCAGCCTCCTGAGTAGCTAAGATTACAGGCATGAGCCATCAGCACCTTGCTTATTTTTGCTGGAACCAGCTTGGAAGTATAATCCTCTTGCCTCTTTTTCACAGGCAGCTAGGATGACAGGCATGTATTTATACTTCTGACTTCTTGTTTGAAATGAGGTCTCATTAACTTTTTGCCTGGGCTGGCCTCTTCTGACCTCTTCTGAGCAGCTAGGGTTACAATAGTGAGCTACCATGCCTGGCCCTAAAATATATTTGAAATATCTCTTAACTGAAATGCCTCACTCATTCCCCCCACCCTCCCAAAGAAAAAATAAAAGAGCAAGCAGAATTCTATAAGCTGGAGATTCTTGCATTCTCATTTCTGCATTTTTATTTTATATTGCATAGAAATTTATCTTACAGAATCTCCTGTAACTTGAAAATGTCAGCAAATCGATGAACGGTATTGTCCAGTGCTTTATATTTGCACTTGAATACAGCATATGTCAGGTCTAGGCTCTAGAATTTCTTTTCCTCGAGTCAAAAATTCATACACGAGCCACTCACATTTGTCAATTTGACAGGTCTTTCCTTATTTTAAGCACACTTCTCATTGCCAACTTTTTTTTTCCATTGACAAAGCTGCTCTAATTCACACCCTCATTAGACGGCCCCTTCCCAGGGGCTCTGAATGAACAAAGTCTAGGGCTAGGAACACAGCTTGGTTGCCAAGTGTTTACCTAGCATACACAAGGCCCTGGGTTTCATCCACAGCCCCCTTTCGAACACTTGTACTTACACACACACTGCCGCTAACATGTCCCAGGGAGGGCTGGGACTGGCAGCAGCCTGTCTGCGGTCAGCTCCCCTCAGGCCTAGAACACTGTCCCCCACCCCCCAGTACTAGCCAACATTCCAATGCATATTTATGGGGCGCAGGAATCAATCAATCAAGCCGAGCTAGATAACCACCTTGTAAATAATTCATGCAATCTGGTACAGCAAGGCTGCCATCACTCAAAACCTCACAGCAGACTCCCACTGCAGACTACCTTTTTTTCCCCCCTGCCCAAGAACAATAGCAAAATAAACAATGTAACAAGAGGGCAAGAATTCAGTTCCACAAATTCTGTTCAATTACTGTTTGCTGCACTAATACCCTGATATTTCAGCCCCTGCTCTAGCTGGCTTTTCCTACACAGCCCAGGGGACGGGTGGACGTGACTGGCTAACAGAGCAGCCGTGGAGATCCAGCAGACCCATTCTTACCAGAGATCACAAAGCAGCTGGGGCAGAGCCTGCCTCCTTCCCCATCACATCCCACTTCCTCCAAAAAGGTAACTTGGAGCTGCCACTGTGTGTTTCCAGCACGCGTTCCATCCCAGACAAAGCAAGAGTCAAGTGTTTTGGATAACAAGACTTCAACAAATGGGGACACTGGAGAGACCCAGGAGCATGCCATACGGAGCCCCGTATCCACTGGGGGTCTTTGGCTATCCCATGACCAAAACTCCATCCTCAGGTATGAAGACGCTGCCATGTGCTAGACAGAGCTCCTGATGAAGTGGTGAGATCCCACTACAAGCCAGCAGCCCACGGAGTAGTCTCCTTTCCTGGCCTCGGCCCACTCTGCTCTTTTTCCTCTCTGCTCAGAGGCAGATTTGAGACTGACTCTGCCGACTTCCTCAATTAACTAAACTGCTTTTCTAAAAATCATTTCAGTGGTTGGAAGCCCCAGATCAGGCAGGCCTGACCCGATTACCAGCCAGCTGCTGCTGACTTCTAGAAGAACCCGAGGACTCATCAGAAACATCTGGTATACCTCTGTGTTACAGCTAGGCAGTTAGCAAGCGTTTCCAAGTATAGAAAATGCTAGAAAGAAAGGGAAGTGGGGGGAACAAGATGATTGGGAGTGGGGAGGAAAATGGGGACAAAAACATGAGAAAGGGTATCAGTGTGTGAGAAGTAATGCATCTACTACCTGGTGAATGTTTAACTGTAACCTCTATACATTACCCCAACAATTAAAAAAAAATGCTAGAAATCTCTCAATACAGGACACTTCAGACATGCTGGCAAGACTTCAAACACCATCTTCTACCTCAAGATGATTCATTCTCCCCTTAGCTGGAAACCAGGCAACCCCTTGGGTAATGTCAGCTCCTTACCTGTAGGCCAGGGTCTGATAACTCTGAGCCCAGGATGCCTCCTGGGGAAGGGGTTCGGAGCCTGGCAGAAACATGGTCAGAAGGGCCAGGGCCTGACCAGTCCCAGCCAGGGGCCTCCTCTGGATCTATACCGGGGTGTTTCTCACAGTCTCCCCTCCTGGAGCCCCAGCTGTTCCAGCTCAGCCACACCAGAGCTGGGACTACAAACATGGTGACCAAAGTCAGGCTTGCCTCCCTCCTCCAGTACAAGCCTCCTGTCTTGAGCCCCCAGCAGCCTGTGGCCTAGAATTTTCTGCTTGATTCCCCAATTTCTCTCTGGACCCAGAGATGGCTGAGTTGAACAAGGCAAGCATTCAGTCTTTAGCTCAGCAATTAAAAGTCTTTTGGGGACAGGCTCCCTGCCAGGTCCCCACAACGATCCCCCCCCCCAACTTCACAGAATGACATGAGCCACTGGCCAGGGCCTGAAGACATGACTCTTTAGGATACTCAGCCAGCCTGTACTAGGCAGTTTTAAAAACTAGAATTGTTACAACAGGGGGCAGAAATAGCAAAAGAGCTCCTGGCTTCTTAGTGGGACATGAAGGCATCTAAAATCTCACTATGCAGCTCATATGAACCTTGAACTCTCAATCCTCTGGCCTCAGACTCCTGAGCGCTAGGCTTACAGGCATGTGCTACCACACTGGGCACACTGTCACTCATAATCCCATGGGCTCTGCCTTTAAATGCAACCCACAACCCAGCTCCTTTTGCCACCTCTCACAGCGCCTCCCCCAGCACACCCCCCATTTGCCTGGACTTCTGTAACAACCCAAGGTAACCATTTCGTACCTCAATAGCCAGATCGACCATATTCAAATTGAAGCCAATTCCCATTGCTTTCCCGTTCAGAACCCTCGCCCCACCAGACAAACACAAGGGGCTCCACTCTGTCCCTGAGTGGGGCTTGAGACACAGGACCACCACCACTCAGAAGTCAAGGGACTCTCAAGAGAACAGGTCCTGAGCTGTAAGATAACCCTGCAGCTTCCCAGTGGCCTCTCACACAGCTAAACGACTGCCCAGCTTTTAAATGCTGAAAGCCAGGCACAGCTGCAGGTACTAGACTGAGCATGCCCCCGGGAAACCCATCCACCTGAGCCCTGGGCCGTGCTATGCAGCCCACACAGGTGTGAACTCTCTGGTCAAGCCCTTCCTGCACAGGACATGTACACAGCCCAGCCCCCTCCTCTCTCCATCTGGTTGTTAATTAGAAATGAGCAAAGCAGATTGGATATGTCACCCATACGGGGAGTTCAGAGCTATGTCAGCAATCCATGTTGGCTCCAATCTCATTCTTAAACACTTGAGTACTGGGTTTTTGTTGGTGGTGGTTGTTTTTTGCTAGTCCTGGGATTTGAACACTGGGCCTGGGTTATGTCCCTGAGCTTTTGTGCTCAAGGCTCATGGTGTACCATCTGGGCCATAGCACCACTTCTGGCTTTCAGAATGGTTAATTGGAGATAAGAATCTCATAGACTTTCCTGCCTAGATGATTTTGAACCGTGATCCTGAGTAGTTCAGATTATAGGTATGAACCACTGGTGCTTGGCTAAGAGTTTGTTTTTGGCTTGTGATATTCCCCAGGGGCCCAAGCATACATTCTACTACTGAGCTGCCACCTCAGTCCACAGAAGTTATATTTTTAGATTAAGTTTAGATGCCTGAAGAATCCTTTGCAAAACAATTTAAAAATACTCTGAGCAATTACAGTTGGAACATCTTTGCTGTTAACTAGAAAATCCTAAGCCAAGGTTTTTTGTTAGTAAGTCATTCTTTTCTGTCTAACTGCCTGGAAACTGTCATACATTTTGGGGAGTTGGTTAAAACTCAGCTCATTTTGCGCAGATGGGGGCCCATGTGTTTCTATGATGCCTTGAGGACATGGGGGGAATGGCATTGTTGTTCAATGGTTGTTTCTCTAGCATAAAGCTGGAGGAGAACAAGAATGACTTCATTATGGAGGAAGGACCCCACGAGAGCTGAGTTTGGGGACCAGCTTTAAGGTGCTTCATGTAGGAAAGCACCTGCTTGGTATTTACAAGGATCTGGGTTTGACCCCTAGCCTCTCCCACCTTTCCAAAAAGAGTGACTTTAGGAAGCAGATTTCCAGTTCTATGTGGAAACCACTGAACTGTCTTGCTTGCTGAACAAAAGGCCTAAGGATGACTGCTTTTTTTTTTTCAGCACTGGAATTTGAACTCAGGACCTTGCACTTTCTAGACAGCAGTTCTATTGCTGAGCCACATCTCTCATGCCTTGTGTTATTTTGTTTCTATGGTGCAGGGCATCAAATCTAGGTCCTCACACATGCTAAACAATAGATTTTTTTTTTTTTACCATGGAGCCAGTTTTTGATAATGAAGTCTCAAACTTTTGTAACCCATCTGGCCTCGAATTCCAGTCCTCTGCATCTTAGCTTCCTAAGCAGTTAGGATAACCATCATGAGCCACTGGATCCTGGTTCTGCATGCTATTTTTTTTAACCATTAGATGCCTGTGATGTCTCTAGGCAGCTGGAAAAGAAAAACTGTAGTTAGACTCACATTTTCAAGGTGGTACAGATTTTGTTAGAAAAAGAAAATCTAGAGACTCCAGATTCCCTGTAGGGTGTGACCTTCAAGTCTGTTTTGTGTCCAAAGTGGAAACTATTCGTGAAAAAAAAAAACACCACAAAAATAGTAGCTTTGGCAAGGAATTTCTGGGATGATTTAAATTCCTTTCTCTTCTCCTGCTCTATTAAACATGAATCCCAGGATCCCATGTTCTTCCCGCCTGTGTCAGGCTAAGCAACACATTCCTGTCTGCTGTCTGAGCAGAAACCAACTGTGGGGCATTGGGGCTCAGCCATGAAGCCAAAGCGAGCGCAGCGGGCTTGAACCTGCAGCTCCATGACCTCAGTGTGGGGGTGAGTTGTACAGAAGCAAAGCAATCGAGCCCAGATTCCAAAGGTCAACGTTTAACTGAGATGGAAGATCAGTTTCCCTGAGTTACACTGCAGGGAGGGGTTGGTATGTGTTCACTTTATCCTTACAGGATTAATTATGTTGAAGTTCTCATTAAGAGCTGGGTGTGTGCAGCCGGCACAGGGCTGACAATCTGAAAGACAGTGCAGTCTGAGTGGGAGTTAGCGCCCTCTATAGGTTAGAAACAGAAAGGTGGAACAATCGAGACCTTGGGAACAAAAGGCTGGAGGAACTGGCTGTGTCAACATCAGAGTAACTAGCCTAGCAGCGGTTGAAGGGAACATCATATAATGTTCCACAGAAGAAAACTTTGTCCTGGACAAACTCATCAGCCACCTCCAGCAAGTCCCATGGTAAACTGTCCATCAGGGAGAATCCAATCCCTGTCCCTGGAGGTGATCTAGCTTCCAGATCAGCTCCTGATCGACTTCAAGATCACGGATTTTGGAGGTCACATAATCGAGTCATGCTGTTAAATTTCCCCCTAGCTTTGAGGTTGAGCACACTGCGCTGGATGCTTATGACAATGGTATCCGGAGTACAATTCAAGGACTCAAAGGCCACTGTGGCTGACAGAGACTCTGGACTTGGGCCTGCAGAGCTGTGGTGGCAACTGGGATGGAAAGAGAAGGCATAAGTCAACTCTGACTCCATGCTGTGTGTTTTTTCCTGCTGCCTGAGGTCACACTTCACTTGGCAATGTGCGTAGACACATTGATCACTGGGTAAAAGTTCTGACCAACACTATAAAATAGGGTAAAATATACCAAGATTTGCCTAGTTGCTGTCCCAGCCTTGAAGGCTGATATAAGTAGAGGGGTGGATGGAAGGAGAGGACGCTCAACTGAGGCCCTGGAAGGTCGCCACCCATTCCCAGAAGACATGCAAATTCCTTCCCTGTACTAACCTATTTCACTCCCTCATTATTCTTTTTTTTTTTTTTTGGCCAGTCCTGGGCTTGAGCTGAGGGCCTGAGCACTGTCCTTGGACTTTCTCAATGCTAGAGCTCTACCACTTGAGCCTCAGCACCAATTCCAGCTTTTTTTCCCTATGTATGTGCTACTGAGGAATCGAACCCGGGTCTTTGTACATGCTTGGCAAGCACTCTACCACTAGGCCAAACTCCCAGCCCATCCCTAATTATTCTTATCCTAATAAATACAAGTTGATTTATGAACACAGCTCCCCCTTCTCCATTTTTGGCCAACAGTCTTTTTTTTTTTTTTGTCAAGGGGCTTGAACTCAAGACCTGGGGCACTATACCTGGGCTTTTGCACTCAAGGCTAGTGCTCTATCCCTTTGAATTACAACACCACTTCCAGTTTTCTGGTGGTTAATTGGAGGAGATAAGAGTCTCATGGCCCAATTGGCTTCAAACTATGAATGTCAGATCTCAGCCTCTTGTGTAGCTAGGATTACAGGCATGAGCCACCAGTGCCTGGCTATTAAAGTCTTTCTTATTCCCTAATATTCTATTTTCTCTGTCTCTAGTGACTGAATACCTTTTGCAACTTTAGGGCCTGGAGTTCAAACTCCAGGAAAACCAGAATAGCTGAAAGATCCAGTCTGTAAGACCTACAAACCCCTCACAGATAATATAAACACGCATCCTAATGGCCCATGTTGTCTTTTTTTATTTGGTTAGTCCTTGGGGACTTTTTTTTATTAGCACAACTATGCCTGTCCCATAACTTTATACTATCAGGAAACAAGGGTAATATTTCTCTGATTCCCCGGGGCAGACACGAAGCCCTTCCAGAAATGTCTCTGCTAAAAACATTTGTTTCCTACAGACCAAAAATAGTTGACTGATGTATGCACTCTGCTTAAGTTTTTTTTCCCCCTTACTCCTGCTTCCACATTAATCTGTATTGCCCACCAAAGATTTGGGTAACATCACTGAAGTGGCTGTAGTTTCACACACACAGAGGATGAGGATGTGGCTCCGTCGACACCAAAAAGTAAAACCCCAAACGAGCCCAGTGCTGGTGACTCATTCCTAGACTACTAGCTACTCAGGAGGCTAAAATGAGAGGCTCTAGGTTCTTATCTCCAATAAGCCAGCAAGAGAAGAAGAAGGAGGAGGAGGGGGAAGAGGAGGAGGAGGAGGAGGAGGAGGAGGAGGAGGAGGAGGTGGTGGCAGCAACATCTGGAAGTGTAAGTATGGCTCAAGGGGTAGAGCACCAGCCTTGAGGGAAAAAACTAAGCAAGATCTTGTGACCCTCAGTTCAAGCCCCAGAACTGGAATAAACAAAACACATGCGCGCGTGCATGCGCGTGCACGCGCACACACACACACACGTCACTCAAATAATGTTCTTCCTCTATCCTGAAGTAATACTACAGTGACACTGGGGGAGGGAGGGCAACTGTGCAGTGTCTTAGCCACCTGAGTGCTAGGATTACAGGTGAACACTACCTCACTAGGCTCAGACGACCCTCTCTTAATCCCAGCTTGGATACAATGGAAAGACAGAGCAGGGTTTCACAAGCCAAGCTGGACTCTCAAATGAAATAACTTACATGTTTCCATTCATCCCCACTCATTCTTGTGGCCCGTCCCCCCCCCACCTTGTCACTGGGAAGACTGAGATGATTTCTCTCTCTCATAAATCAAATGCAGCTGACCAGGGCAGCAGCTCTGGACGTTCCCCAGGAGATGACAGAGCTGGGCGTTCCCAAAGAACGCAGATAAAGTGCTGTGCACAGTGGAATCCAGGAGGACAGAGGGTGTGTGTGTGACCGAAATAGCTTTCCCAGCAGGTAAAATATTTTCAAGCTCTGGGAGTCCAGTATTGATCAGCAGTGTGTATACACCATTCAGAAATAAAGATGGGTTTCTGGGAACAAATCCTGGCAGGTGTGTGTATGAGGGGGGGGGGCTTTCTCTCTGCCGCCCAAAAGCTCCAGGATTATCTTGCACAGTCTCTTCTTCCTGTCCTCCAATCTCAGAATAAATAAATGGAGTTGCTGGGAACCAATGGCTCACACGTGTAATCCTAGCTACCAGGGAGGTTAAGATCACAATTTGAAGTCAGGAAAATCTGTGAGACTCCTAGCTCCAACTAATCTCCAGAAAACTGGATGTGGGGCTGTAGCTCAAAGCGCTAGCTTTGAGCAAAAGAGCTCAGGGTAGCCAGGTGCAGTGGCTCATGCCTATAATCCTAGCTACGCAGGAGACTGAGATCTGAGGATCACAGTTCAAATCCAGCCCCGGCATTAAAGTCTGTGAGACTCATCTCCAATTAACCACAGAAAACCTGAAGTGGCAATGTGTCTCAGGGGTAGGGTGGTAGCCTTGAGCTGAAGAGCTCAGGGTCAATGCCCAGGCACAGAGTTCAAGCCTTATTACACACACACACACACACACACACACACACACACACACACACTCAGATGGGGCCTCAAACACCCCAAGGATCCAGATTTTACTGTACCTCTTTTGAATCACTGCCCTCAGACTCACTGGATGTACAACCCACCCAGTGTGCAGAATTTTAGAACTGGATTAGCAAGTATAATTGTAGTCATAATAAAGTATAATTCATGCTTTAGCCAACTTCAGGGAAATGGGATGTCTCTGCACTGAGAAATTCTTCAAATGACAAGGTTCTCCAGGAGACAGCCACAGTACGGTGAGAATGGGCTCTGGTGGAAACAGGATTTTGAAAGGAAAATGCCAGTGGTGGGTCCCCAAAAAAGGGGGGTTGCACAAGGATGCAAGAAGGGTCTGAGATCTCCCTAGCTCACAGGCAGGGAGGGAAGCATTTTCTTCAGTGGTTCTTTTTAGTCTGGTGGAACTGGCTCTAAAGGGGGCATTTAGAATGCTATTACACTGCATTTAAAAAAATAAAAAGTTTTATCATATGAGATAAAGCATATTTAATTCAAATTTCTTTCTGTCAATGCCTTATAAAGCATTTCAGGCTACAGAGTTCTAAGAACTCTCAAAGGCAATTATACACAAGGCCAATCTCTGTTCCAGAGAAGTTGGTGAATTCGGGGGTCTCTCTCCAGTGTGTACCCCAACATCACCCCACATGGCCCCCAGCCAAGATCAGGCTCTCACCTGGCACTGCTCTGCCACCCCAGCTTCCAATTCGTACTTGTCCTGGTCTCTGGGCCTCCATAAGGCTGCCTTCCCAAGAAGCACCTCCATCCACGCCATTTCCTGAGTCGTCTTCCTTCCTGGACTAAAGTCCACAGTCCTGAGACTCCTTCTCAGGACGCCTCTCCCCTGTGTCCTGTGCCCTTCGACCAGGCATAACCCGCAGCCTGGCCTGGTCTTCCCAGGACACTGCCTTCCATTCTCAGCCTGGGAGAGCCCAAATGTCCAAGGCTGCCTTGAAAACCCTGAGGCTGAAGCACAGGGTTACAGATTCTTAGATCCCAGCCTGATGAGTAGCTAGGATTACAGGTGTGAGACACCCCTGCTCAGCCTGGATGAGTTTTGTTGTTGTTGCTATTGTTTCTATATTTCTTGATCTCTTAGGACCCACCATCTCATATTTTCAATCAACAGCTGCTTCTGGATAGCAAAACTCATCTTTTAACAGATAATGGGGGAGAAAAGGAGAAAATGGCTCTTTGGGACTCTGACAGTTACCTATTTTCCCTGGATTTCTGTTGCCCATTTGTAAAATCCAAAGTTCCATCCGGAGAGCCTCAAGGCGCCTTCTGGATCTCCCCTCCAGCCTGCTTGGCTCTGAATCCACCGAGTCCTACTTTCTCCTTGCAATAACCCAAGTTTTAGCACCACCTAGTGGTCAACTGAACCCATAGCAAGAAGGACCACCAGGAAGACGGTGGCAGGTAAGGAAGGAGAGCTAGGCATTATTATGCTTTGCCACAGCTAAAAAAATAGGTCAAATCTGAAAAGATGAAGAAAAACCTGTGGGGGGGTCAAGTTTTGTCCTGGTGAGTGAACGACTGATTAACTTCTATTGCCTGAATAGTACCTGATGAGGTCTTGAAAAGATGCCTGGGCGCTGAGGTGCTCTTCTTTTATCAGTCTACTGCCTGCTACTTTAATGAAACAATATCCTTGGGAAAAAGACACTTTTGAAATTCTAGAAAGAGTTTTCAGTGAGTCATACCTCCAGCCCAGGTAGATATATAGATACTTTACATATAGATATTTTCCAAGGATCTGTAACTTTGCACTTCAATGACTCAATTACAAATTAAGAACATCTATGATCGATATTTCCATCTACCCCCAATGCTCATGTACAGGTTTTTTTTACTCTTTGAGACAAGGTCACTCGATGTAGCCCAAACCAGCCTCAAACACTTGATCCTTAGCCTCCCGTGTGCTGGGATTACAAGCATGCACTATCACATCCAGCTCGGCATTACTTAAACAGCAAGCTGAACATGTAAGAAAATTAAGGCCAGATGATTTACTGAACATGGATTACATTAATGCTTTGTATAATCTATCCTCAGAGCCATGTCCTGACACCTTTTATGGGCAAATCAGACATTGTGAAAAGTAGATACTTTATAGGCCCTTAAATAATATGAGGGCACTCAAGTGGCGGCAAAACAAATCAGCCTACATATAAGACAATCCTAAAGTGACATTTCATTGTGTTACACAATTCTATTGTCAAACAGTAACCGATATCTATATGCATATTTCCTTATAAATCTGTTGCTATACATCTCTCTTGTTGGCCTCTGTTATATTATCATCAGTATTTCTGAGGGATGCTTTGTATATGTAATAGTGCATGACCTGGGTATGGTATTTTTCAAACCAAAATAAAGCCAATTGAATTAACAAGACTTTGACTATATAACAACCAGGTGGGGGTAGTGACCTCCAGATGGCTTCCTCCTTGGCCCACGTATGAACAACTTAAACCTGCTTGGAAGAGCAAGAAACAAGGGTTGGCGGTACAGCTCCGTGGCAAAGCCTTTACCTAACATCATAAAGCCTTGGGTTTGATGTCCCAAAGAAAAACAAGAAAGAAATGCCAGCCAGGAAAATGAGTCAGCAAGTTTATGGCTGAGTCTGGAATCCTGTGGGTAGTTGTAGGCTCTGTGTGTCAGATACCAACCAGACATCAAAGAACGCATGCGTGTAGGTGATGGAGGCAGGCCTCCGCATGAGTTCAATATTTTTCCTGCCTTTCAACATATGCCCCGACCTATGAGCTTACATCTGGGCCTCTTTTGACTTAAAGACAATATGTCACATTTGGATGGCTTTTATTTTCTTCCTTTCCTCTTCCTCCTCTTCCTCCTCCTCCTCCTCTTCCTCCTCCTCCTTCTTCTGTCATGAGACTTGAACTCTGGGCCTGGGCGCTGTCCATAAGCTCTTCAGCTCAAGGCTACCACCCTACCTCCTGAGCCACAGTGCCACCCCCTCACCTTGGTTTTATCTGACAAGTGTGAAACTAGTGTCACCCAGATGTTGATGGTTCACATCTGTAATTCTAGCTACTCAAGAGGCTGAGAACTAAGAATCAAAGTTAAAAGCCAGCCCCAGAAGAAAATTCTGAGACTCTTTCACCAATTAACCACCAGAAAACTGGAAGTAGTAGAGGGCTAGCCTTGAATGAAAAAGCTCAGGGACAATGCCCAGGCCATCTGTGTTCAAGCCCAAGGACTGACCAAAATAACTAATTAACTAACTAACTAACTAAATAAATAAAGACAAGTTCAAGCCCAAGTACCGGCACCAAAACAAACAAACAAAAAATTAGGTTCAAATATGCAAATAGGTGTGTGGTGTGCTAGGCAAGTGCTCTAACACTGAGCCAAGAACCTCAGCCAAAAAACAAAATTAATTTAAATAATTTTTAAAAAAACCTTTTTTCCCCCTGAGACTAGGCCCATGTTGCCCTTGAACTTTTGAACCCTTCTCCTGCAGCCTCCCAAGCGCTGGGATTACAAGTATGCACCACTGTACCAGTCTAAAACCCAAACTTTAAATAAATAAGCAATGCAAACTCAACCAGTGCTTGCACTAGTTGCCCCAAGCATGTTGTCTGGCTTTGCAATAAAACCAGACAAGAAAGACACCTGAGAATGGATCCCATGGAATCTCCTTTCAAGTTCAGTTGAACATGGCCTTCCTGTATCCACCGCCACTGAAATGTAAACTGGCCATATATTCCCCCAATGCCTTGGTCCCTCAATTCCATTAGGAAATTCTGTCCGTCCACACATGGCCCCTTATCGCCTCGTTGCTCGTTAATAAGTATTGCTCCGCCTGGAAGTCCAGCTTTTCCTAAGAGTTTGTTTTCCTGCACTGAGACTGGACAATCCTTCCTCTCTTCGTAGCCGGCTAAATGTGAGTGGACCTTGAATAATGGGCCACCACCGAGAGCTGATATCGCCTGACAAAAGCTCAGCCTGTTAAATGGCCCTTTCTTATCCTGGCCGTCCCAGCCCTTTTGTCTGATCAGCTGTGTGAACCTTCCAGATGTACCTAGCATTACTTTGGGGGGGGGGGGGTTGTTAATAACAAAAGGATGCCTTATTGTTAACAAATTGAATTGGTGGTTGAAATTATTTAATTCAGTAGAAAGACCTTCTTTGGTTCAAATAATGAGCTTCCAATGACGGGCGGGTTGGTTTCCTTTGCCATTTTTCACTCCTGACAGCTCTACTGCAACCTAACCATTGAAATCGAAGTATAGCGCTGTCTCCACAACATTCTCTCTCTCTCCCACTCTCTCTCTCTGTCTCTCTGTCTCTCTCTCCTTCCTGACTGGAGAAAAAGGTTTTCAATAATAGAGTCATTTTGAATGGGAAAAAGTCCTTGAATGAAAATACTTATTTTGCTTTAATAAGCCAAATAGGGTTGAGATATAGCTCAAAGGTAGAGTACTTACCTAGCGTGTTGGGAGACCCTGGGTTGATCCCCATCCTCACATTCAAAGCACACACACACACACACACACACACACACACACACACACACGGCCCTGTCTCACAAACAAAACAAACCTCATTTCTATGCCTGGAAGCATATGTACAAACAAAATAGAAATCTCCAATCTATTAGAGACATGAAAGCATCATTTCCAACATCATAAAAATCTCCAGTGGTATACAAGTAATAAAAAAGACCAGGCACTGTGGCTCAAGCCTATAATCCTAGCTACTCAGGAGACTGAGATCTGAGGATTGTGGTTTCAAGCCAGTCTAGGCAGGAAAATCTATGAGACTCTTATCTCTAAGACCTAAAGCAAAGAAAATAGTGACTGAGGGCTTTTAATCCAGTTGTTCATTAATAGTTTTGTCTCTAAAATCCTGGCTCTTTCTATCCATTCTCCTTCTCTCTGATTGCCTGCCTCAAAAACCCCAGCTTGTGCCAGTAGCTCATGCCTGTAACACCAGCCACTCAGGTGGCTGAGATTTGAGGATCCTGGTTCAAAATCAGCCCTCACTGGAAAGTGCAAGAGACTCTTTCCTCCAAAGCCAGAAGTGGAAGTGTAGCACCAGTGCCAACCTTGAGCAAAAAAAACCTAAGGGACAGCCCGGTGCAGTGGCTCACACCATAAGCTGAGATCTGACGATTGCAGTTCAAAGCCAGCCCAGGCTCTAAAGATCCCGAGACTCTATCTCCAATTAACCATCCAAAAAACAAAAAAAAAGTGGCACTGTGGCTTAAGGGGAGGGATGGTAGCCTTTAGCTGAAGAGCTCAGAGACAGTGCCCAGGCTCAGGGACAGTGCCCAGGCCCAGAGTTCAAGCCCCATTACTGCTAAAAAAAAAAAAAAAAAAAAAAAAAACAACTAAGAGACAGCACCCAAACCCTGAATTCAAGTCCCAGTACTCCTACACACACACGCACACACACACACACACACACACAGATTGCAATGAAATTAATCATTAAAGCACACAGTGTCTGCAGTTGATCAACTTCCTCCTCTTGCTGTATTGGCCTACAAAGTTACCTCCGATAATTCTACAGTGACTCTTGTTCTAAGAATTCTGCAAATATCCAAAACAAGGAAGGCCAGCTGGGAATCCTCCAGCACCCAGAGCTTTGGGTGTTGTTGATGTGCCAGGCAGAGTGTCATCATGACTGGGGCGATTAGTGACAGCAACAGTCCTACGTAGTCCCATCAGCAATACCAAGCAGGTATTTTTAGGGCTCCCCTCCTTAGATTTGGGTGGGTGCCCTGTGATCTCCTTCTTAGCAGGCTGAGAGAGCCTGTGACTCAACAGTATTATCCGCTGTTTCATCCATTGTTTGGAGCCATGACTCATATCTGGGACAATCACTCCCTACCACTGTGGATACTTCATGTCTGAATCATACCAAGGTTCTCACTTCTCTTCCCTGCCCCCACCCTTTCTTTTGAAATGCCTTCTCTGTAGCCGTCAAATAATCACTCCTGGGCAGTAATCAGAACAAAGGTTCACTTCTTTTCCTCAGTGCCTGGAGCCACACCCCAGCTCCACGCCCCAGCTCCCATCCACCCCCACCCCCCATGCGTCTACTTCTGTACCTTCACGTGTTTATTGGAAGATCAGGCAAAATCAGTCAAGGCGCTGTCCTCCATTGAACTGAGGTCAACCCGATTTTTAAAACCGTAGACCTGACTGAAGAGTTCCAGCAAGTTCCACGCAAGTTTCCAGCCATGTGGGAATTCCTCTTTTGGATCTGTCAGAAAACACTTTCTTCCTCAAGCATCAACCCTTTTGATTTTAGCCATTATGAACTGAGAAAATGGGGTCTTCTCCTGACACTCTTTGCATCCCCTGCATCTAGTTAATTGCTTTCATCTGAAAGAAAAACAACTCTATGCAAGTGGGTGTGCAAATGGCTGCAGCTGACTTGAGGGCCAGATGTGTCTGTCACCCACCCTACTACCCCAAGGTGCAGGGAAGATTCCAGAGCTAGCATGGTAGGCATTTACAGACCTCAGACCTGGCAGACCTCAGCAGTCACCTGAGGCCTAGCTAGTCAGCATCCAGGAGATTCTACCCACCAGAGACCTGGGGTGAGGTTTCAGCCCCCTTTCGCTTTCTTGGCAGAGAAACATTTTTCCTGGTCTTTCCCCTATGGAGTGGCCGGCTACTGCACTGGACATTCCCTGGCCAGCAGTAAGACCTGTGGCATGGAGCATGAAGGGAGGATGTGTTTGTTCCTGTAAGGTAATTAGTGAAAAATTAGTTACAGATTCAGAACAGCTCAAATATGCACGTAGGACAGCATTAGTTTAGACCAATGTTAAGCACCAAACCCTGACTTCAGACTGGGGAGGATGTTTCCTTCTTCCTCTAACCAATCAGAACTGGCTCTGGAAAAGGCGGGGCTGAGGCATCCAATCAAAAGCCCAGTCCTGCTCCCCCCCCCTACAGGCTGCAGGTGCAGGTGTTTCTGTGCCCAGGTTTGATAACCTAGATTGTGTGCTTTTTCCAAAGAGCAGGAGATACTGATCTCCACTGGGAGAAGACAAATAAAATATATCCACCCCAATTCAGTTTCATATTAGTGACATATAATTGTTTTTTTTCTTTTTGTCAATTGTGGGACTGGAATCCAGGACCTGGATGTTGCCCCCTGTGTTTTTCTGCTCAAGGCTAGAGCTCTACCACTAGAGCCATAGCTCCCCTTCCTGTTTTTTTGGTGGTTCATTGGTGATGAGACTTTCCTGCTCAGGCTGGCTTTAAGCCATAATCCTTAGATCTCAGAGCATTCATTATTTTTAGCACAGGCACCATAGGTTTTGGTTAGTTTAGCAAACATCTTTTGAAAGTTCTTACACCAATCTGGAGGGGATGGCTCTATCGCTTCCACTTTTTTCCTATGAAGCCTAGAAGACAAGTAGAACAGTGTTTGGCCCCAAGATTTTTGATGAGTACTGAGGACTGGATTCAAGACTTCATGCTTGCAAGGCAGGGACCCAAGCACTCAAGCCAGACTCCCAGTCCCAAGAAAAGTATGTGCCTCAGGATGGCCTAGAACTCACAATTAGTACTGTGAGGACAGGTGTGTGCCACCATGCCTGGCTTCCTTTGCTTGGCTTCAGTTTGAAGTTACTCATCTGTAGTGTAGTTTTCATTTCCTTCCTGACCATCAGTAGAACAGTGGACAGAACCAAACGCATGCCCAGAGCCCTGTCACCTTCGTATTCAGCATTCTCAGAGGGCTTCTTCCTGATGTTTGCATGTGGGAAGCAAGCCCTGTTTGTAAACAGGTTTGAAAACTAAATGAGGCACCTATGCTAGACTGGAAGGTCCCATCCAGAGTGGGTGGCCTACAGCATGAGACTTAAATCATCCGGAAAAATCCCAGTTTCCAGTGAGCAACAGAAACCAATGCTGACCAACTGAAGCAGGAGGGGAACATGTTCAAAGCTTCCATCCTCAGATCTCAGCCTCCTGAGTAGCTAGGATTACAGGTAGGAGCCCCCAACCCCCTCTCCTCCTCACCTCCTTCAACTTTTTTTCAAAATGAATCCACCAGCACAGACTATTTGTCTAAATACTTTAATTAAAGTACACTGTAATATGAAAGCCTGCGTATACATAAAGTATTCATGATTTCTAAGAAAACAGATTTAAATAGTCCTGATAGCTGAGCATTTTGAGAATGAGATTTTTAAGCAGCTTCCTGGTTTAATTTAAAATATTTATAGAGTTAAAAAAATACCTTGCTATTTGCTTTCTAGGAAGAGGCAGAAACACGGATGCATTTTACATCAGTAGTGAGGCCACATCCATCCATAAGTATTCTGTGTTCACAGGAGACTTGCAAAATATAGGATCTGGACCAGTCCCACCTCTGCAATCAATCAGTCTGATTCATATGGAGAATAATTCCAGTCTCCAACTAGATTTACCTGAGACTGAGCTAATCTCACTTTTGAATGGATTTTTCTTTCCTGGACAATCCTTAGGAACTGTATGAGTTTCTTGCTTTATATAATAAGCACTAGTGATATTCCAGGGCTGACCATCTAAAAAAAATGAAGAACATTCATATAAAAAGAGACTCCTAATAAAATAGGATCTCAGTGTTTTCAAAGGTGCTGTTGAAACATTTTGCCATGCGCTGGAAGCGGTGTTTATCTTCTAGGAATATCTGAAATTCTTGCTAAAAGTAGAAGCAACTCCATGCATAGCCTTTGAAGAGATGGTACAAATTTGGAGATGACAAATAGAGATGTTAAAGGTGAAAAGCTCTTTTTCAACTCCCAGACTCCTCACATTTAGAAAGAGTCACAGGTGTTTGAGATATGGAGTGGGGTGGAACCCAGAGCTTCAATAATTCTTGGCAAGCACTCTACTACTGGACTATGTACCCCAACCTCTGGACAAGATCTTTTTCATTGTAGCAATAATCTTGATTCCCACACTGTACACACACACACACACACACACACACACACACACACACACACACACACACACACACAGATACCACACACATGACAGCACTGAGAATTGAACACATAGGCATGCCAGCCTCACACTTCTGATTTTTTTTTTCTGCTTAGGGCTGGTGTTCTACCACTTGAGCCGCATTCTACTTCTGCTTTTTGCTGGTTCATTGGAGATAAGATTTGTATGCTCAGGTTAGTTGTGAGCCATGATGCACAGATTACAGACATGAGCTACTGATATCTAGGTTTTTTTGTTGTTGTTTGTTATTGTTTGCTTTTTGCTGGTCCTAGGGTTTGAACTCAAGGCCTGGACACTGTCCCTGAGCCTCTGTATGATCAAGGCTAGTGCGCTACCACTTGAGCCACAGCTCCACTTCCAGATTTTTCTGAGTAGTTTATAGGAGATAAGAGTCTCATGGACTTTTCTGCCCAGACTAGCTTTAAACTGTAATCCTCAGATCCCACCTTCCTGAGTAGCTAGGAATACAGATATAAGCTCTGGGCTCCTGGCTGTTTGTTTATTAAGACAAAAACCTTGCTAGGTAGCACAGGCTAGCTTGTAACCTATGACCCTCCGCCTCCTGAGTGCTGGGATTACAGGCGTGTACCACCATCCCAGTGCTATAAGCAGACCTGTATCACTGATGAGGACAAATTCCAAAACAAAGTTGGAAATAATAGTGTCCCTCATATGTGTTACCACGTCGTTTTTAGAAGCAAAAGAAAAGGATCTGGATGTGGTAGTGTGTACCCGTGGTCACAGCTACTGAGGGAGGCTGAACCAAGGAACTCACCCTGACACCCTGCCAAGCCTCCCGTCCCTTCATAAGGAACTGTCCAGCAAAGTGAACGCACCCCATGCTCAGGCCAGGATGCCAGGCCTGCTGTGCTGCTAACACAGAGGCTGCCCATGTCTTTCCTGCCATGTTTCCTACTTGTTGTTTGCTTGCTTCCTTGCTTTGAGACACGATGTAGCCCAAGGTGGCCTTGAACTCAGACCTTCGTGCCTCAGTACCCTTGTTACGGGTGTGCCTGGCTTGTTTTGTAGTCTTGGAACAGAGGCTATTTCTGCAGGACCCTATTGTCACAGGTCCCAGCTTCCCCTGGTGTCCACACCCCATTCTGACCCCCTGCCTAGGACTCTTGTTCAGTAACCAGCAGGAAGGTGGGGGAGAGGGAGGGGGGGTTCCTGGGGACAGCAGGAGCTTAGGGACATGGGATGACATTTGACATTTGATTTCCATGCGGCGGCTTGCCCGGAGGTGTCCTTGCCTGGAGGTGTTCTTGCCTGGCATGGGGGGCGGGTGGGTCTTCACAGATGGGGACACATGGGTTCAGCCAGGCCGGGGAGAAGTGGGGGCACACCTGGCACCTCACTCTGCTTCTTCCTTCTTCTCCGTCATCTCCACCGACAGCTCTGAGGGCCTGGCAGCCTCTTCCTGGTCTCCTTCAGGCTTGGATGTTGGTGGGGGTGGAGAGTGAGGGGCTACGGGCTCCTGGGGCTCCTGGGGCTCCTGGGGTTTCTGGGGCTCCTGGGATTCTGGGGGAGCCGGCTGATCTGCAGGGGCCGAGCTTGCCTCTCCCTCTCCAGTGGCTTCTTGCGCCCTCTTGGCCTAAAATCCAGAAGGGGTGTCTGGTGAGGCCCCTCCACTGGGGGTTTGGAGGCGCCTGGGCCAGCTCCTGCCCACCTCCGACCTGCTGCCCCCGCCCCTCCTCCTTACCTCTGGTGGTCAGTCCTAGAGCTGGTGAGGAAAACTAAGCACCCCAGTAAAGGTAATGAGGGCAGGGGGCCTGTGGCCTGGCCCCGTCCTCCCAGCACTTGGGAATGAATGATCAGCCCGCCATGGGCTGAGCTGACCCTAGTTTGGGGACTTGGCTACCTGAAGCCCTGTGCTGCCTGGACAGGCGCTGGCAGAGCTGAAGTGGGTAAAAATGAACAAGGCTTTGTGGACGCCCACAGCCCCTGCTGATCTCTCTGCCTCCACTCTACGTGGAAGGAAACTGGAGAGGGGGCAGGTCCCAGCACATGCATCCAGAGGCGCCCTCGAGGAGGAGTCTGAGTGCCTGTGAAGCCTGGACTCCCCCAGAGGTTTGCTCAATTGTAGGGCACTGAGGGAAGTATTTCTGGATGCTTTGGCATCCAGTTGCTCCTTGCTCTGTCCACACTGTGAATGCTCTTCCAGGATGGGATGCTCAGACTGGACTTCGAGCTCACGGAGCTCAGAGCAGAGCCAGGAGAACCATGGGAAGACTGATGGAGAGCATTCAGCATAGCCTTTAGGGCTGTTTACTTCATCTTTACAGCCCCCTTGGCCACCATGAGTGCTCTGGGTCTCAGCTTGGGGCTCACAGTGACAGAGCCAGGATTTGCCTTGAGCTCCTGCTATCCAGCCCTGGCTATTGTCAAGTGCCAGAGAAAGCCCTTTATTAGAATAAGCATGCAAATTTAATTGGCCTCTGAGCAGGGAGCTACCACAGGAGGCAGGAACCATTTTGATGTCTCATTTGTGGTCTTCAGCCCTCACAGCAGCCCCTGCAGCCCATCTCCCTGTACCTGGCTAGCTGGCCAGCCAGTCATCACTGCAGGCTGGTGCCATTTGGTGGCTGTGTCTACAGAATATCTTAGAACCACATAGTGTTGGTGTCATATGACAGACTCCACCTGCTGAATGACCCCTGGGTGGGCCCTCTGACTCAGGGTGGCCTGAACTGAGGCTGAGCTTTTTGAGCCCCCTTTGAGCTCGGTGGCTCCCCTGTCACCTGCCTCCTCTGCTTCCCCCAATCCTCCTTCACTAAGCAGCCACCCCAAAGGACAGTCCTGAACAGACATAATTAGTGCAATTATTCTACTTGACATTCTTGGCTTTACTCACAGGAACAGCAAAAGTCCCAGGGCTCATTTGAATATTTCCTTTACATTTCTAGGAGTGAAGCCAGTGGCCCTGTGCCTGTCAGTGGGATTTTTTTCCATTTAAATAGTTTCTGTTGTCACAGACATGATGTGAAACAGAGGAGAACACCCCAGTCACCTGGGGCGGGCCAGTCTCCATCCTTAGGTCTCTACAAGAGTGCCAGGGGTTCCTCTTGGTGCTCACTTTCCCCCATTCTTGGTCTAGGACAGGGTAATTGTGCGGCCCAAGTCTCCTAGCTGTACTGAATTTTGCCGAACACGAGCACGCACTCTGGTTCTGTCTTGGTCTAGCAAGGCTATGTTTCCTGTTAGGAACCCCCAACAGGGGGTGAATTCTAGTACATGACAATCTACCTGGGAAAACTGGTTCCATAGGCTCAGTTGGGCTTATGCCGTGTGTGTGTGTGTGTGTGTGTGTGTGTGTGTGTGTGTGTGTGTGTGTGTGTGTGTGGTGTGGTATGTTGCCAGTACTAGGGCTTGAACTCAGGGCCTGGGCACTGTCCCTGAGCTTTTTGGCTCAAGGCTAGCATTTTATCACTTGAGCTATAGCTCCACTTCCAGCTTTCTGATGATTGATTTGTGACGAGACTTTCCTGCTCAGGCTGGCTTTGAACCATGATCCTCAGATCTCAGAGCCTCCCGAGTAGCTAGGATTATAGGCATGAACCATGGGTACCCGGAGTCCTTGAACTTTGGGATGAAGCTTTACGAGAACTTGTCAATTACTGGATCCCCAATTTCCCTATTTTCTCAAGCTAATTTGCACTTCCTTGCCTGCTGTCACTTGCCACCACTTGAATCCTGCCCACTGTAGCGGAAGGGACCAGCAATCCTGATCACTGAGTGGCCCTTGCTCTCAGTGTCTCAGCCTCTCCTGTGTACAAACCTGTAACAGATGGGGTGACCAGGTCCCCACCTCGTTACCTGTTCCAGCAACTGCTGTTGTCTAGCTGCAGCCTCCAGTGCTGCCAGCTCCTTGAGCCTGGCCCGGAGGTGGGCCAGCTTGCCGCCGCCTTTGGCTCCCTTGGCTCCCATTTTTCCTGCTGCAGCCAGGGCTGCGTTGAAGAGTTTGGGGGTGCCCGCACGTGGGGGAAGGATGAGTACGCTCTTCTGTTCTTTGGGCTTGTTGTTATTTCTCAGCATACGCCTGAAAGAGAACCACGCTCTTTTTATGGCAAGAGCTCTGGGTGGGATTTTGGAGCAGGGAGTGTATGGAGGAGTCCCAGGTCTTGAACTCAGGGCCTGGGCATTGTCCCTTAGTGTTTTGTACTCTAACACTTAAGCTCCACTTCTGGCTTTTAGGTGGTTAACTCGATAATGGACTTTCTTTTTTTGTCAATCCTGGGGCTTGAACTAAGGGCCTGAGCACTGTCCTTGGGCTTTCTCAAGGCTAGAGCTCTACCACTTGAGCCACAGCACCATTTCTGGCATTTTATGTATATGTGGTACCAAGGATTTTCATGCATGCTAGGCAAGCACTCTACCACTAGGCCAAACTCCCAGCTAAGTGGTTAATTGGAGGTAAGAGTCATGCAGACTGTCTTGCCTGAGCTGTCCTTGAAACTGGATCATCAACCTCACGCACGTGCGTGCGTGCATGTGTGTGCCCGGGCTTGGATTTAGGACTTCTTGGCTCTCTCAAAGCTTTGTTCACAGCAAGCACTCTACCACTTGAGCTATACCTCCAGCCCATGCTAAGATTTCTTGTGCCCCTTACATTTGGGGAAAACTGAGACTCAGAGTGTGTGTGGGAGCCATATGGCTGAGGTTGCCAGTAAGTGGTACAGGCAGAATCATAGCTCTGATTGACTGCAATGTAGCACCCCATTTCACTCAGTACATACACAATTTCCCATCACACAGAACCCCTGTCTGACTCCCGGTGCTGGGAATGTGTGATGAGCGATTTGGCCCAAGAACAAATGAATTTTCGCCTGCAATCTTGCAGGTCTAGACTACTAATTGGCAAATTCATTCATCAGGCCGCCAGCATGACTTGTTTGTTTAAAAATGAGGCCATTACTGGCTGCTTATCTAATCAGAGGCAATAGGTTTAAATTGTACATAGTGATATTAATTGCCCAAGATTTGCATTTTCTCCCTGTTCCCTCTGCCCACCCCCACCCCCCAGCTCCCCTAGAGAACACAAATAGGATAATTCATCAGAGGCCTCAAAGGCCCCAGCCCTGCACTGCCATCTGTGTTATTTGAGTCCATAATTCAGAAAGCCTCACTCTGGTGCAAAATAATACAAAACAATGCCCCCCCCCTGGACTCCTTGGAGCTGTGCTGCACTACACTAGCCAGCTCAGAAGGCCAGGCTGGCCTCTGGACAGTCAGGAGGAGGGTAGCAGATGCTCATTATCAGATGATGAGGCAGTCTTCCTAGAGCCAAGGTCCCAGCAATCGCCCCCATAGGGTACAGTTCATTTCCTTCCGTGGAGTGACTGGACAGCCAGAGACCTGGATTCCTCACCTCAGTGGTGCCTCAGGTCCCCATGGTGAGATCCTCTACAGCCTGGGTGTAGGCTTGAGGACAGTGCTAAGAAGAGGGGCTATCCATGGCAGCACCCTATAGGGCCCCAAAGGATTAGCAACCCCCCAACCCCTGAGGAACTGACCCAGGTCAGGAATAAGAATATGGGGTATCTTCATGCAATGGTGAACCAAGTTTTGATCCGGGTGGTGGGGAAGAAGAAAAGCACAAGCTCTAAGGGACACTGTCACTTAGGAAAACTTGCCTATGGATTACAGATGAGCTAACAGCACTGACTCCAGCATAAGTGTTCTGATTTTTTATAAACGTGCTATAGTAATCTAAGCAAGTTTAAAAAAATTTTAAATAAAATTTCTGGTGAGGGGATGGACAGAGGGAACAGGAGAAAATGCAAAAATAAAATTATTATTGTTGTTGTTGTTAATTGTTTAAGATAAAGGTTTCATCATGGAGACCAGGCTGGCTTTGAACTGTGGTCTTCCTGTCTCCTGTACAGGGATTACAGGTATCACCCCCATACCAGATTAATATCTTTGTGCGTTTATGTGTGCGTGTGTATGTGTGTGTTGGTCCTGGGGGCATGGGGCTTGAACTTGGCCTGGACATTGTCCCTGAGCTCTTCAGCTCAAGACTACTGCCCTACCCTTAAACCAAGCCCCACTTCCCATTTTCTAGAGGTTAATTGTCGCTAAAAGTCTCAGGTCTTTTTGTGCCTAGGCTGGCTTTGAACCTCGATCCTCAGATCTCAGCCTACTTAGTAGCTAGGATTATAGGCATGAGCCACCACACCCAGCGTTTTTTGTTTTGTTTTGTTTTGTTTTTAATCAGTCATGGGAGTTGAACTCTGGGCCTGGATACTGTCCTTGAACTCTTAGTTCAAAGTTACCACCCTACCCTTTGAGCCACAGTGCCACTTCCCCCTGAGCTTTTTTTGCTCAAGGTTAGTGCTTTACCACTTGAGCCACAGTGCCACTTCTGGCTTTTGGTAGTTAATTGGAGAGTCTCATGGACTTTCCTGCCCAAGTTGACTTGGAGTCTCAATCCTTAGACCTCAGCCTCCTCATGTAATCATGGGATTACAACCATGAGCCTTGAGCCCCTGGGGTCTGGCACACAAGTGTATACACCCACACCAACTCCCACACACTCATATGAAAAAACAAGGCAGTTCGGTACCTGGCCTTCTTCCGGAGTAACTTCTGAGATTCGGGATAATGCACTAAAATTTCATTCAAGTCCTTCTTGTCCAGAATGAAGAGGTTGGTGAAGCCGTGAGCCACCACGTTGGCTGTGCGCCGGTTCCCGCCCCCAACAGCCAGCAAACTGGGGTGGAGAAGGAAGGTGAAGCCGAGGTCCTGATCGCATTCAACTCTGTCACTTCCCACCCACTTATCACCACCCCCATCCATTCATCACCACACCCCAAGCCCTGCAAGAGCCTACCCTTGTGCTTACCAGCAGGTGCCAAGCCCCCCAACCGCCCCCCCCACCTCCACTCTCCAAGATCCCAGGATCCCTCCAGCTTTTGTGCAGAGCCCACACTTTACCCCAGCCCCTCTTACCTTATCTCTCCAAACACAGATCCGGCTTTGAGCGTTACCAGCACAGCCTTCCCATCTGGGCCACCCAACACCTGCACCTGTCCAGCCTGGATGATGTACATCTCACGGCCAATCTCTCCCTGGAACAGAGGACCACTGAGCCCCTCTGCCAGCCCTCGCAGACACCCAGTGAGAAGGCAATGAGGCTGGTCCCAGCCCCACACCACCACTCAGTGTCCCAAGGTGTGTGTATGTGGGGGGATGGTCACTTCCTCTGTGCACAGGGGATAGAACCCTCATCCCCCCATCTAAAACAAGTTGTAGTGTCAGAAATGGGTATTGAAATCTGCCTACCTTAGCCTCAGAGTGCTGGGATTATAGGAGTGCATGCCAGGTTTGGTCCTCAAACAATGTTTCCTGGTCAACACACACACACACACACACACACACACACACACACACACACACACACACACACACCTCTTTGTGGGAAGAAGAAGAAAGTTCCTTCCCTGTTTCTGTGTTTGGACTGACATAGGGTCAAGGTGTGAGGGTTCCCCACTCACTAACCAGCCCACCAGTGTCCCAGGGAGAATGTCAGAGCCTGCAGACCCTGGCAGCAGAGAGTACCACTCACAATGCTCACCAAGCACTCACTTGAACTCAACCACAGTCTCCCCAGCACCACAATGGTCTCCTCTCTTTCCCACAGCAACTGTGTTACCACATAGACAAGAGTGGCAGCGATCATGCCCACTCTGTGCCAGGCACAGTGCCCATCTTATCCAATCCTGACAGCTCCCTCCTGAGGGAAGCACTACCAATGGCCCTGCTTCCTCCTTGAGACAGAACTCAGAAAGGACAAGTCACCCCACCCAGGACTGCACAACTGAGAAGTCACTTCAAACTCAGACAAATGACTCTATGTTCCCATACCCTGAATGGTCTCTAAGGCTGCAGCTTTCGATTCCCAGCCTATTGGCTGGGCATGGTAGTGCAGGCCTATGATCCAAGCATTGAGAAGGCTGAGACAGGAGAATGGAGAATTAGAAGCCAGATGAGATACACAAAAAGATTCTATCACAAAAATAAAACAAACAAAAAAACAGAGAAACTAATAAATCTCAGCCCTCTGCAGCAGCCTTTTCTTCCTCTTCCCTTGCTCTCTGCTTCCAGAAAGCTCAACGCTAGGTGGCACACTACCCACCTAGAGATAGGGGCCTTCCTGGGTGGGGTACTCAGTCTTACAGCACTTGTTTGGGCCATATTCTCACCCCTGAATGCACACTCAGCCTTCTTCTTTTTTTTTTTTTTTTTGCCAGTCCTGGGCTTGAGCTCAGGGCCTGAGCACTGTCCTTGGACTTTCTCAAGGCTAGAGCTCTACCACTTGAGCCTCAGCACCACTTCTGGCTTTTTTCTATGTATGTGGTACCGAGGAATCGAACCCGGGTCTTCATGCATGCTAGGCAAAGCACTTTAACCACTAGGCCAAACTCCCGGCCCCACACTCGGCCTTCTTATTAACAGCTGTAACCAAGAGAATCAAAACACAGGTTTATGTCCCCTTGACCTCAGTGACCTTGAATCCCAAAGGCAGGGAACAGAAAGGGTTGTGGATCCTGTTTATCCTAGGTTCAAAGCCATGTGTTTTCCCTGGAAGGAACTCTAGGGCGTGGTGGGGCCTGGGGTATCCAGAAGAGATACAGAGACCCCACTTTAGGGGAAGCCTCTCCTCTACTGATGTTGTGAGGAGGGGAATGGGATCCTGGACTGGCATTTACTCTGTGTTTCAATCAGTCATCTAGACTTTAATGTGGAATCCCCTTTCGTTTTTATTGGTTTGGTTTGGTTTGAGTTAGTCTCACTATGTAGTCTAGGCTGGCCTGCCACGGATGATTCTCCTCCCTCAGCCTACCGAGTGATGGAATTATATGTATATGCCACAACGCCAGGCCCAAATCTTCCAATGTTGAAAGGTTAGGGAATAATTCAACTTAAAAAGAAAAGATCAGGGGGCCGGGAGTTTGGCCTAGTGGTTAAAGTGCTTGCCTAGCATGCACGAAGACCGGGGTTCGATTCCTCGGTACCACATACATAGAAAAAAGCCAGAAGTGGTGCTGAGGCTCAAGTGGTAGAGCTCTAGCCTTGAGAAAGTCCAAGGACAGTGCTCAGGCCCTGAGCTCAAGCCCAGGACTGGCAAAAAAAAAAAAAAAAAAAAAAAGATCAGAAAGCATCTGACAAAATGTCTCTGCCCTGGGTCCTAGGTTCTCGGCCACCAGGCAGGGTATGGTGCAGAGGGTTACTCTACCCGCTGGAGAGGCTGTGGGAGCTGCCTCTCCTCCACCCCAGTTTTGAGAACAAAGACCGAGGTCTTGAAAGCTGCTCCAGGAACACGGGCAGGGCCTTTCTCAGGCTCTTCCACCCCCTCTTACAGAAAAGATCTGCACTGGCATCCACAGCAAGGCACCAGCCAGTCACTGCTCCCCAGGAGCCTGGCTCTGCCCGCCCGCTCCGGCTCTGGAGCAGTGCCCACCCAGCCTCACCTTCTTGCACACGTAGTCATTGGGCAGGTAGACCACCGAGCGAAGTCTCTTGAGCATGTCGAAGATCATCTGCCGGTCACAGCCCTGCCCCAGTGAAGGGAGGAGAGGAAGGAGCCCTTTTAGAGGAAGCTTTGGGCTTGGGGTCCCCCAGTCTTGAGTTTGAGGGTACCTGGAGGGTACCTGAAAGAGTGCCACTTTGCTGACAATGTCGTAGTTCACGTCAATGGCCAGGTCCAGCCTCATCTTGTCTGGAAGCTGCACCATCAACTCTGACTCATCTGAGAAGGAGACCCTGAGAGATCAGAGCAGGGCCAGGCCAGAACTGCCCCACCCCCCCCATCAGCTGCATCTGCTCAACCAGCACAGAACAACGTCCCTTCAAGCTTTCTCCAGTCACACAGGGCCACTCCAGCTGCCAAGAGTGATATGCCAATGTCCTCTGCCAATGTCCCTAACTCCTAGACTAGAAATAGTCTTCAAAATCCAGCACCAATGTCACCTTCTCCAGGAAGCCTGCCTTCCGCACCCCACCCAGCCTCTGTGTTAGCAGCCTGTGTGCCATAGCACTCGTCACCCCTAAACTGCAATTGCTTATGAGCTATTCCCCTCAGTCTAGATGTTAGAACTGGCTGACCATGGACCAGGATTTACAGTGTTTTCCAAAATCATTGTGCTCAACCCTCCCAGCCCCACTAGAGGCCACTAACAGCTGTTATCTTGAGTGGTAGTGACTTGCCCAGGGCCACGCAGCCACAGGTAAGTCTCCAGGCTGTGTCCCCAAGCTGTGTGGCCCACAGCCTGCCCCAAAGAGCAGGCTCACTGGATGATCTACAGATCCCACGAGAGAAAGGAGGGTGGAAGAGATGGAGGGACAGAAGGTCTCCTGCCCTGATTTTTATTTTTTATATTCCCTTGAAACTTTTTGCTTTTGTGTATATGAGTGTATATGACTTTCCATTCAGGCTGGCTTCAAACCATAATCCTCAGATCTCAGCCTCCTGAGTAGCTAGGATTACAGGCATGAGCCACCTAGTTCTTATTTTTATTTTTTTTTATGACACTGGGTTGCACTTTGTAGCCCACGTTGGCTTTGAACCTGCCATCCCCTTGTTCCAGCCTCCTGAGGGGGCTATCATGCCAGACTCTGCTTCCCTGGTTAAACTGTAGTTTGACCTTGGATTGGGCTGCATCTCAAGGCAGGCAGTGTGTGGAGAAAGGGCTTCCAGAAGACAAAGCCCTCAGGCTTTGGGAACACAGGACATCCCAGCTTGGTTCTCCTCACAGGCCGTACTAAGTCCTCTCACACAAATATTGGGGTCACAGCCAAGGAGGCCCCAGTGCTCAGGATCTCAGAGTCAGAAGATGCCCCTTTGGGACATCAAGCGATGAGGATTGTCTAGGGGGGGGGCTGGTGGCCTCCAGGGCACGGCCAGCTTACCCAGCATGCCTTGGGAGTGCCAGGTGTATTCGTACCAGGTCTTGACACGGTTCTGCACCGACCTGGGGATCTTGTAGAAGTTCATGTACTTCACAGTGCTGTCCATGCAGCTGCGGTAGTATGTCTGGCCGGCGGTGGCGGCGCCCACCACGTCTCTCATCTGAAACAGAGAGAGGCCAAGGAAGTGCTGGGCCACAGCAGAGGCAGGGAAGGGGTGTGCAGGCGTCATTTCATAGCGAAACCCACACACTGGAGGCTTCCCTGGGAGGAAGTCCCGCCTTCTGTGTGGACGTGCGAAGGAAAAGCCAGGCTGACTCCAGCTGGCCCTTACAGGCAGGGAGAGCCTTGGTGGGCTATGATTCTGGAGCCATACACAGTCCTGTGCTGGAGCAAACAGGAGCCCCCAGTTCTGTTTTCACAGTGCAGCCCTCCAAAGGTTGCTTGAGGATTCTAATTGTCACCTCGTGCTTGGACTGGAATGGAAGACCATCCCTTCCGCTCCAGCCTGTTAGAAACTCCGAAGGACATCTCCTAAGGCCTCAATCTTACAGAAAGCCAAGGAGGCTTTCCCCTCTGCACCCCCATTCCATACCAGCTATGCAGAGAGGGCACTCCTCCCTCCCCCAGCACTCTGGGCTCCTCCAGGGCCAGTGCCCATTCCAGGGCCATGGGTGTAGAGGAGGATGCTTCTGACAGAGATGATGTGGGGACCTACAGTTGGAATGTCTATAGGTGGGAGGGGCCTCCAGTGGGAGCGTCTATAGGTAGGAGATAAGAGCCTGAGCTCGGAGGTCATAGGTGTATGGGGGGGGGGGGTGTCCTGCAGTGGAAGGGTCTGTAGGTGAGAGGGGCCTGCTGTAGAGGCTGCCTATGGAAGGATCAGGGATGCTTGGGTGGGGCCCCAATTACCTGTCCAATCATCACAGAGAAAGCAAAGACACCAGTGAAATAGTTCAGCAGCTGGAAGACAATTTCAAAGAGCGTCTGCGGGTCAGGCAGCCCCCCAATGGTGATGAGAGTCTTCACAGCCCAGTAGTAGCAGCGAATGTAACTGGAGAGAGGAAAGGACCCCTGGTTATCACAGATCTGGCTCTGCCACCCTCGGGGGGCATGGTTCGGATACCTCCTGAACCCTTTGCATGATGCAAAACTGGGGTCTTGTTACAGCCCCTAGGTGCATGAAAACCAGTCCCGGCAGAGGGTGCAGTAGTTTGTAGAGCAGGTCTGAAGATAATATCTGGTTTAGATATGGCTCTATGCCAGCTTTTCGGGGACCCATGGTCACTCCCTCATACAGTGATAAGTTTGGATGTGAACCCCCTCCCCACCCCCAAAAGCTCATGTGTCCAAGGCCTGGCCTCTGATGTAGGCAGTGTTGAGAGTAGATCTTTGGGAAAATGGCTAGATCACCAGCGGGTGAGTCCATGAATGAACTCTTTGAAGGTAATATTGGGAGGTGGTGGGGACTTAGTGGCAGGGTCTAGATGAAGGAAGTGGGTGTGGTGCCTTTGAAGGATGTACCTTGTCCCCTGTCCTTTCCTATCTATTTCTCTCTCTCGCGCTCTCTCTCTCTCTCTCTCTCTCTCTCTCTCTCTCTCTCTCTCTCTCTCTCTCTCTCTCTCTCTCTGCTTGCTGTCTACCATAAGGTAAGCTGTTATGCTAAGACTCCACAGACCCTCAAACAACAGAGCCAGCTGACCATGGACTATAACTTCTGAAATTATGAGCCAAAATAAACTTTTAGGGGTGTTCTCACAGGTATGTGTCACGCCAACTCCCTGGGGCTCCAGGAGACCAGGAAGGCTGTGGGTGGGGGGAGAGGAGAGACTGGCCCTGATAGCTGAGCCTTCCAATGTCTACAAGATTTTTCTTTTGCTCTAGCTTCCCATGAGCAACATCAAAGGTGGAAAACACTGTCAGTCCTCCACCTACAAGGTCAAGCAACCATGGGAAGAAAACACTTGAAGGAGAACTGGGCCTGCACTGAACAAGGACAGACTTTGTTCTGTTCATTGTTTCCTAAATAGCACAGCATAACAACTATTTCTTATTTATATAGCATTTGTACAGTGTTGGGTATTTTAATGAATCTTGAGATGATTTGAAGAATTCAGGTGGCTGTGTGTGTGTGTGTGTGTGTGTGTGTGTGTGTGTGTGTTAGCTGCTTTATAAAAGGGCTTGGGCATTCATAGATTTTGGTATCCCCTAGGATCCTGGAGTCAATATTCATGAATATGGGAGGAGAACTTTATCTTGAGGACAACCTCCACTCTGTCTGTCCTGTCTGTCTGTCTGTCTGTCTGTCTCTGTCTCCCTGTCTCTTTCTCTCCCTTTCAGTGTGACGGAAGTTTGAACTTGGAGCATTATGCTTAATAGGTAGGTGGATCTACCACAGCCTCAAACCTCGGTCCACCTTTTCTGACCTTCCCCTTCCCCATCCATTTTCCAGATGGTGAAACTGAGGCTCCTGAAGGCAAAGGGAACCAGCTGGTAAGTTCTAGAGCTGGCACAAGAGTCTTGGGCACTGATTCTCTGAGTTTTCTTACTACCAATGCTGACTGGAAATCTAACAGGACAGGAAGTGTGGCTGACAGAGTCTTCCAATGTCTGACCATCACAAAGCTCCTCGGACTTCTGGCCACACCGTCAGCCCTTCCCGCAGTCAACAAAGCAGGAGGCCAGCCAGGAAGTGCTGGTCAGCTTTCCTGGCCTCCTTGGGCTCCATCCACGAGCTTTCTATGCATCTGGCCCTTTAGCCAGGGATCAAAGTCACTGGCCTAACTACATACCAAGTTCTCCATTTCTGAGCCTTCTCTTCAATAAGGACAGAAATTGAGAACCCTCTAGAAGGGATCAAGCTCACGAAGCTTGAATCCATTATACTCAGTACCAAGCAACTCCTATTACTGGCCCTTCATTATCCAATAAGGACAGAAATTGAGAACCCTCCGCAGGCAACTTCAAGGAAAAGGTGAGTTACTAGGACAGAGCCTGGTGTTAGCTGGCCTTGCAGTAAATCAACAGTTAAGACCCTTGTGTACTGGCAGTGAACAGCCTGGCCTGTGTCCTCAGGAAGATTGGGCTTATATCAGTGTGCCCCAGAAGAAGCAGTCGTAAGGGACTGGAGTAAGGGCTCTGCATACAAGGCCTTGGGCAGGGCTCTTGGCCTTCCTGCACCTGAGGGTCATCTGTTGCCTGAGAGTCTCAGGACAACAGACCAGCCTGATGGTCAAGTCCCTGTCATATTGCTTCTGGCCAGCAGAGGGTGCAGAAAACATCCTTTAGCTGAACAGAGCAGTCTTTGATCTTCCTGACCACTGGACTGGCATGAAGGTGGGGGAACTAGGGAACTAGGTGTTTGTCTGTGGCAGAACTGGGACTTGAACTCAAGGCCTCATACTTGCTCAGCTTGCGTGCTTAGCTGGTGCTTTGAGCCACACTTGCTTTTTACTAGTTATTTTGGAGATAGACACGCTGGGATAATTCTGCCAGGTTGGCTTCTAACCTCAGTCTTCCAGATCTTAGCATCTTGCTTAGCTAGGATTAAAGGGGTGGGCCATGGGCTCACAGCAGGACTGAACTGTAGCAAAGCCATAAACAGAGAAAGCATAGTAGCTGTGTCCTCAAACCTTGGCTTCCCCTTACCACTCCTAGTGGGAGGGCTGTTCTAGAGGGCCCATCTTAAAATCCCCCTTGCTGTGTCTGTGGGTCAATCCCTCCAGGCCCAGCTAAGTCAAAGCTGAAGAGGCCGGAGCCACATTTGCAGAAACTAGAACCCAGAGCAAGCACCCAGCAAGCAGCTCCCAACAAGCAAAGGTCATTCCTTTTCAAGTTATTATTTGTACTCTCAGATCTGTTGAGGTATTTCCTTTCATGTTTATACTTCATCCATGAACAGTAGGGGACAAATATTGCTGCTACTGAAGAGTGCCCTTCCCAAGGCAAAGCGCCTTGACCTCCCAAGATGAGCCCAGAGTACTTTGTCAGCTTTCCCCAGCACTGAGAGTCCTGTCCCTATCCAGGAAAGTGGGTTCTTAGACTATCTGGATGCAAATCCCTATAAGAATTGAGGCAAAGCCAGAAAGTGTCCCTCAGAAAAGCTAAATTCTTAGGCCAAGGGTGATGGCTCCCACTTGTAATCCCAGCTAATTATGAGATGGAAACTGGAGAGAATTGTTGGGTTTTTTGAAAGAAGGAAAGAAAGAAAAAAAGAAAGAAAGAAAGAAAGAGAAGCCAGTGGCACCCCATCTGAATCAAAAGGCCACGTATGGTGGTGTGTGCCAGTGCTCTCAGCCGTGCAGGGGCCATAGGGAGGAGAATTGCAGTCAGAGGCTGACTCAGGCAAAAAGCTTGAGACCCTACCTGAAAAAATAACCTCAAAGCAAAAAGGGCCAGGGACAGGGCTCAAGTGGTAGAGCACCTGCCTAGCAGACTCAAATCCCTGACTTCAAACACAAGAACCACATACAACAAAACCAAGAACGAATTTTGAAAAACAACTGAATTTTCTAAATCTGAAATTTCTGGACCAAAGGTTATGAAGCCCTTCCCTGGCATGCTGACTGATCCATAACTACAGCTAGTGGGAGAGGAGAGGTCAACCCAGTGTCTAGGCACACACTGGAAATCTTGAATGTGATGTGCCTGTAATCCTAGCATTCAGGAGGGTAAGGTAAGGTGGAGGATTTCAAGTTCGAGGCCAGCATGGGCTACGCAATGAAACTATATCTCAATCCCTGTACCTCCTGAGAAAAGAATCCTGAATGTGATGCTCTCTCACTCCCCACCCACCCCCCCCACACACGCCACACTTTGTAGAGGAGAAAAATGAGTGTCAGGCCTCACCAAGCTCAACAGAGTAGATCTGACACAGAATTGGTGCTCAGCCCCTCACATAGAACAGACTTTATATCCTCTCTCTGCTATGATGTGAGGGGCTCAGTGGATGAGTGGATGGGTGGATGGATGAATGATGGATATATAATGAACATATGGATGGCTGATGGGTGGATGGATGGGTGATAGATTGGTAATGAACAGATGGATGGACGATGAGTGCACAGGTAGATGGGGGATGGATAGATGCATGGATGGTCTAGACAGGCTTGGAATCGGGAATGGAGATGGGTTTAATAGAAGGAAGGAGGGAGCAAAACTTTGGGGGTGGGGAGTATGAGATGCTGGCCTCATCTCAGACACACTCCACCTGCTGTAGATGTAAGGAATTCACCTCGTGCCTGCTTGGCATCTCTGGATCCTGGGGATATATCTATATGTGTGACCTTTACACAAGTCTGCTTAGGCTGCATGCCTGGTACAGAAGTGACAGCTGTGACTATGTGGGATTGGTCCTGAGAAGGGGACATTCCGGTGAATGACTGCTCTGAAATTAAGTCACCTTGGCTGTGAAGGACTCATTGGCTCCAGTGCAGCTGGAAGCAGTTGTTTGGAGTTAAACAGAGTGATCAGCCGGACCAGATGGTTTACAAGACTAGTAGGGACAGCCCAGGCCTACTTCAAGTGATGCTGTGGTTGGAATCTGAAATGTCCCTTAAAGGTCCTTGTTAAAAGCTTGGTCCCCGGGTAGAGCCTCTGAGGAAGTCATCGAAGGTCATGAGGGTGTGTCCTTGAGGGGATTGAGGGGGCCTTACTTACAAAAGTAAGTATTAAAGCCAGATGGTGGCTCACACCCAGCTACTTGGGAGGCGGGAATGAGAAAGATTGCATTTTCAACCTAGCCCAAGCCAAGAAGGAGGAAGAGGAGGAGGAGGAAGAGGAGGAGGAGGAGGAGGAGGAGGAGGAGGAGGAGGAGGAGGAGGAGGAGGAGGAGGAAAGAAGAAGAAGAAGAAGAAGAAGAAGAAGAAGAAGAAGAAGAAGAAGAAGAAGAAGAAGAAGAGAAGGAGGAGGAGGAGGGGAGGGGGAAGAAAGAAAGAAAGAAAGAAAGAAAGAAAGAAAGAAAGAAAGAAAGAAAGAAAGAAAGAAAGAAAGAAAAGGAGAGAGAGAAAGAAGGAAAAGATTAGGGAAACCTCATCCCAATTAATAAGCCAAGATATAGTGGTGTGTATCTATGGCCCTAGCTACAAAGGAGACTATAGGAAGATCTCAGTTCAAGATCAGCCTACCCAAAAATGTACGAGGGGAGAGGGGAGGGAAATGGGAACCGTGTCATGAGAAAGGGTATCAATGTTTGTGAAGTGATGCACCTTCTTTCTGGGGAATATAATGTAACCCTTCTATTAATTACAATAAAAAAAGGAAAAATTTACGAGTCTTCAGGAACCATAACTGTGGGCAGGACTCAAGTAGGAGAGCTCCTACCCAGCAAGTGCAAGGCTGAGTTGCAGAGCTCAAATGCCAGTACCACCAAAAAATAAAAATAGATATCAACTTAAATGTGCACATGGATTATAACACATTTAGAAATGTTAAAATCTGAAAAAAGGTACCAATCTGAAAAAATAATGTATTATTATATAGATTTTTGTTACCAATACTTTTTTTCTTTTGGGGATAGGATTTTGGTATGTAGTCCAGCCCGGTGTGTAACACAATGTGTTTTGTTTTGTTTTTCCCTGCCTCTACCTCCCAAGTGCTGAGATTACACACATGACTAACCTCGCCTAACCTCTTCATCATTAAACTTCTGTAAGCCATGGCTTTGATAAGCCCCCATTTTATCACTGGCTCAAGGACACCTGATATATGTGAACCTTTGTCCCCCACCACATTGCTACTCCTTCTAGATTCTGAGGTGGGGAATGGATTTTTCTAGCAGGGCTCCTTCAGGAGTGGAGCTGCTGTGTGGCAAGCAATATGGGCTCAGCTAACTTTGGCCTAGGAAAATGTGGACCCCAAGCCCTTGAACCTTACTTCATGTGTCAGCGACTCCTTAGGAGCAAAGTTGCTTTGGCAGTATTTGGTCCTGAGAGTCCTTCCCAGGAGCCTTTCAGCCCTGGACATGAAAGCCAGCTCACCTGTTCCCCACGCCGTCGTACACCCAGTGAGTAGAGCCGATTCCCTGGTATGCTGACGCCCAGTAGTAAAGACAGGAGTTCAGATGCAAGCTGTACAGCAAGTAGGCAGTGGTTCGGATGACCCTGGGAGGGGGCAGAGCACAAAGGCAGTGGTGAGAGGACTTGTTAAGATTGGCTTGCTCTTTTAATCAAGGCTGTGCTAGTTAGAAATGGTCAAAACATTGTTGAGAGTCGGGGTGGAACAGGCCTAGGATAGCTGAGCTGCCACTGTGGATGAGTACCCTGTGGTGAGGGGAGCAGGTAGGAGAGAGCTCCACGTGGGGAGATGACACTGAGGTCATGGTGCCAGAGAAGAGGCCCAAGGAGCCTGTTCCCTGAGTGTGACCTCTGTGTCCTTACAGAGCCATCCCCTTTGTTAGGATTAGCTGGGTGGCTTCAGCTTGCTGTGCTGACACCAATACTGAGAGTGATTCAGGTCAAGTTGCCTGTGCCCTCTTACAATGGGGGGAAACAGGACCTCCTGGTTCTCAGAAAACAAACATCCTGGCCAGGAAGAGGCCTGGCTTCCAGAGAGAGCAGGAAGGGGAGGCGGGGGGGGGGGGTGGAATATGCTGGATCCTGTTGTGGTGTGTGTGCATACGTGTGTATGTGTATGTGTATGTGTATGTGTATGTGTATGTGTGTATGTCCATGTGTGTATACATAGCAAGGGTGAGGGAGGCAGGGTTGGACGATTCTGTCTTACCTGTAAACGTAGGCTTTGCTGAGGATGGCTTCCAGACGGTTGTTAAACTCAAAGAAAGCCATGTACTGGAGGGAGAGGAAGACATCAGGGGCAGTCTTGTCTGCTGGTGGCCCTGCCCTCCCCTCCCCAGCTGGCAGGACTGAAGCCCTTCCTCCCTAGGGGCAGCAGCTGGACAATGACTGCTCAAGCCAGAGGTCCTCGGCCCTTGGAATGGAGAGGGAGAGGAGGACATGACACGACTCCGATAGCGTCCTCAGTTTGCAAAGAATCTGCAAACCCTGGGACCTTTTCAATACCGTCATGAAGTTTTTAATGTTTGTTTGTTTTTAATGGTACCTGGGTCCCAGGCCAAGGCCCCTGTTTCGAATGCTTATTTACATAAAGAAATAAGTTAAAATCAAACATGTTTTCTTGAGAAACAGCAGTCCTCATGTTTCTCCCTTATGCCCTTCAAAGTCTTACTTGAGATAAGTACACTAATAATTACTTTCTTTGTCCAGCTCCTCCCATATGATTGGAATGATAGATATAATTACCTTATTCCTTATTTACTTTGGAAGTATGAGTTGTCCTCCTCTCTCCCACCATTTTTCCTGGGGCTAGGGATGGAGCCAAGGCCTACTGGGCTATGGCAGCCCACTGTGCCCGCAAGCCTGACATGGGTGCCTCAGATACTCCCTCTAAGCCATGCGTGGAGCACCCACTGGGGTCACTGTCCCTCCACTTCTGCCTTACCTTCAAACAGCGAGGCAGGCGAAGGAGGGGGTTCACACCGAACTTCAGGTAGAGAAAATCCAAGGGCAACAGGGACAACAGGTCCATCTGAAATCCCCAAGGGACACCACAGTGTGTCACCTCCAAAACCCCCGGGCTAAGGGGAGGGGCAGGAAGGAAGGGAGAAGGGCACCTTCCATGGAAAACTGGGTGCCCAAAGAGACCCCAGACATGGCATCCCATCAACACAGCCCTGTGTGGCCCCCAGGGCGAGCTTAGGTGACACAGACGCACAGCGGTGGCCTCTGAGGGCCACACAGCCTGTGGGGACTTGTAGCTTGGATGGCAGCCCCAGAGGAGTTAGCCCCAATGTTCTTCCTCATATAAGAATCACATCACATGAGCCCCCAAGGCCCCCCAGCTTCTCCATTCCCCAGACACGACACCTGCATATCCAGCACATACCCTAAATCGGCGAGACTTCCGGTAGTTATTCCTCATCTCCTTCTTGTCCGTCTGGAAGGAATGGAAGAATGGTGGTGAATGCATTAGCACCTGGCCTAGGAGAACCAGGATGAAATTCACAGCCCACCTGCGAAGGTCCCCAGTCACCAGCTAGCTAGACACTCACCTCTTGCATGGCCTTCAGCTAACACTCAGCAATAGCTCCTCCCTGGACCACAGGCCATTGAATTTACTGAGCATGTGTCCACATGTCTATCAAGCAAGGCAGAGGCCACCCATGGAATCCCCTTTCCTGTAAGTCATCTTAGAGGAACCCTCTCCTGTCTGCACACAGCTGGGCAGTTGCTGCCAGTGGGGGATTCTTTTTTTTTCTTTTAATTCTGTGATGTTGAGAATGGGACCGAGGGCCTTGTGTGTGCTGAGCAAGAGCCCTACTGTGTGCGCGCTTTTAGAAAGTAATTTGCACAAAGAGGTAAAAGCAGTGCCGCCTGCTTGGATAAGTCTCTTTTAGGGCCTTGGTTTCCTCCCTGGGGAGTTAGGGGTGATGCAGCACAAGGTCTCAACGGCACAGTAACATGGCTTTGCAGGCACCTCAGGACACACTGGAGGCTGGCACTGGGGCTGGGCACACACCAGCATCCTATGTCAGTGCTCACAGCAAGGCTGCACAGAGTGGGGAAGCCTCCAAACGAGGTACCCCTGTGTCAAAGGCCAGTCTCTGAACCCCTGTCCTAGCGTTCATTCTCCCAGGTGGTCCACAAGCCGGTTCATCTGTGACTATATTTCACGTGTGCAATGTGAACAGGAAGATGTGAGACAGAAATAAGCCACCAAGAAACTCCTTTTGCAATATCCCGGCTCACCGATTTTTGTCATTTGTCACAGCCCCGGGGGTAGGCCCCCAGAGGCTCTGTGTGTGAAGTCTGCCCCATCCCCCCCTCCGCCGACAGGTGACTCACAATGATGTCCCCGCCTCTGACAAACTGCAGGCGCATCTGGAAGACGGCGATGTCCAGGAGGTAGATGAGATCGCACAAGTAGTCCATCAGCAGCCACAGGTGGATGTTGTCCGGCGTCTGGTAGGGAAAGGCCCAGCGCACAGGGATCAGCCAGCAGTTCCAGTTCCAGGCCAGCACAACGAAGAAGAGCCACAGGATGTACATCAGGTCTGCGGGGAGGGCAGGAATGCGCTAGAAGGCTCTTCGCCCGTACGATCAGTGGGGCATTGTCACATGGAAGATGGACAGATGAATGGATGAATGGTGTCAGAAAAAACTTAAAAAAGTCTTTTCTATCAAAGTGTGTTGCTTAAAAATTACTACTTGGGGTCAAGAGTTTGGCCTAGTGGTACAGTGCTTGCCTGGCATGCACGAAGACCAGGGTTCAATTCCTCAGTACCACATACATAGAAAAAGCTGAAAGTGATGCTGTGACTCAAGTGGTAGAGCTCTAGGCTTGAGAAAGCCCAAGGACAGTGCTCAGCCCCTGAGCCCAAGCCCAGGGCGCGCGCTCTCTCTCTCTCTCTCTCTCTCTCTCTCTCTCTCTCTCTCTCTCTCTCTCTCTCTCTCTCTCTCTCTCTCTCTCTCTCTCACACACACACACACACACACACACACACACACACACACACAGCCACAAAGAAATGCCTTTGGCAATCTCCCTGCTCACTGATTTTTGTGATTAGTCACAGCACTATTCTTATTTCAAAGTCACCTTAAGTGAACACATTTTATCCTATTCAAACTAGCCAATCATGAGTGGATTATGAGCCTGAGCTCAACCAACTGTGCAGAGGGGTGGGGCCTGCTGTGTTAGGGATAAATAGGTGGGCAGCCAGCCTGCTCTGTGCGCTTGCGTGCCAGACTATTGACTAATGACTCACCCTTCTGCAGAAGTCAATTTTGCCTTGCTGAGACAATTCTTTATTTTCATGTTTATCATTGTGGTTTTATTCCGTGGCTCTTGGAGACCGCATTTATAACAGTGGATAGGGAGACACTGGAGGTCACCATTAAACTCTACTGAATCAGAGTACTCTAAGGAGAGGCTATGGTGCCATTATTCTTAGACAAAAGACATCAAGGTAGAAACCCTTTGGCTTTCACTCATTATGAAATTTTTATTTCTGTTCTTTGTCATAGTGGGAATTGAACTCACAAAGGATGGAGAGGTAGATGGACAGACAGATGATGGATAGGTGTGTGAATGGATGCTTTGGGTCACTGCACTGGTAGTTTCAGAAGCCCACTAGATACCAGTCCTGCCTCCTAAATGACTTCCTATGTGACCTTGAGGAAGTCCCTCTGGGGTGCTTTCTGGGGTTTTCTCAAAGTCACAGGAAAAGGCCAGGCAGGGGCAGCAGGTCTTTTGTGAGCTATAAGGTGCTGCTCACCTATGAAATGACTCCTGAAGAAGGGAAGGGGCTCCAAGAGGAATCTACCCCCTTCCCTGCTCAGATTGGGGGTCTAGGAAGTATGGTAGTAGAGAGAGAAGACTTGGCAAAGTTTTTCTGTGCCTCAGTTTCCTCATCTGTAAGATAGGTGTGATCTGGTGACCGGGAGTTTGGCCTAGTGGTAGAGTGCTTGCCTTGCATGCACGAAGGTGTGATCTTAGGTTATAACTCCAGGACTCTGTGTGTGTGTGTGTGTGTGTGTGTGTGTGGTGCCAGTCCTGGAGTTTGAACTCGGGGCCTGGGCAGTATCCCTGAGCTTCTTTTGCTCAAGGCTAGCACTCTACCACTTGAGCTACAGCACCACTTTTGGGTTTTCTGTTTAGGTGGTGCTGAGGAATTGAACTCAGTCAGGGCTCTGTGCATGCTAGGTAAGTACTCCCTCTAAACCACATTCCCAGCCCCTCCAGGGACTTTCATTGGTGTTGTTTTAAGATTCACTTAAGAAGGTATACAAATGTTTTGAAAAAAAATCCATGAAGTGATGAGCCTAAGGCATCCCAGACCCCCTCCCCACTGGCCCTCTCCTGCTTTGCTGTCCTCTCAGGTTGCCCGGGGTGAGGGTGGGGAGGTGGGGAGTGAGGGGAAGGAACCTTACTGGTCAGCGGGTCGATGCTCTCTGGAAACTGGTACTTCTTCCAGGGCCTGCGTTTGAACTTGCAGCACAGCATGTCACAGTAGTGTTCCTCCTCCTTCTGCTCCGGCTCTGCGGGCTTTGCTGCGGTGGCTGGCTCAGGGGCTTTCTTGGCTGGGGCTGTGAGATGACATTGAGGAGGTGCCAGCCTACAGAGCCAGAACTGAGGGATGCGCCCTCCACCAGCCATGAACCCATGTGTAGAAGCCTACATGCTACCCAGGAGTGACCCAGGCTGTACCTCTGTTTCTTTATCTGTACATGGGTGTGGCCCACCTGGAGCTACTTCTTGGTGGGGCTAGAATCTTGGCTCCACATGGGTCCTGGCTGGGATCCCAGCCCCCCTGAGGGCTAGGATGCATGCTTGGTGACCCTTGGTGACATAGGGGCTCCGCTCTCCCAGGCTCCTCGTGCTATTTGTAGCTTTAAGACTGTGAATCCAATTCTGCTAGACCTCACCTCAGTGGTGAGGGCACTATGAGCTCCCAGACACAGTGCTTCTTTGGAAAGACTTAAGAGGTCTCTGACAAGAGAGCATATTTTATTTCTTCCCCTTCTCCTTAAAGAAATGAAACATTGCCCTGAGGCATGGTGACACATTCCTGTAATACTAGCACTGAGGAGGCTGAGCCAGGAGGATCCAGAATTAGAAGCCAGCTTGGGCTAACTGGGGATTCTGTCTCAGAAGGCAGCAATAGATAAAAGAAAGGAAATGCTCAGAGGGCCCATCAAGGCACCAGTGCTTTCAAACAACGAGACTGCTACTTCTAGAACAGGCTAGGGACACGCTAAGCAAGATCAGGAGACACCACCCACCACCAGGGGGAAGGACAGAAGGGTTCATGAGGTGCTGGCCTGGGCGACAGCAGCCACACTACCCTGGATTATCAAGTCGTACCAGTCTCCCCTCCCAGGTACATCCCTACCTGTACACACAGCCCCCAGTCTAGAGGGTGGGAGTGTGGCCTTCTCTCAGGCACCTTCACCATAGGCACCCACCCTCACTCACAGGGCTTGGGGCTCTCCTCATCCGAGGTGACATCCGGATCGATGAGCTTCTCCTTCACCTTCTCCGTCCGCTCCTTGAAGAGCTTCACCAGCTCCTGCAGCCGATCGTTGATGATGGCGCTGTTCTGGCTGGCGGAGGAGGTGGCACGGTCCTGGGCGCTGTGGGGACAAGGCCCTCGTGTCTCGGCAACTGGGCAGGAGAGGACCCCTGACCCAGGCCAGAGCCAGGCCTCAGCTTTAGTGGAGCTTGAGGGAGATAATCCTGTCCTGTCTCTGCGGATAACATCAGACCCACACACGCCACTGTCTGTCCAAGGAAACAGCCCCAGGAGTCATGCCTGGATGTCTGGTCTCGTTCTTAGACAACATGTCACATCGCCTGGACAGATGGGCAATTCCGTAAACACGTTTGGTCCTTTAGTAATTCAGGGCAAACCTTCTGACATTGGGGGGGGGGGGCGGGCAGGTAGACAGGAGCTGTGTACCTTCTAGCCTTCTTGCTGAAGAGAGGCCTGGGATTTCCTTTCCTAGCAGTCACCAGTGGGATCTTGGAATCCACATGAGAAGATGACAAAGGCACGGTTACCTAGGTCCCTAAATGGCCCCATGACTAAATGAACAATTACTGCATGCCATGGCCATGGCATGGCCAGCTGGTGACCCTCTGGGGTATATTTGTGCAGCGGCTTAGCTTAGCTGGTGAACACATGGCCTCCTTATTGACCTCCTATGACATCTCATAGGTGTTTTCATTATTGGACTTGATTCCTACCAAATTTTCTGGTAATAAGTCCAAACTCCGGCCCCTATCCTACTGCAGAGCATATGACTCCATGTTTTAATAGGACAAGCAAACTGTGAGGTTGAGGGGTTTACTGCTTCTTTCTTTTCCGAACTGTCTATGTCGCTATTGAACACAAAGTACATAAAATTAAGGAGTGCAGAAAAGACAAGAAGAATGAAAGCAAAGTTGCCATCTCACATGGCCAATGCAGGTGACAAGGTTAGGCAGTGTGACAGGGTGTCCAGGCTGGCTTCCAGGACTGGGATGTCACCCAAGTAATTCAGACCCTTCAGAAAAACACTTCCCCACTGGCCTGGCCTGGGGATGGTTAGTTGTCAGAGACCCAGGTCTCAATGCCATTGCTGTGTTCTCTAATCACTGGGTCAGCACACAGGCTCTGTCAGAACCCACAGGGAGGAGGTAGGAATGTGGATTCCCATGCGTCCCTAGCTGGGGCTAGTTTGGAAGAGTTCTTCTCAATGGAGAGCTGGACTCAATGGTCTGCTCCTATTTACTATGACACAGAGCTTAATAGAAGGGGATCAGATTGGACCCAGGAACTGCCTAGACAGGAAGCAAGACCCTACCTCAAAAAGAACCAGTAGAAAACAAGACTAGAGATGTGGCATAGTAGTCAGAGCAAGTGTCTCAAAGGCATGAGGACCTGAGCTCCAATCCCAGTACTGCCCTCCCTCCAAAAATTAACAGCCCCTGTCTCAACAGTAAGCCAACTGTGGGGTTTACAGCTGCCATCCCAGCTATGTGGGAGGTATAGGTAAATAAATAAATGCCATGAGCCCCTATCTAAAAATTTAACAAAAGCAGAAAAGACTGGGGATAGGACTCAAGTGATAGAACATCTGTCTAGTAAGTACAGACCCTGAATTCAAACTCCAATGCCATCCCCCTGCACCCCCCCAAAAAAAAGTTGGGATCCTGATGGTCTTCTCTTCCTGCTGGTAACAGGAAGCCATCTACCTGGAGACCCCACAAGAGCACTGCTGGTGTGGACAGAGCTGGATGAGTTCATACTCATCTGAAAAGTGTGTAGGATTCATTGCCAAGTAGGGCTGGCCTCATACAGCACCCAGATGGACCTCTCCAAAGCCCTTAGCTATCTGCCTTGTATGGAATTCTAAAACTCCCATGACACCTTCTATACCCCTCCACGTCCCCGGCCTCCCACTCACTCAGCCTCCTGTGGGGTGGTGGGGTCCGACCAGGCGACCACCGGGGACTCAGCTGGTGACAGTGCCTTGAGCTCTTCGGCCTCATCATCTGGAGAGGGCAGCTTCCTCCTGCAGGATGCAGGTACATACTGGCCTTCAGCTGTTGCAAGGGTAGGCTGGGATTAACCTTGACCCTGAAGGTCACGTAGTGCCTGTTCTTAGGAAGAGAGGAAGGGAGACCAGAAAAAGAGTGGGATGCAGCATTCTGGGGACCTCAGTCTCACATTCTGTGGTTTGCTTCAGGCAGACTCAGGGAGTTGCACCCTAAATCTTGGAAGATCACTGAAACTCTTGGAGCCACCTCCATTCCCCCTTCTGTAAAATGAGACTGATTCTAGCTAACTAAATAATGAGGTGCTTACCACTGAGTCAGGTCTTAGCTTAAACATTCTAGTCCTCTACTTCCGGCCAAAAGCACACCTGCCCCCTTGTCTATCCCACCACCCAGAGAAGCTGTGCAAGGCCCTGGCATCCAGGCTCCAGCTCATGGTATGAGAGTCTGGTCAAGTCTCATCCCCTCCTAAGCTCCAGGTTTGTTTGTCCATCTAATACGATGAACACTAACTTGTCCCAAGGTCCTATCATTCGTGAAGGCCATCTGTCCCGCCCCCAACCCCCTAAGGCTGCATTTTAAAGTCATTAGTGTCTTGGTCACTGGTGTATAGCTCTAACCCACACCTGGACAAAGGGGCACTCACCCAGCCTGCACAGGGCTTTCAGCTCTTTCCCAGCCATCCCGGATGAGGTTAGATGGGGAGGCCTCCTTCTTACCACCCCCAGGATGGCTGCCAGGCCCTGCCCAAGAAAAGCCCAAGAGAGCAGGGAGGGTGACCTGTGGTTCCCCACAGCCGATCCAGGTACAGTGAGGGTATCAGACTTGGCAGGCGAAGGTGGCAATGGTGGAGGGGAGGGGGGCTTCTCCTCAGCAATAAGGGGGCGGCTGTCGGCATCAGTGTCTTCTACCTGCACCTCTGGGTGCTTGTTCGTGGCGGCCACTGGGAGAGAGGAAGGAGGGAGAGTCAGAGAGAGAGAGAAGTCAGGTCCACAGGGCCTAGTGGAGGCTGGAGCATGTGTGGAAGGCTTCTGGCAGCATCGCCTGCCAAGGAAACCCCCAGGAGAGCTGCATGCAGGGGGTGCAGGATGCCATACACAGACCCCCGAGTGCCAGCACACCCCAACTAGCACAAGCCACGGAGAAGCCAGGACCCCACGAACTTGCTCCAAAGCCCTGCCTGGACTGGAATGCAGACCAGCAGTGAGCTGGAGACAAAGAAGACATGAGAAGAAGGTTGGGGTGAAAGCTGGGCTGTCCTAGCACAGCCTGGACCAGCTGCTTCTCCTCCCTAGCCTCAGTTTCTGTACTATTGGAGAGAGCAAAGGCTCAATCAGACATTCAAGGTTTCCTCCTATTAAGCACAACAAGCTATTTTTATAGTGTGTATTGCCCTAATTTGGGTACCTGGAGCCCCCAGAATTCAGCAGCCAACCCAGTCCTGAACTCTGAGACCTCCCTAAGAATCAGGGTCTCCCCAGAGATCCTGGCCTGGCAGCACCTGAGGACAATGGATTGGGTCTTCAAGTGCAAGCTCACAGGGTGCTGGGGGCTAGGCTGGCACCTCTTCCCCCACCACACCTAGGACCATCCAGTGACAGCTGGCACAGGAAGGCACAACACATGGAAATCACTGGATCTGGGATTTTTCTCACTACCTATCAGGGAGGAACCAGGAGTTTATTTTTGTTTTGGGTTTTTGGGTTTGTTTGTTTGTTTGTTTTTGCCAGTCCTGGGGCTTGAACTCAGGGCCTGAGCACTGTCCATAGGCTTTCTCAAGGCTAGAGCTCAACCACTTGAACCACAGCACCATTTCCAGTTTTCCTGTACATGTGGTACCAAGGAATAGAACCCTGGTCTTTGTGCATGCTAGGCAAGCACTCTAACACTAGGCCAAACTCCTGGCCTGGAACCAGGAGTTTGTAGAGTTGCTTATTATTTTATACCATGATGAGAAGGTACCTCAAGACTCTGGTAATATATTATTAAACTGCCTTAGAGACTAAAGATTATATGGTTAATCACTTCCAATATGTCTAAAGGACAGAAGAAATGCTACTTATGATTCTTTTATTTTACTTCTGTTGGTTGTGGGGCTTGAACTCAGGGCTTGGGAGCTATCTTTGAGATGTTCTACTCACTTCCCATTTTTGAGTGGTTAACTGGGGATCAGAGTCTCATGTGGACTTTTCTGCCTGGGCTGGCTTTAAACTGCAATCCTCGGATCTCAGCCTCCTGAGTAGCTAGGATAACAGGTATGAGCCACCAGTGCCTTGTCCTAACCCTTTTTTTTTTTTTGAAACACCGTCTCACTGTGTTCCCAGGGTGCTCTCGAACTAACGAACCCAACTGATTCTCCTGCCTCAGCTTCCTGATTGGCTGGTACTATTGTATTGGCACCTCTATGTGAAGCTATACTAACTCTTCTACACTTCCCAGCTATCATTGTGTGGATAAGGAAACTGAGGCATAGAGGATATTGAGAAGCCTGCTGTAGAACTAGGATTGGGTCCATGCCTTGCCCACCAGCACACCCAGGAGCAGCTAGGCACAGGTCTGGAAGATAGCAAGGGAAAGGAACATCTTGGAATAATTAGAAATGTCCTTTCTCCCTCTTCCCCCAGGAGGTGCTAAGTGATGTCACTGAAGCAGGAATGGCGACCTTGTTCTACCTTGCTGTGTCTTTTCTTGGAGTATCTACAATCATACGTGTCAAACAGACCAGGTAAAGGGTAGCAGAGACCCTGACTCGCCTTCTAATTCTTCTGGTTTCTCCAGTAGCACAGTGAGGTCTCAGCTCAGGGGTTCATGGCCTTAGGTAGGACACCTGAGTCACAGCTGAAGCTCCCTTAAGACTAGGAGCTCCTGACCTTGTATCTCTCCCAGGTTCTCAGCTCTGCTTTATAATCACTGTGCTTACGGTCATTTCTATGTAAGCCTTCTATTTGTGGCAGTAAATGCTAGTTTCTCATTCCATTAGTAATACAAGTGTCCAAAAGCAGCAAGAAAACAAAAGTAGAGTTGGTCCAGATATCAATGAGAGTCCTGGAACCGTCTACAGGGGTGAATGGGAGAGCCCCACCCCTCCCCACCTCGAGGAGATGGAGCACTAATGGACATCTCACCCTAACTCCATGACCATTGAGAGGGAGGAAGAGAAGGCAGCCCTGTGTCTCTTCCCCACCTTCTCCACCTGGTCTGAGACGCCAGCCCTGCACAAGGCCAGAGAAAACCAACAGCCAGGTCCAAAGGGAAAGGCGGGAAGGGCTGGCTGGAGTTAAGGCAGAGAGTGGCTGGAAGTCTCTATCGAGCCTCAAGGCCATTCTGGGTACACTGGGACAGGCCTTCCCTCTGCCCTTTAAGACCGGCCCCTCCCAGCCCTGTAGTCTGTACACAGTACTTCTCACTGTCCTGAATCTGAATCACCTAGCACAAAGTCTAGCCTCCAGCAAACTTACAAGGTCAGGTCAGGAGATTCTGTCTGTAGTTGGCCTCATATTATTCCACCATTTCCCTCCCTTCACTGCCTCGCCCCTCCACCAGCTCCTTGACCAAGCTTCAAGGACTGAAGTTCTGAGGGGCTTATTTAAACTGAAGTAGGAGTGATTGCCTTATTTTAAAAACTGATGGCTTACAGAAAGCAAAATATAATTCAAATAACTGAATCGCTCATTGTGAGATTTGAGGAATGGGGGAAAGGGGACAGAAGCCCCTTAAGTCAACACCAGAAAGCAAAGGAAGGCCTAAGGAAGAAAACTGGTTTTCCATGAGCACAGGCCAGGTCCGCCACCTTGACTGTGCTCCCATGCAGGAGGTCAGCCAAGCCATGCAGAAGCACAGGGCATGGGGTGGGGTCACACTACCGAGGCGCCGGATGGAGCTCCTGTTCTCCTTGGCGAAGCTAGAGCTGGACAAGGCTGTTCTCCGGGAGATGAGGACAGGGATACGGGTGATTGGGGGGCGGTAGCTGGGCACATTGGGGAGGTGCTCTGCCAGATTTGGGGGGACCACCTGGCCAGGAGGTTGGTCCTGGACTAGACGATTCAGCTGCATATCCCGGCCTGAGTTAGCCATGGTGCTGGGGCCAGAAGGTCGCAGGCAGGCAGAGGTATGACCCTGGGGGCTGCAGTCCAGAGCAGAGGTGGAGAGGTGGCATGAGTGGGGCTCCTTTCCAGTGTTCACACAGAGCAGCCAGTGCCCTGCCCAAGGTCTAAAGCATTGCTTATTTTTATTTGTTGGTTTTCAGAGGCAGAGTCTCACTATGTAGCCCAGGCGGGTCTCAAACTCACAATCCTCCTGTCTTAACCTCCTGAGTGCTGGGACTGCAGGCATGCACCACTAAGCCCAGCTAGAAGAATCACTTTCAACCCTGGAACAGAGCATTAAAAGTGTCACCTAGCAGGATTCCAGTGGCTCATGCCTGTAATCCTAGCTACTTATGAGGCTGAGATCTAAGGATTGTGGTTCAGAGCCAGCCTGGGCAGAAAAGTCTGTGAGACTCTTATCTCCAATAAACAACTCAGAAAAGGCTTGAGGTGGTGCTATGGCTCAAGTGGTAGAACACTAGCCTTGAGCACAAAGAGGCTGGGGGACAATACCCAGGCCTGAGTTCAAGCCCCAGGACTTGGGGGGTGGCAGGGAATGTCACCCAATTAAGTCCTGTGACTAGTCCACCAGCAGGTTCTAAAAGGAGACAGCCCAGAGCCCCAACCTCCAAGCTTCTCATCATCTCAGTACTTACCAACCAAAGTAGCATTTCCCATCTCAGAGAATTCCAAACTCAAAGACTATCAGACCCCTGACTCAAATAGCCTTATGCCAGAATTGTCCACTCCCCCAAAAAACCCTGCCAGAAAATTTGTTTCACTTTCAGCCAGAAAGCAATGTCCTTTCTTAGCATACTGGAGCCCGTTCTAAGCTGCTGTGGGCAGGAGTCACCAGGAAGTCTGGAACCGCCCTGCCCCCTGCAGGCCTGGCACCTGGGCCACACCCTCTCCCTTGGTTGTGTGTGCAGCCATGTGCACACACAGGATTCACAGTTTTGCTCTCAAACATGGATGTGCAGTCACAGAGTGAACTCAGTTTCCAATCCAGCTCGTGCTGGCTGGGATTTGGTGTTTCTAACCAGCTCCCAGGGGACGCTGAAGCAGCCAGATGCGGCCTATGCCTTGAATAGCAATGGACAAATGGCTGTCTCAGCATTCCTGGGGGGGAGGGTGCTCCAACCACCTGCTTGTAAGTCTCCTGGGAAGGGGACATGTGCAGAGGCAGCTCTGTCACACTTGGTCAGTCCTGGGCTGCCCCATCTACATGGAAGCCAGACATCAGGTCAGACCTGGTAGGTTCCCATGGGTAATTTTTTTTTTTTTGCCCATCCTGGGCTTGAGCTCAGGGTCTGAGCACTGTCCTTGGACTTTCTCAAGGCTAGAGCTCTACCACTTGTATGTGGTACTGAGGAATCAAACCCGGGTCTTTGTGTACGCTAGGCAAGCACTCTACCACTAGGCCAAACTCCCGGCCCTACGGATGATTCTTTAACATTCCAAAAACCAAAGTGGACCTCATACCTGTAATCCTAACAATTCAAGAAACTGAGAGTTGTGGATCTTGGTTTGAAGACAGCTCCAGCAATTAACCACCAAAAATCTGGAAGTGGAACTGTGGCTCAAGTGGCAGAGTAACCACCCCCCCAAAAAAAAACACCTCAAAAACCCCATTGAGAATGTGAGGCCCTGAGTTCAAGCCCCAGTACCAGTACAAACAAACAAAAACAGGTGGCCAGCAAGTTCAGGTAAGCTAGAGTTAGGACAATTGGCTCAGGGCCAGCCCCAGGGTGGGAATCTGGGGTACACTGTCTCCCCTGCTCTGTAAGAAAGATACCACTGCTCTAGTTCTTTAGATTTGGGAGCTGTGACTCAGAACAATCACAGGATTAGCTGTGGGTCACAAAGCAAAGAAGGAGAGGAGCCAGGGATGAAACAGCTCTGTTTTGACTTCTTGGCCAAGCCTCAGTTTTTTCCATCTGAAAAGTAGATGCAGGTAGCTGAAGAATGGTAGTATAAGGGATTCCAAGCCAGATTAGGGCTTGGCATTCAACTGTCTTGAGTGTAAATACACAGCCACTGCTTGGCTGCCCTGTACCTCCCCACACCCCTGCCCCTCCACACCCCTGCCCCTGCACATCCTGCCACCATTCCTGGACTTCTCAGGATTGACTGGTCTTGGCCAAAGGAGCCAAGTTCACTGTTGAAAGCAGCTTGGGAGGCCCAGAAGCCCCGTCTAGCCCACAGAGACAGAACCTAGTGCACACACACCTTAGGTGGACAGCCCCACTGAACACAGACTCTGCTCCCACTGCTCCTCAGTAGGTGATGGCTGAGTGAAACCCTCACTGGGCCAGCACCTGAAAGCTGGTTCCCCTGAAAGAACAGGTGGCACTGAGGGCCAGATGACGAATCCCTGGCCAGGAGTCCCAGCCTCAGCCATTTCTCTAGAACCTCAGAAAGACATGTCTAGTTGTGATCATGTGGCCCCAGGACACAGAGGATGGGCTGTGACACAGATGAGGACAGATGGAGGACTGGGAGGGAGGGGGCGGGAGGTAACACATAGGCTGGGAAAGGAGAGGAGGAAGAGGCTGTCCTCAGCCTGAAGTCCCCCCAACCTCACATACCTGCTGAGCTGCTGGCCTGGGCCTCCTCCTGCAGCTCCTGCAGAGACACAGGGGGAAAAGCTGGGTCTTGGCCACCTCCTGCCTGCTCACATCCCATCCTCCAAGGGTGTCCACCCCTGGTTCTGCCCCTCAGGCCCACTCTGCCCTACCTGACCCCTGGCCTCATCCTGAGTGCCAAGAGCCTCCCCACGCAGCTGCCCCTGTCCCACCCCCAGAAGAGCACTCCACAGTGTACTGGCCCGCTGGGGCCCCTTGCACTCCCAGGAGGTGTGTGTGGCATGTTTTGACACCAGTAGCCACAGAGACCTGGAGTAGGGAAGGCAGACAAGCGGCATCAAGCCCAGCTCACCCCAACACCACCCCCATGGCCAACGCCCTTCCTGACTGTCTGACCCTGACACGGCCAAAACCCTCCACCCTGCCTGGGTCCTGTGGGAATCTCACCGTGGTGGGGCAGTACTGGTGTGGATAGCAGGTCTCCAGGGCCCCTGGCCCTCCTACCTGCAGTGGTGCTGTCCAAGGCTGTGTCCCGTCTACTGCACTCTGGTCCACACTGGCCTGTGACAGCAAACAGCTATCCAGCAGGACACTGTCAGCGCAGAGGTGGAGGAAAGGGTTGGGGTTAGTGTGCCTGACATTGCCTGAGGTCTGCTGAAGCTAAGCTCTGACCAGAGGCTGGGCTTAGAGATACCCAGGTCTAGATCCAGTGCCCAGGACTGGAGCCACTAACAGCAGCTGTGTGAAAGGAAGCCTTCCCAGAGGAGGTGGCCTGTGAGCTGCACCTCAAGGATGACATTTTGAAAACATGGAATGGATCAGATAGGCCCGCAAGGAAGGGTGTGGCATGTGCCAGAAGGAGTGTGGTGGCAGTAGAAGGGGCCATCCAGAGATCACTATGGATGTCCAGAATATATTCATTTCCCATAGCCTCCAGGAAATCATGTTTTTCATGTCCTCCCTAAAAATATATGACCAATTATGTATACAACTGCTTTCTAGGAAGATTGATAGGTCAACATATTGCTATTCCATCTTGTAATATTTAATCTAAAGGGTTTGTTTGGTGTGTCTGATTTGAAAAGAAATGAAAATACTTGCCCTGCAGGCACAAGGCTCTGGATTTGATCCTTAGCCTCAAGAACAACAACAAACAAAGAAACAAATATTCTCAGGGGACCTAAGACATTTGGGGCACTGTACTTACTATCAGGAACTTGACCTTTATGGACAATAAGCATGAAGGGGCCTGAACTAATATAGGGTATTTCCTAGCTCAGCCTGCTTCCCCAGGCCTAGTCTGCAGCCCTAGCCAGAGGCTCCCCAGCAGCCTCATTTCCCCTGTGTCAAGTGAGCAGGGCACACTGCATGACCTTGGGCAGGTCCTCTCGACACCCTGGGCTGCCGCTGTCTCCTAGGACAGCAGGATTTCCCAGCCTGTGCAGCCTGGCTCCTTTCAAGGAGGTCAGGGGGATCAGTACAGCAAGTGGAAAAGCCCACAAAGATGCCACAATTGTTTGTTCTGGATTCTTCCCTAAGCGCAACACCAAACATTTGCTTGGGAGCCAATATGACTTGGGACAGGACCCCAGCTCCACCCTTCCTGGCAGGGCATCATCTCTGAGCCTCAGTTTTTTCATCGGTGAAGTGGGGTCTGTAACCAAACTTGCCATTCTGATTCTCTGCCAAGTGACTCTTTAATGATAAACAATGTCTATTTGTTGTCTTGTCATTATTAATCCCAGAGAAAGAAATAATCCACAGGGTTAGGACCTCACCCATGTGGACTGGGGACCTCTCAGACACTGAAGTCCAGGACTGGTCTGGTCAATTTGCCCAAGACCTGTTACCCTCGCTTAGCCCAGCAGCTGAAGCCCAGGAACTAGAGCATTCCCTGGGGATGTTCAAAAAGGGGAGCAGAGCAAGCTGGCTCCAGGGCTTCCTGGAGGCCTTGTAGCTCCTGGTTGAAGGCAGGTTTGGCCATAGCCAGCTTGTGAGCGTTTCCAGTCTGCTCCCTCCACAATCCCCCTACACAGTGCCCCCACTAAGTCACCACATACCTTCAGTAAGTTTTAGCCCTCGAACTCCTGGGAAGGAAGGAGGGAGGGAGGGAGGGAGGGAGGAAAGGAGGGAGGAGGAATGGAAGGAAGGAAGGAGGAAAACAGGAAGGGAGGAGGGAGGAAAGGGAAAGAGGCGAGAAGGAGGAGGAAAGAAGGGAGGAAGGGAAGATGGGAGAAATGAAATAAGGGAAGGAAAGAGGAAGGAAGGCATGCAGGCAGGCCAGCCATAGGCAGAAGCAACCACCTACTTGGGTGTCTCTGTCTTTGCCGGCAAGGATACCCATGTTGCAGGACTTCACCTGGAGGCCCCCACATTCACCCCAAGCCCAGGGTCGGCACATTCAAGTGGAGACTTGGACCGTCCCAGCTCAACCAAGAAAGCAGCTCCTGAGCCAGTGTGGCTCAGATGACAGCCGAGCCACCAATCCTCCCTGCTTCTAATGGCCCTGAGGGAGGTGCAGAAACTGTAGAACCACCCCAGGGAGGCCAGGTGGGGACCACAGGCCGTGGTTGCTAGGAAAAGCCCAGCTGCTGCCTGCAGAGACAAGGTTGCTAGGTGACCATTTGCGTTACCAGGGCCCTGACGTCATCAGTAACCTGTGCCTCTGAAGAGCCAGCCAGGAGCATCCTTCCCAGCTCTGCCTGTCCCATGCCTCACACCCTCTGGAAGTGGCTCTGGATTACTGGCTCTGTCCCCCACAGCACCTTCTTCCTTCTGCATCTGGGACTCTAAAGTTCCCTGAGTTTTAAACTCTTGGTGAACCTGTGCCTGCAGATCTGTGAGAAACTGTATGCATGTCTTCTAGGACCTCAGCACAGGGCAAGAGTGAGGTCTGTAGATACATGCTAGTGTGTACACGAGTATTTCTGCACACATGTGAATGTGTTGCTGGATGTACATCTGTATCTATGAGCTGGTACACATGAGGATTCTGAACCTGTATATATTGTACATTGCATCTGAAAACATGTGCATAGTCATGTGTGTGTGTGTGTGCGTGTGTGTGTGTGTGTGTGTGTGTGTGAGCACAGTCAACCACTGGCCTTTAAGGGGTATTTCAGTGGCAAGTGCAGGTGTTTCCAGCCCACATGCCAGATGCAGATGCATAGCACGTGTGCCAGGCACATGGCAGCATGTAAAGTATCCACCTGGCTGGGGGAGGGGATGGGAGGCACTCAAAGCTATAATCCTAGCTACTCAGGAGTCTCAGATCTGAGGATTACAGTTCAAAGCCAGCCTGGGCACAAAAGTCTATGAGGCTCTTATCTCCAATTAAATACCAGAAAACTGGAAATGGTACTGTGGCTCAAAGTGGTAAAGTGCTAGTCTTGAGCAAAAAGAGTTCAGGAACAGTGCCCAGGCCTTGGGTTCAAGTCCCACAACTGACAGAAGAAGAAGAAGAAGAAGAAGAAGAAGAAGAAGAAGAAGAAGAAGAAGGAGGAGGAGGAGGAGGAGGAGGAGGAGGAGGAGGAGGAGGAGGAGGAGGAGGAGGAGGAGGAGGAGAGGAGGAGGAGGAGAAAGTCTGGCACTGTACCATTTCACTCACACTGTCTATTTTCATTTTTGCTGGCTAATTGCTTGTTAATTTCACAAGGCTAAGGATGTAGCTCAGCGGTAGCACACTTGTCTAGCATGTACACGTTTCATCTACAGCACTGTGGGAAGAGAGGGGGAAGAAAAGGAAAAGAAAAAAGAAATAACTTCCCAGGTAGGAGGCGCCAACAGATAAAACTGACAGCCTTGGAGCTCTTCCATCCCAGGAAGTAACAAGTGGAGGATGCATGACCTCCTGCCGAAGTTGGAAAAATAAGCAATGGACTCAGCAAGGATTAGAGCAGCTTCTGGCTCTGAAATACTGGTTTAACCATTTCCCAACTGGGACTAAAGAGTGGGTCTTATGACTAAAGGAGATCTCATGACATCACTGGGAGAGGCTGAGGTGGGGCTCATGACATCACTGAGGAGGGGCTAAAGAGGGTCTCATGACATCATTGGGGGGCAAAGGAAATAGCTGTGGCTTTGTTCATTAAAAAGGAGCTTGGCAAGTCCATTGCCTGTGTGTCCATCTATACATTCAATCAACATTTATTTACTACCTGTGTACCAGCCAGGCCTGTTCTAGGGGACATAGTAGTGAAAACAACAGGCAACAGTCCAGCTCTTATGGCAGAGGTGCAGGTATGCATGTGTATGTGCATGTGTGTATGTTGGGGGTATTGTGTGGTGAGCTCAGTAAGGGAACCCCAGCATATCCTGACTCTAGGCCAATGCTTGGCACACAGAGCACAGAACCAAGGAAAGGGGTTCAGTATTAATATATATATATATATGTATATATATATGGCTGGGAGTTTGGCCTAGTGGCAGAGTGCTTGTTTAGCATGCACGAAGACCTGGGTTCAATTCCTCGGTACCACATACATAGAAAAAAGCCAAAAGTGGTGCTAAGGCTCAAGTGGTAGAGCTCTAGCCTTGAGAAACTCCAAGGACAGGGGCCCGGAGTTTGGCCTAGTGGTAGAGTGCTTGCATAGCATGCATGAAGACCTAGGTTCAATTCCTCCATACCACATACATAGAAAAAAAAGTCGGAAGTGGTGCTGAGGCTCAAGTGGTAGAGCTCTAGCCTTGAGAAAGTCCAAGGACAGTGCTCAGGCCCTGAGCTCAAGCCCTGGACTGACAAAAAAAATAATAATATAAGCAGCTGTGCCATCTGGGAGACGGAGGCCCCTGGCTGTAACCCACCCCACCCCTGCTCCCACCCCAAACCCCTTGCCAGGTGGACAAGTGACTCACACAGGCTCCACTAACTCCTCTTCTTCCTCCTCCTCTCCTTCCTCTTCATCTTCCTTCTCCTCCTGAATCCAGGGCAGCTCCCTGGATCGGGGTCAGAGGCAAGAAGTGACACCACTCACAGGCACCAGAGCCCACTGCTTTCGGCATTCTCTATAGCATGTCCCATGATGCCTGACTCCCCACAAAGCTGGATCTGGGGAGCCCCACCTGAGCAGCTCCAGGCTTTTGCTAGCTATGAGCCTTCTGCACTGTTGGGTGGTAATCTAGGTCAATCCTGAGCCTCTCTGGGCCTCAGTTTCCCCATCTTAGCAACATAGCTCATGGAATCGAGCTGCTTGAGTAGCTGTCACTAAGAATCAACTGTGAGGGGCCAGGAGTATGGCCTAGCAATAGAGTGTTCGCTTAGCATGCACGAAGCCCTGAGTTCAATTCCTCAGTGCCATATACACAGAAAAAGCCAGACATGGTGCTGTGGCTCGAGTGATGGAGCACTAGACTGGCTTAAAAAAAAAAAAAAAGGACCCTAATTTTTAAACAATACCTCTCTCCGGCCCTGGCTCTGGCTCCTCACCTGGGCATCTCCACCACAGCTTCAATCTCCTCTTCAAAAGCTGGAACAGGGTTGGGGCTGCCATGCTGCTCCGTGTCCTCCCAGAGGGAATTGACCTCTTCCAGGACTAGCTCAGGCTCCACTTGCTCCACGGGGAGGATGCTGACTGCAGGGGACACAGTGGAGCTGTTGGTGAGGTTGGAAAAGTGGGCTTGGGCCTCTGAGCTTCAAGGTCATCACACCTCTCTCTCCCTCACCCCCCCACAAGAGAACCTTGGCCACCCCACAATGTTTCATCTCTTAGCCTCAGCACTCAGAGGCATCATCATCCAGCAGAGTAAGGCCCCGGAATAGTCGCCTGCCCTTTTCTACTGCTTCCTCTCTTTTTGTCTCATGATACAGAGCTTCAGTTGCAATGGCTCACAGAAAGGCTGCTTCTAACCGAGCACTGAGCATGAGGCCAGGGCCCTGCCATCTTCAGGTGGTTTGGGCATCCTGCAGGGTGCAGGGGAGACCGCCCAGGATCTGTTCTCTGGATGCCATCCCTTGCTGACAGCACACCCCCAGCTCAGCACTCCGGAAGTCCTCCTGTCCCCCTTCCTCTAGGCCCAGCCTCCCTATCCTCTCAAGAAACTGACTCTCCTAGATGGGAATAAGATCACAGAGTATGCATTTTGCCAGGTTCCCTGATCACTACAGTATATGGGTACAGAAACTCCCCTGGGGTGGCAAAGAACAGAGAAACATCCTGGGTACCTTCCAGGTATCCCCCAAAAGTTCCAGGGGCTAGGTGGCCCTTGGGCTAACAATAGTAATAACAACTTATATATATATTTTTTTTAATATTTATATATTATTCCTTGGCAGTCCTGGAGATTAAACTCAGGGTCTTGTGCTTTGTTAGGCAAGTGCTCAACCACCTGAGCCATGCCTAGCCCATAGAGGTGATTTGAATGGAGGCAGCCTTACCTGGAACACCCAATAACATAATTGTGTTCATAGGTAGCATAATAACTACATAATTACCTTAACAGTAACATAACACATTCCTGAGTGCTTCCTGTGTGCTAAGTGATTTACCTGGATCCACTTGGTCCATCCTCACACCAACTATGATCCCCTCTTTAAGATTTTGTTCCCACATTACAAATGGGCAGACTGGGGTAGAGATGCTTACTCTGTTTTGTGCTGGTACTAAGGTTTGAACTCAGGGCCTTGCACTCTTGCTTGGCTTTTTCTCTCAAGGCTGACACTCTACCATTTCAGCCACACTTTTCAGTTCAGCTTTTTGCTGGTTAATTGGAGGTAAGAATCTTACGGTTTTATTTGCCCAGACTGGCTTTGAATCTCAGTCCTCAGAAGGAGTTTCCTGAGTAGCTGGGTCTACAGGCAGGAGCCACTGCTGCCTTGAAATCAGTGTTTCCCATGGAGAATGCCCTGAGAAGCTGCTCTGTCGTGTCCTAAACTATCCTTTCTTGCAGTTGCTCTCCATTCTTCTACCCTACATTTGGGGATCCTCCAATCCAGACCTGAAATCCAAAGTTGGGCATGCTGTGTGTCGTTTCTACATCTCTGCGTCTTCAGGGTGCTATGCCTGGGTATGGCAAGAGTCATTGAGGGAACAGAGAGCTCAAAAACGTTAGCAGACCAAAGAGTGAGAATGATACTCTTAACCCTATTGACAAAAGAGAGGACTTAGACAGGTCATGCAGGAAGCTAACAGAAGAACTAAGTCTCCTGGGCACCATTCCAGGTAATAACATAGCCCAGGTGAGCACTCCCTGGCACTGGAGCCTCTCTGAGCAGGGCACTGCCCTTACAGTGGGTGTTGTCCTTGCTTCCCACTTGCATTAACTCTCCAGGTGGTATTCGGGGATCAATGCCTCACAACCTCTGTCTTTCACCCCTTCAGTGGGCATGTGAGCTGTGCCTCAGGCCGTCCCTACTTTAGGGCCAAAGATGCCTGAGCTCTGAGAAGAGGAGGGCTTGGATCACCAGCCAGGAAGGACAGGAGTGGAGGCTCTGCACATGGCCCCAGGCAGGACAAAGTAGGCCTAGGGAGAGGAGCTGCAGCTCAAGGCCGATGGCTCCAAGCCAGCCTCTCTGGAAGGCCTGGCCACCTGTGCACTTGCTCTGCCTTTTCCTGCTGCAGGTGAGTGACATCTCCCTCCTGGCCCTGAAGCACTGGTCCTTCTTCATTGGGCCTTGCTAACGGTGGTCCCAGCCCTGGTCCCATCATCAGAATCATCTGGAAAGAGATTTGCAGGCAGTCTACCCATTCATGAGGGAAGCAGGAGGTTTTTTCCACTGCGGCCCTGGTTCAATTGCTTTCCCTGCCTCCAATATTTTTTCAGCCCCCAAGTAATCTTTTGTGGGGTCACTCCACAAAACCACTCAACCCCTTTTGGAGGCTTCACATTGTCCACTGCCTTTGTTCCCTGAAGCCAGACCCCAATATTCTAACTTTATCTTCAACCTCAAGGAGGCAGTCTCCAGATGAGATAAAGTGTCCATCACTCTCCACTATCCCCTTCCTCTCCTACCTGCAGCCATTTCTTCACTTTCCTACCTCTCCCGGGGCTGGGTACTCAGTTTTAGACACCAAGGGACTCAAATTCAAATAGTGGCTGTGAATAGAAGGACAGCTAGCAGCTGTTTGTCAGCCTGTCCTCTTGAGGAATGTGGCCTGTGACATCTGGGCTCTCGAAGGTTCTGAGGCTTCTCTCTGTATAAAACTACCTGACTTGTCAATGTCAGCAACTAAATCTAATTTTAAAACCCTCTTCTTGGCCTAAATAAAGACATGGTCCTGGGAGTCTGGGAACACTGGCTAATTCCTGTCTTCTGTCTTCCTGCAGCTCTGATTCTGTGGTCATAGCCTCTTCGTTCTATCCACCCATTTTTAAATTAACGTGGTTCCCACATAATCCTAAGCAAGAATACCATGCCACCACAGCATCAAGGTTCGAAGTCATGCTTTTAATGTAAAATTCAGTGTTTGCTACTGTCACTGGTGATCCTCAACAGTTTGTAGAAGAAAGTGTGGTCAGCCGTGGGGAGAACTACTTCCAGGCAAACTAGAACTTGTCACATCATGAGGACTGAGAACTTCTGGCCACAGAGATGTTCAACATGGAAGACTTCCAATGAGGAAGTCCTCCTGTTGTCTAGCCTAAGTCTCTAGGTTGCTCAAGGCCAGGCTTGCTCTTGCTATATGGTCTGGATGCTGCTCCCTGGCTCAGCATCCTGAAAGGAGGTTCTGGGACTTCTGTGAATGAGACTGGCTTTCACTGTCCTGCTTGGAAGTATGGGGAGGCCAGGGGTTCATTGTTCCACAGGGGTGGTGGTCAGTATCCACTTCCTCCCCCTCCCCCACAAGGTCTTCTCCTCAGGGCATCCTTCTGAACTTCATCCATCCATCCATCCATCCATTCGTTTGTCCATCTGTGCGCCCCAGATCCCCTTCTCCCTTGTTTCAGAGGCCTTCTGCTGCTGCCACCCCTGAAACAAAGAAGACAGAGGGTAGGCAGCTATGGGGAAGGAGGGATGAATGTTTGGAATGTGGGAAGGAGGATGGATGGAATATTGGAGGGAAGGGAGGATGAATGGATAGAACTTCGGAAGGATGGAAGGTTGGATATAACAGAGATGTTGGAGATATGGAATGTTGGAGAGATGGGGGGAACACTGGGTGGATGGATGGATGGGAAGTATGGATGGAATCATGTTGAAGGATGCTGAGCACTGGATAGATGGATATAACATTGGATGGGCTGGAACATTGGAGGAATGGATAGAATATAGGAGGGAAGGATAGAAGATCAGAGGGATGGAATATTGGAGGGAGAGATGGAACACTGGGGATGATGGGTGGATGGATAGATGGATGGATGGGAGATATGGATGGAATGTTGGAAGATACTGAGCACTGGGTAGATAGATAGATGTAATAATGGATGGATAGATAGATAGATAGATAGATAGATAGATAGATAGATAGATAGATAGGACATGGCAAGGGAAATGGAATGTTGGAGGTATAGATTGAACACTGGATACATGGGTGTGTGGATGGATGGATGGATGGATGGATGGATGGATGGATGGATGGGCAGGCCAGGAGGCTACACAGGGGAAGGAAAGGGAAGCTCATCCCCAAGACTCAGTGTCACCCATGGAGTGAATTAACAGTGTCTTCCAAGAAGATATGCCTAAGTCCTAACCCTGACGCCTGGGAATTTGGCCTTATTTGGAAATAGGGTCTTGGAAAATGTATTAAATTGAGGATCTGGAGATGAGATCAACCTTGACTTAAATTGATGTCCTTAGCAAAGGGAGGAAGGGGAGATGTGACAGACAGAGATATAGAGAAAGCCATGTAGAGGTAAAACAGGGGTGGGATGACAGACATTAAGGGTGGCCAGGAGAATGGTGGGGATGTCACCCACAGAACCCTGGAAAGAACCAGGCCATGTCAGGGTCTTGGCTCTCCACTACTGGCTTCTAAACTATGAGGGAATACAGTGCTGCTGTCCCAAAACATCCGCTATTACTCCTTTGTCCTGACAGCACCAGCATTGAGCTCCTTTATCAATGAGCTAAGAATTCTGGGTCCTTTGAAGAAAACAGAGAGGAAGATAAGAGGCACTGGGGCCCGATCCCTATTCCCTGCAGCCCCTAAAGGCCCCTTTGGTTCCCTTAACTTTGGTGACCACGTCATTACCGCCAGCATTGCAGAGTTGTTACCCCTCATCCCAACCAGATTAGCTCTATGACCTTGGGCAGGGACTATCGAGCTCTGAGTTCTGCTCTGACAGCAATGGACAGCTCTACTCTGTATCCTCCAGGATGGCAGTGAGCCCCATGGGAGACCAGTGTGTCCCTCCCCTGAGGTGAAGGCTCTCCTTCTCATGTTGACATGACAACTGTGAACTCTAACACCTCTCTCCTGGCTTGTCTGTCAGACCAAGGCCTGCAGTCAGTGATTGGCCTGTGTGCCTAGCCACAGTGATCCCCTGGCTTCAGAGTACTCATGAAGACCACTGGCCCCATAGGTCTGGGATTGGACACAGTTTTGCAGGCCCAGTGGGGAGCAGCCCTGAGAAGACTGTCACTCAAAGAGAGGAGTGTGTCCAGGATGGAAGAGGGGCTATAGGCCATAGGCCACAGGCCACAGGCCACTTGGTTCACTATGAGAACCCATCACAGGCCTGCAGGCAACACGCTGTCCATCACTAATTGTTGAATGAATAAATGATTGTCTATAACTTTTGGGGAATGTGGGGGGCACAGAGTAAAGACTCTGGCCATCACCTGCTCTGCCTGGCCTCAGGCCTCTGTCTAGTTCTAGCTCAGGGCTGGGATACCTCTCTAACCCAGATGCAGGGGAGGGATCCCTCCCAACTCAGGAGTGTTGGAGCCCACAAATCTGACACACCCCGCCCAGGGACATCTATTCCTTGCCTTTCCCTACCACCAGGGCTCTGCTCAGCCAAACCCACTTGTCCTGCTGCCAAGGAAGGGAACCAGCTATCTGGGGGTGCTGCCAACAGGAAGAGGACATTCAGTTGACCTTAGGACTCCTCTGGACAGAAGTTGGAAGCCGGCCTGCCTGAGTGGCAGCTCTGATGGCCATCTGGCTCTGGCTGCCTGGACAGGCTGGCAGGAAAGGAGATGGACTTGCAGAGCCGGGGGTACGCTCAGCTCCAGGGATGCCAATTGTGTCCCAAACTCAGACCTAAGGATACCCGCAGCCCTCAGAAGATGCATATGAAGACCCACTAATGTCTCACTTACTGGTCTGCACATCGCACGTCTCTACGGAGCTAGGCTGCTGCTACAGAAGAAAAAAAGAGGAAACTCCATGACTGCCTTGTTAGCTTCCCCAATTCACTTCCTCTTCACAGAAGCCCCTCAGCTCACATGGGAGTCAAAGTAGGGGTGCTCTAAGACAGCCACAGCAAGCCGCCTGTTTAGGGGCCTGGTTCTTGCTATGAGGGACTTAGAGGACCAAGACTTGGCCAGGCCTTCCTTCCTCTCTGCTGTGCCTACACTGTTCAGAGGTGTACTGGGTAGCACTCCTCTACCCAGAACCAGTGTGTATGTGTGTGTATGTGTGTGCGTGCGTGCGTGCGTGCGTGCGTGAAGATGGGCAAGAGGCAAGGCTGATTCCCCAGGTCCTGGGTTCACTACCACCCCCTATCTGAGCTCCAAGATCCCTCCTCTGGCCACCCAGGCTTCCAACCCCAGGCACAGCACTCACCTGCTCCCCAGCCTTCCTGTGTAGCACTGGCTGTGGAAGGGCCATCTCCAGCCTGTGTAGGAGCCACGCTATCAGCCTGTGGTGAGAAGGAAGGAGCTGATTCCTGGTTGGAAAGGCTGACTAGTAAACTGAGGCCTGAGTCACTCACTTCTGTGGCAGGTAGATAACAAGCCTGCCAGAGCAGATCCTACCTCTCAACACCTGACCACCACTCACTCCGGTCCCTGCCCTTCCCAGGCAAGCTCTTGCTTTAGCTCAGGCCCTACCAGGCTGCTATGTCTGGTTCCCCACTCTGCCTCCCCACTCGAGAATTGCATTTCAGGTATCAAATGTGCATGCTCAGTGCACTTGGAAATCCCCTCCTGGTTGTGTGTATATATGTGCATGCATGCATGTGTGCATGCATGCTGTCTTCAACTCAGGCTCTAGTACCTCACGTGGCTTTTTAACTCAAGGTTGGCACTCTACCACTTGAGCCACAGCTCTTTTTGTTTTTTTGTTTTTTTTTTTTAATCTCATGCACTTTTCTGCTCAGGCTGGCTTCAAACCTTGGTTTTCAGATCTCACCCTCCTGAGTAGCCAGGATTTCAGGCCTCAGCCACCAGCATCCAGCTCATCAAACTTTTAAAAGTCTGTAGAATCAGTGACTCTGATCCCACTGTGTATTCACAGATATACTTACGGCAAGCCAGAAAACGTCCATACAAAAGTACTGACTGACTGCACCCAGAGTGTGGGAAGGACCCAGGCTTCCACTCGGTGGCTAAACAAAAGCCCACATTTCCATGAGGACTGGGGCAGTGTATGGCTGTTTGCACCTAGTAAAACATGGAGAGGAGCTAAATATATGAAATGAAATGACCTCAAGGTGCATTTGTAAGTTTAAAAAAAAACACCACATATAGTTTGTTCTTGCTAAGTGTAGAGTTTGATTTGGTTTTGTTTGGCTTAGGATAGGGGATTTCTATTCAGCCCTGGCTGGCCTCAAATTCACGATCCTCTACTCTCCAGAGGGCTGGGATCACAGGTGTACACACTCTAGGTGCACTCAAAGGAAAAGTGCAGTCACCAGTTTGGCAGATGAAAGAAACATGGGAAGGGTGAGAAGTTGCTGATGTGGTTGCCTGGGAAGGCGTCTAGAGAGCAGCTGAATTTTCTGTCAGGTACATGTGCTCATTTTATAACTTAAGAGAGTAGTTTTGTGAAGGGTTAGGGGGCTGGAGCTAAGAAAATCCAGCTCCCTGAGGGAGGTGTGGCATTTAGGGGGCTTACTTGGCAGGGTCTCCAGGTGGCAGGAGGGAGGATGCCTGATAATCAGGCTGGGGCTCTGGACCCAGCTCCTCCTCAGGCTCCAGGGGACCCAGGTTGGGCAGGGAGGGGCTCTCGGTGAGCTCCATCTCCAGTGCTGGTTCTGGGGGCTCTAGGCAACAGGGAGACGAGTAGTCAAAGACCTTATGGCAAGGCATCAGGGCACAAGAAGCCAGATTAGAAGCACTGACATTGCTGGTGGGAAGCCCTTTGGGACCCCCCAAAACAACCTTAGCATCAAACCCACCAGGGATGAGACGTGTGCAAAACCTAGCAAGTCCATTCCGACTCCAGCTTCCTAGCTCAGAATAAAGAGGAGGTTCCACTGTGCCAAAAGAAGCCAATCCCATCAAGCCTTATGCAGCCTTAAGTGAGAGCTAGCAAGGCAGTCCCAGTAGCTATCCCTGTAACCACACTTCTGCCAACTCCCTAGTTCAAGCTAAGGGCCTCCCCAGAGACCCCTAGCTCCCAGTTTGCCCCCAGCCCAGGCTGTGACCACTCCAGGCAGCCCTTCCCAGTACCTGGAACCAAGACAGCATCTACAGGCTCAGCTTTCCAGGCCTGGATCACAAGCAGAGGGGACAGGCAATGGGTCACAGTAAGTCCTGAGCACAACCCTAGTTGTGCCCCAACTTGAGGCCAGGGCAGATGGGCCTCTATACATCCCCCCAGCCACAGGGTAGGCATTCCATCCCACCCAACCTGCTACCACTGATGCCCCTCCACCCCTCAACTCTTCAGGAGGGCTTGAGTGAGGGTAATAGCTTCCTAGAGTATGCATCCCCCTCCCAAGGCCCTGGCCCTCCTAGGAGATCGAATGTCACCACTTCCACCCACTTACCTCCATGGGTTTCGGGGGCTGAGGCAGCACCTTCTCCAGATTCTGCTCCAGCCACCGGAGCAGCCACGGACGGGGCCTGTGGAGGGGCTGGTGGTCAGCTGAGGGAGTGAGCTATAAGAGGGACCCACCATACTACCCTGACTGCCTGCTTGGGGTCTAGGCCTTGCCAGCCTTCCTTGCTGCAGCAAGAAGACAGCAAATGAATGAGTGAACTCCAGGTAGCTGGAGTTGAACACATGACTGGATTTCTGACAGAAATCCCGAAGTGGTAGGCTTAGGATTACTTTGAGGACCCAGAGTGTCCTGAAAATCTCTCCATACATTGGCAATGTCTACAAATGAAGGGCTTTACACAAAACCCTGGATTTTGGACTTATGTGATTACTGTTTTGTCTTGACACAGGGCCTCCAACTCAGGATTCTCCAGCCTCACCCTCCCCAAGAGCTGGAATTATAGGTGTATACCGTGCGTGGATTGATTTCTGGCTTTCTTTTGGGTGTGGTTGTTTTGCTGGTATCAGCAGTTGATCAGGATCTCAGATACTCTAGCACTCTACCACATGAGCCAGCCATGCCTCTAGTCTGGCATTTGCTGGTTACTTGAAGATAGAATCACAGAGTTTTCTGCCCAGGCTGGCTTCAACCCTTGATCCTTTGGTTATCATCTTTCCTGGAGAGTTAGGATTATAGATATGAGCCACTAGCACACAGCCTCTGGCTTTTCTTGAAATGCTGGTGGCTCTAACCACACTGGGACCAGGGAGAGTTAGCAGGATCTGAGCAGGGCTCCTCGGTAGAGTGGAGTAGAGAATTTCCATACATCATTGCCCCACCCAGCCTGCCACCCTCACTGAGGGGACAGCCACTCAGCCAACCCTAAGAGGTCAGACCCTGCCTGTGATCTGCACCTTTTCCAGACTCCACAGGAGCCCACCTGCATGGAGTCCATCTATGAGGCGCTGGCCCGGGCTCCTGTGCCTTCTCAGAAGGTGACACACGGATGGCACATGAGCATTGTCCCATTCCATGGAAGAGAAAAGTAAGGCCCAGAAGAAGGAAGAAAGCTGCTCAAGGCCACACATGGAGGTAGGGACAATAGATCCTGGCCTTGAAGCCAGGCTCCCAGCTCTCTGGACCACACACCCCACACAATGGTGACACTTGGTGACACGGACTTACCCAGCATCCTGGTCTCCAAGGGTCCCATCTGCAGATGAGAAACAAAAGGAGGAGGAGGCTGTTCAATGGGTGTTAAGTTACAGTTAGACAGGGGTTAGAAGGTCCTACTGTACAACCCCACAGTGGAGTGACTGTGCACAGGGCTATCCAGCTCAAAAACATTGAAAGAAGAATTCCGAGTGATTCGGCCACAGAGAAGTGAATGCCTGAGGAGATGGATAGGCTTAAACTAAAGTTACGGTGTGTACTTGTAGTGAAGCATGACATGGCACTCCATTAACATGTACATGGACTTAGAGAGGTAGTCGGCTACAGGAGAAGACACAAAGCCCAGGGAGCCTGGGGCATTGGTGGAAAGCTCCAGCCATGCAGACATCTTAGGGTTCAGCCCATCCCAGCAGCCCCTTAGCTCTGTACTGAAAAGCCACCCTGCTACTCAGGAGACTGAGTGTCCAAAGCCAGCCCAGGCACAAAAGTTCATGAGACTCTTACTGCCAATCAACCACCAGAAAACCAAAAGTGGCACTGTGGTTCAAAGAGGTAGAGCATTAGCCTTGAGCTGAAAAGCTCAAGACAGTTCAAGCCCCATGACCACCACCACCAACAAAAGCCATCCTGCCTTACCTGTGTCTCCAGTATTGCAGGGCCCCAGGATGTGTTTTCCAGCCTGCTGGACACAGAGAGGAGACATGGCAGGGAGCAGGGGACAGCCTCCCAGCTGCCCCCCAATCCATCTGCAGCCCCACAGTACCTGAGCTGGGTCCTCTGCCCCGGCAGCAGCTGCCCTCCTATTGCTGATGGGTTGTGGCACAATCTTTTCCATGCCCTTCCAGAGCCAGGTCAGCACCCAACTGCTGGGACTTCCGAGGAACAAAGCCACCAAGTCCACCCTCAGCCCTGGATCAAGACACTCTCACCCCTCTGTGAGACTTCAGACATGTGACCTCCACCTGAGCCTAGTGAGTCTCTGGTGAGGCCCAGTGTATGTGCCCCCTCCTGTTTGGGCCCCACCCTCTGGCTGGCCAGCACAGTGCAGCCCAGTGAACCACCATGACCCTCCCTGCACTTCCCTACTCGGTGCTCCCAAAGGGTTGAGGTGTCTCCTGGACATCCCTGGAGGCCAAGGCTGGTCAGCTGCCCTGGAAGGTTCCAGAACCCTGCCCAATGCCAGTCTCAGCATCCTATGTGCAAGGTTGGAGCCCGCAGGAAGGCCGCATATGCAGCTAGATTTCTGGCTACCCTGGGAAAACTCTGAAGCTCGGCCCCAATAGTAGGGAAGCTCAGCAGCCAAAACCACACCTTTCCTCTAGCCTAGGAGACCACACTCTCCCCCACAAGCTCCCTGATTGGGCTGGAAGTGAGGACACAGGCCGTAGGGAGAAGAGGAGGAAGTACCTGTTCTTGCCAGGAGTCACAGAGACCTGTGTCTGGAGCGCTGTGGGCTGAGGAGGGTCAGCCTCCTGGGTCTCTAGGGGGAAAAAAGGTCCCCCAGACTTCAGATGTAGGCCCCCAGAAAGGCTCACTCAGGAGAACAAGTCAGAGGCATGTAGGGACAAAACCCCGCCCAATGGGAAGCTGAACAGTGCCCAGGAGCCTCAGTTTCCCCACCCCTGAACCAGGCTGCTCTGAGGCTCTGCCCTATCTGGGTCAGCATTCCAGCACTCACCCTGAAGGCCTGGGTGGACCTCAGCCAGTCCCTCCACATCAGCTGGCTCTTCATGAGGCTGGTGGGTTCAGACAGTACCAGGTGAGCCCAGGCAAGATCTGCCTGACTCCCCCACCCTCAAACTGAATGACTCTCCTCACTATCATCTCTGCCAGTGCTGGGGCTTCACCTTCCACCCAGGTCACATACTTCCTCTAAGCCCAGGGTCCTCTCATCCAGAGTCGGGGCTCACACCCCAGGGGGCCCCCCAGGAAGCTCTGTCACTTCAGTGGTCAAAAACAAGGGGAAGCAGAATTACAGAGGACAAGGGGAGGTGGAAGGGTAAGGAGCTCCTCCTTCTGACCCAAACTTTCCTTCCTCTCTAGCAGCTGGCGGGATCCAGTCTCTGCCATCTGTTCCCCCACCCCCTGCCTCTTTGGCCATATCACCTTCATGACTGTGTGAATGCAGATTTACATGTAAGTCACATAGATTTATACAGATACACAACTAGAAGCATGCACACATATGCACACATACAATAGTGGCACACAAACAAAAACACATGTCTAGACACAAAGCATGTGCCCAAATATAGTTGTACATATACAAATGCATGCTCCAGCATGTGTACACACTGGCAATACATCCATATGTGTATGCACACATATGCATAGACTTGCTAGTGTGTACAGATCATGTAGACACATTTACATATTTACATACAGACAGGAAACTTTATGTATACATACATATGCTTAGTCACCGAAACAGGCATAATGACACGTGCATGTTCATGCAGGCACACAAACATGCACACATACTACATACACAAAGTTCTGTATTTAAAATCATACTCAAGCATACATAGACAAACAAAATGTGTCTATACACTTACCACACAAACACATGAAAATATATACACAAACCAACATCTGAATGCATTAGCATACTCAGAAAGATACATATATATATGTACACTGAAGCATGTTATACATACACATGGAACCATAGAAGCACTACCACAAACACATAATTAAGACACATGCATATGAAAGCATGCATATATTGTCATGATGTTTACTTTGCAAATACAGGTGCATGCACATAGATATAATGGCACAGACATGCTACCTGCACTTGTATGTTGTTAGGTGTAGACACACACAAACCCTGTGCCTCTTTCCTAAACACGCTCTCCACTTCCTCAGTAATGGAATGCCTGACTTCTATGTCTCCCTCAGTTAAAACCCTGTCCAGTCCTGTGTGCATACTCCCCACAGCGTCTGGGCTCCAAACTTAAGATTTTGCTCTCCTCTGAACTCTGGTTTTCAGTCAGACACACTAAATGAAATCTGTTTCAATGAGCCTCCTAAATTGTCATCAAGCTCCTGAGTGAATGAGATGCAAAACTAGCAAGTTTTTATATGCTTAAAGGAAAGTTCTAGGGGCCAGGATTTGGCCTAGTGATAGAGTGCTTGCCTAGCATGCACAAGACCCAGGTTCAATTCCTCAGTACCACATACATAGAAAATGCCAGAAGTGGTTCTCAAGTGGTAGGGTTCTAGCCTTGAGAAAACTCAAGGACAGTCAGTGCTCAGACCCTGAGCTCAAGCCCATGACTGGCAGGAAAAAAAAAAAAAAAAAGGAAAGTTCTAGGGAAAAAAATGCTCCTCAATCTGTGACACACAGACTAGTGCAAATCTACAAACTGTCCATGATGGTTAAATAGGTTATGCCGCAGTATGCACTAAGTCCCTGCTTCCAACACTGCTGTTGGTGTACTTGCTTAGTTACATAGTGTCTTTACATTGTAGAGTAATGCTCTAATCTCATCGTGGAAGATCATGGACTGGCCACTTTTGTGACTGTTCCACTTTAGACGTTGGTAAAATATGGCTCCTGAACCATGATCAGCTTTTTGTTTGCTTTTGTAGCTAAAGTTGTTTAGACATTATATAAAGCATCTTTCATATTATATGGCAGAGCTTAGCAACTAACAGACATATCACCACCCACAAAGCCTAAAGTATTTCCTGTCAGACCTTTTTACACAAACAACCCTGATGTAGCCTGTCCGATCTCTGAGCCTCAGTAGCCTCATTAGTACAATCACTAGATCAGACAACCACCACATTTCCTTCTGGCCCCAACTTTCTCTGCTGGAGAAGATTCATGGGGCACCAGTGGCTGGGAAGTCCCTGACTGAGCCGCAAGGCCAACCTGCCTCACCCACCCTCCACTGCTTACCAGGGCCTCATCCTCTGGTGCTGCCTCTTCAGGAGCTTCTTCAGGCTCAGGTTGTGGCTGTGGCTCCGGCTGTGGCTGTGGCTCTGGCTGTGGCTGTGTCTCTGGTTCTGGCTGTGGCTCCAGCTGTTTTTCTGTTATTTCCTCCTCCTCTGATTTGGTTTTCTGGGCTGTTTCTGGGGGCTGAGGTAGCACCTTCTGGACCCAGCCCAACATCATCGTGACACCTATAAGGGCCAGGGAGTTCACGGCTGTGCAGTCATGGGGGTCAATGCCCTGAGTTTCACATTTTCCTTTTGCCTCATCACCTTTAAAAATATTTCTGGTGGCCAGGAGTTTGGCCTAGTGATAAGAGTGCTTTCGTAGTACGCACAAGGATCCAGGTTTCATTCCTCGGCACCACATACATAGAAAAAGCTGCAAGTGGTGCTTTGGCTCAAATGGTAGAGCTCTAGCCTTGAGAAAGCTCAAGGACAGTGTTCAGGCCTTGAGTTCAAGGCCCAGGACTGGCAAAAAAAAAAAAAAAAGAATAAATAAAGTATTACTAGAAGTATGTCTCCAAATATTTATTTATTGAAATACTCAAGTTGGCGGTTAGAGGGAAATAGGGAAATACATTAAGTTGTGAGCCACTTAATAATTGAATATGTGAGCCTATCAAAAAGAAGTCATATACTTAAACTAAGGAGATAGATATGCTCTGCAGTTCTTGTGAGAAAATCCAGGCCTCAGTTTCCTTGTCTGTAAAATGAGGATATTGTTGGGTTCCTACTGCAGAGGCCCTTTGTACACAGAAAATGAATTGCTATGCTCAATATACTCATGCCAGAGACAGACACATCCTGAGGGTTTCACAAAAATTGGTCCTGACCAACTTCTGTGACACATTAAATGAAGACACTAATTCTAGAATTTTGTGCACTGCAGAATTTCACAATCTTTTTTTTTTTTTTTCCGGTTGTGGGGCTTGAACTCAGGGCCTGAGCACTGTCCTTGGACTTTTCTCAAAGCTAGAGCTCTACCCTTGAGCCACAGCACCACTTCCAGCTTTTTTTTCCTATGTATGTGGTGCCAAGGAGTCGAACCCAGGTCTTCGTGCATGCTAGGCAAGTACTCTATCACCAGGCCAAACTCCCAGCCCCTGCAATCAATTTTTTAAAGCACATTATGAAGACCACAACATTAACCTGTGTTCTGATTTTTTGTTAATGTTGAAGGTATTTACAATGCCAATTGAACCTCTTTTTTTATGATTCTCAGTGACAATTCAGCCTCATCTTGAATATATTCAATGTCCAGTCCATTGACCCTCAGAGACTGGCCAGTGGAACTGAGTCCCTGCAGGATGAGCTGCCCACCTGGCACCATCCAGGCAAAAGGAGTACAGAACAGGCCTCTCCAAGGCCACACTGGATACAGGCGCTCATCAAACCACGCTCTGCTTACCTCTGCTCCCAGCCCCAGACTAAAAGAACAGGCTGATGACGTGGGTCCCTGCCATCCATCCACAGAGCCAGCTTCCCAGAGCTCCAGGCCATGCTGCCCAATCTATGTGCCTCCCTGACCTCTGACCCTATCCAGACCTCCAGCAGTGCAGCCTTTCTCCCAAGAGGTTGTAATAGAGGTGAAGTTCAACAGGGAGTCAGATCAGCCTCCAAAAAAATATGAACCTTAGCCAGAAATGACCCCTCGGGTCCACTTTCCTGGTAGGTGTGCAAGTGTGTGGCAGGGGACATACATTTGGGAGATCAGATTCCACAGACCCCAGGCAACCCCAGCAGTCCCAGCAGCACACATGAAGTGAGCTGAATCCCCCCTCCCCCACCTTGATTACTCCCACCCATCAAGCCTGCCCTACCCTCAGCAAGGGCAGTGCTGTCATCTTGGAGTACAGGCAGCTCAGCCAGTGATCAAGCCCTATTTACACTCAAGTCTGCCCAATTCCAGCTGCCACACATCTGCGAGGGGAAGGGGGTACAGGGTCCTGACATTTGCCCAAGCAACAACAATCCTGTCTTGCATCTCTGAACCTTCTGGAAATGACTAAACAAACCACCTCCCACAGTCTTTTTTCTTTCCCTGTACACAGTCATTTCTCTCTGGGTGGGAATTTAGGGGACCCCCCCCCCACATCTTGCTTCCCTGGCTCTGCTGATTCCACTTTGATGAGGAAGGCTCAGGCCAGAAAGGGACTTTCTTGGCAAGGTGGCCCAGAAAACAAAGATGCTGAGCAACATTTCCTAGGTCCCCACTCCCATCGCCTGGAGATTCCTGGAACCAGCATTTTAGGAGCTGGTGATTATGATGCATGCTATATTCCCCAAAATGCCAGGTCTTCCATCTCCACTATTTTATGATGCTAAATGCCTGGCAAGAAACTAGGAGTCTTCCTAAGGGGCCCCCTTAACCACCAACCTAGTTACCTGTTCTGATGTCAGCTGCTAGTTGGATGTTGTCTTTTTACTGCCGCTCAAAATTGGCCTCTCTGACACAGAAGGGATTAATTGGCAATAGCTGGACAGGTCGTGTGCAAAGGATTAGCAGGTATGGAAGGCCGGTGGGGGTGGGGAAGGTAATTAACATCTGGGGAGCAAGCCACAACTCTTCCCTCATAGTGCCCAGCCAGAGGCTAGGTCCTAGATTTGGGGCCCTTGGCTCACCAGGGAACTTGTCCAGGTTCCAGGACCTGATTCCGCATATGCCAGGGCCAAGCCACAGAGGAGTTCCTGGGACAGCAACAGCCTGAAGAACCTGTGTGTTCTGGAAGATACTGAAATGCTGTAAACAAGTTATTGTTTAATTCGTTCCAATTTTTAGTATTGACAATATTATTTGTAATACCAATATTATTCTACTAATTGAAGCTAAAATTTTCCAGCTAGCCCTTGTCATAAAGCTCTGTAGCCATCCTTGTTAAAGTTGTTCTTGCTGGCACGTTGGCTCACGCCTGTAATCCTAGCTACTCAGGAAGCTAAGATTTGAGGGTCAAGGTTCAAAGCCAGCTCAGGCACAAAAGGACCTGAGACTCATATCTCCAATTAACCCCTAGAAAATGGGAAGTGGGGCTTGGCTCAAGGGTAGGGTGGTAGCCTTAAGCTGAAGAGCTCAGGGACAACAGGCCGAGTTAAAGCCCCATGATCCCATGACCCACCAAAAAAAAAAAAGTTGTTCTCAATCTATTTTCTCTGTGTGACACACACTTGTAAGATGCTGGCTGTATATGACTAGGTATTTTTTCAGAAGATAGCCAGCCATATCCTTTACCAGAAAAAGTCTGTATTGTTTTACTGTTCTATGATTTCATGCAGCCTAGAGTGTAGTGACTGTAGTAGCCAAACTTGTTTTGCCTGCTAACACCTTGAGCTCCCCTCACCACCCCCTAGGAGGCAACTCCTACTGTGCTACCAAATGGGTTGTTTTTTTTTTAAATCTATTTCTGGCCTTGTTTTCCAGGTTTCCAAGAAATAAGCAAAGCGCTCTAATTAGGCAGGAGGGGAAATTCCGGTGGTTTTCTCCGTTAAAAAGAGACAGCCTTACATGGCATTTTGAGATCCAGACCTCAGGTATCATCCTGATGCATGAGCCATTGCTCGATCTGAAAAGCATAATTATATACATATTTAGATGGACCCGTATAAGCCATTTGTATTTGTATACTTGTACAAGGTCGGACTTGCAAGGGTCAGCGAACTAGGCACAAGCCTGTTAGCCTGTCTGGCCCCTTGTCGGCTTTTCTCCACTGATCACAAATTGGGTCTGTCCCTTCACCCATTAGCCAATCAGTTCAAAACACGACAGCTCGCTAAACCGACCAATGACTAGTCACGACCCTCCTCCCATTTTGTATTGCTCCAATCATTTAATGGACCAGTAGTGCCAGTGCTTACTGGGACCTGCCCCCTACCAAAGAATGTATTAAAGGTGCTGTAACTTTGTGCACGTGGCCTTTGGTCTGCACTCGGCTATCAGTGTGCAAAAACTCATGCTTGAGCTCGTCAATAAACGACTCATTGCAATTTGCATTGATCTTCAGTCTCTGGTGATTCTTCTGGGGGGCTTCAAGTTTCTGGGCATTATAGATCAATAAAACATCTTTTCCATTCCTGACTCCACTGGTCTCATGATTTGTGCCCCCCCCCCCCAACAATACCACAGACATCAAGAACAGTTTTCCATGGTTTGACCTCTGCCAAAATGGACACCGGCCCAGGTGAACCATTGTAACTCAATTCTGTATTACCCAGGGCTCTCCATTGAATAGAACAAATATAAAACCAGGGAGGCAGACAATATAGTCTTAGTGCAGGTCTCCACCCCCATAGCCCCACAACGATGCTTGGTGCACGTCCCAGACTCTAAGGAACAAAGAACCCAGGCAGCCATGGGAGAAAAGGGAGGAAGAACCAGAGAGGATTCCTTCCCATTGTCCATCTTCCAGTTTCATCCTGTTCCATCTGGTCCCAGATGATTGGATGGTGCCCTCATTAGGGGCAGGTCTTCCACACTTACTGTGCTCCCAGTCTTCTCTGGAAATACCCCTCACATACTCACCCAGAACACACTTCAATTCTCTGAACATCCTTCAGTCGGTCAAACTGACACTATAAATGACACATCTCAGAACATAAGGCCTGGTGGATAACTGACTACATGGAGGAAACTGTCTCTCCTCAAAGGGAAACAGAGACCTATGATTCTTTGCACAGTATACAAAGAATCATGAAAGAAAGCAACAGGGCAGAGATGTGTGCTATGGGGAGGGGGCAAGCAGGCCTGGGAAAAGCTCAAGTCCAGGGACTGAGATGGGAAATGCAACAAGACACAGCTGCCAAGATCCAGAGAATGGTGCTCCAAGCCACAGAGTGGCTTGTGCCAGAGTAGAGTCCGTAGGCTCAAACGAACCTTGGGGACCAAGGTGGGGAGATTGAGGAAGTAAATCTTGGTAGATTTAGGGAAGGAAAAGATGAGGTTGAGAACTGGGTGGGGACAGACTCCAGAGAATCTATGTTACAGTAACAGTCTCAGGGTAAATAGTAAGGCCCAGGATGGCCTTGAACCATGATACCCACCATCTCTACCTCCCCAATAGCTGGGATTAGAGGCAGAAGCCACCTTTCCTAGGTGTTTCTTGTTTGCTTGTTTGTTCATTTTTATTGTTGTTGTAAAGGTGGTGTACAGAGGGATTACAGTTACATTAAGTCAGGTAATGAGTACATTCCTTCACTCATTCTCTCCCAGTTTTTCCTTCCCATCCCCACCCATAAGTTGTATGGTTCATTTTCTTTCTTTCTTTTTTTTTTTTCCCCCAGTCCTGGAGACTGAACTTGGGGCCTGAGCACTGACTGTCCTTGGGCTTTCTCAAGGTTAGTGCTCTACCACTTGAGCCATCCTACCACTTCTGGCTTTTCTATGTATGTGGTACCGAGGAATCGAACCCAGGTCCCCGTGCATGCTAGGCAAACACTCTAACCACTAGGTCAAACTCCCAGCTCATATGGTTCATTTTCAACATAGTGTCAAGCGAGGACCACTGCTGCAGTTCTTCAGCCTTTGTCCCTCCATTTTTGTGCCCTCCCTTACTCTCCCAAAGACAGATGAACAAAAGGAAAGAAAACAACAGCAACAAGGAAATTAAAACTCTTGTTTCTATTTGCTGGAGTTTATTTGAATAAATATTATTTTAAATGATCATCATCTTTGTGCCTTTGTTCCTTGGTTTCTGAGAAAGGATTTTGCCATATGGTCCGGGTTCACCTTGAACTCATGTTGGCATTACAGGAATACATCACCGCCAAACCCAGCTTCATGGTTTACTTTTCCTTTCTTTTTTGTTGTTGTTGGTGGTGGTGGTATTCATGGGACATAAACTCTGGGCCAGGGTGCTGTTCCTGAGCTCTTCAGCTCAAGGCTACTGCCCTACCCCTTGAGCCACAGCACCACTTCCCATTTTCTGGTGATTAATTGGAGATGAGAGGCTCGTGGACTTTAATGCCTGGGATGGTTCTGAGCCGAGATCCTCAGATCTCAGCCTCTGAGTAGCTATAATTACAGGTGTAAGCCACTGTGCCCAATTTTTTATTTTGGTTCAAGATCAGGACTCAAACTCGGTACCTGCCACTTTTGGCTAGTGCTCTGTCAACTGAGTCACCTCTCCAACCCTCGTGCTTTCCTTTTTTACTTTTTTTTCTTTTTTTTTTTTTTTTTAGATTGTGAGGCTCGAACTCAGGGCCTGAGTGTTGTCCATGAGCTTTTCAGCTCAAAGCTAGTGCTCCACCACTTTGAACCACCGCACCACTTCTGGTTTTCTGGTGGTTAGCTTGAGATAAGAGTCTCATGGACTTTTCCTGCTTGGGCTGGCTTCAAACTGTGATCCTCATATCTCAATTTCCTGAGTAGCTGGGATTATAGGTATGAATCATCAATACCCAGCTTCCCTGTCTTTCTTTTTAAGAAAATGCTACTATTATGCAAAGTTAGAACCCCAGGTCCTAAATAGTAAAGGGTCTCAGTTTATAAATTACTAGTAATATGTATATGTTTTCTGTATTATTTTTGTACTATATAACTCTTAAAGAAGTAAAAACTGAGCCTGGAATGTGGCCTAGCAGTAAAGTGCTTGTCCAGCATGCACAAAGTCCTGGGTTCAATTCCTTGGTACCACATACACAGAGAAAGCTGGCAGTGCCTCTGTGGCTCAAGTGGCAGAGCACTAGCCTTGGGCAAAAAGTATACAGTACCCAGGCCCTGAGTTCAATTCCCAGGACTGGCAAAAAAAAAAAGAAAAAAGTTAAAAACTAAGCTGAGGCTGTCCTCTGGGAAGGCTTTCTGCTAGGAGCCAGACATGGGAATGCTACTCAGGACAGGGAAAGGAGCAACTGGGAACAAAGTCCTCCCAAGTCTCTGGTAGTGGCTCAGTGCTTAGGTGGACATATGCAAGATGCATGCCTAAATATATGCAAAGGAGCCAAGCTTTCCCAAGTTTTTGTTGTTGTTTTGTTTTATTTTGGGCCAAGGCGGGAGAGGCTGGGGGTGGGGGATCTGTCTCCAATCCCAGGGCTCAGACACCATAGCCTGGTTTTCCTGGGAGAAAGGAAGCCTGGGGTCCTGCAGGTGGCTGGCAGGGATGAGTATCAGCTCCTAATCCTTGGCCTGCTGAGCCACCACTCTCCCTTATCCCTGCACTGACCCTGGATACTGGCCGCAGCTAATCTCCAGCCACAGAGCTCCAAGGGGCAGCAGACAGAGCCCTGAGGAGTGTGGGGGGGAACAGCCCTAATGCTGGACCTGGGACCTAGAGAGAGATGATGACTAATCCAGTATCGCACAGGCTGAGGTCAGCTCAGCAGCTGCCCCTAGCCCACACAAGCCTGATCTTTAAGAAGGCTGAAGGAGAGTTGCCCAGTGTCTGGGTACCCTAGCAACGTTGCTAGGCACAACGCCCTCACAATCAGGCTGCAATTGTAACTGCAACAGGCACTGTCTCTGTGCAGTATTCCCTTCTGGCTGTTTATCAAGCCACTCCCTCCACTCCCCCTCCTGCCCACTGGGCACTGGAGGAACACGAGATCCTTACAAATCTGTGTACCTGGATCTGTGTCCTGAAAACAAGGTAGTATCATTGGTGGGGAGAAGTGAAGAGCCCTCTCTTCCTTCCCTGCTCTGGCCCATCACGTCCCATATCCCACCTCTGCCACCCCCAGGCAGTTTCCCCAGGCCTTGTCACCCTGCTTTCTCCTAGCTCCTTCAGGTCTAAAAAGCCATCTTTCTTTCTACTTACCTAGTCCCTTTCTCCAGCTCTCATCTCCAACTTAAAGTAGGGAAGATAGTAAACTGAGTCAAATTCTTACTAAAGTGTAAATTACTGAAGAACTGTAGATGCTTAATGGCATAGCATTTACTTAGCATGTCAAAGGCTCACTATCCCCAGCACAAGGAGAGAGAGGGGGGGGGGAGGGAGGGAGAGAGGGAGAGAGAGGGAGAGAGAGAGAGAGACAGAGAGACAGAGAGAGAGACAGAGAGAGAGAGAGGAGTTTTTCTAGTTTAGTAACATTTCAATTCAACCTAAAATAGACTATCCACTAAAAAGCAGATACTACATCTCTAACCTTGTTTCTCCAGTTCAAATCTACCATGCCTCTTCCCTTTCTTGAAAACAACCCTCTATCTCTCTGGAGAGTCTGGGGGAAAGGCCAGATGTCTTAAGCAAAGGCATATCCACAGTTAGATTTGAGCTCATTTTCAACTACACCATGGCTTCCTTTTTCTGTTCAAATGCCACCTCTCTTAGTCCAGTCCCTGAACACACAACGCCAACCACCCCTGGGCACAGTCTGTGTGTGTGCCTGCCTCTGTGAGTGTGTGTGTGTGTGTGTGTGTGTGTGTGTGTGTGTGTGTGTGTGTGGTCAGAGTCAATAAATGCTTGACTCACAGGCAGGCTAAAGGAGTGTCCCTCTTTGGAGGGTCTCTGACTGGCAGGAGCCTCAGCTAACCCCCTTCTGCACCCTGCTCCTCAGCTATGGCTCGAATCGTGGACGTGGTGCCCTGGAACGATGGCTCTGCGCATGTGTATATGTCCCCGGCCATCCCGTTCCCACAGGAGGCCCGGCCCAACCAGCTGGCAGGTGTGAAGCATCAACTCTACCACCCAGCGCTGCCCACCCTGCGCCGTATGGATATGGACACAGTCAAGGCCTGCCTCCCTGACCAGCACTGCCAGTCCACCACCTACTGTTGCAAAGGTTGGCACCTTGCCATGCACTAGTGCGGGGCCCCCTTGACCCTTTTATTTGGTTTCATGCCACTAGTTGAGCTGGCACTCTTACCACTTGAGCCAACACTACCTCCAGCTTTTCGCTGGCTAAGGGTCTCCTCAACTTTCTTGTCCTGACATGGACTTTTGTTTCTTACTGGCTTTGAAATGCAATCCTCATATCTGTCTCCTGAGAAGCTGAGGTTGCAGGTATGAGCCACTAGCACCCAGTTTGTTTGGATTTACTTTATATTGATTGATTAATTGCCAGTCTCGAGGCTTGAACTCAAGCACTCTACCATTGGAGCCTCAGCACCACTTCTGTTCTTTTCTGCTTATGTGACCCAAGGCTTCATGCATGTTAGGCAAGTACTCTACCACTAAGCCACCTTCCCAGCTCTTGTTTGGGTTTATTGAGCTAAGGTATTAAGATGTAGCCCAGGTTGGCCTTAATCATTCTTCCTCAGTCTCCTGAGTACTGGGATTACAGATGTGATGTCCTGGTTGCCATCAAATTCTCGCATGGCAAGAGATAGGAAGCTTGTATGGACATGTATGTCCTACTTACCTTATTAACCGAGAGAGAACTGTGAGGAAATTGATGATTGCTGTAGTAGGAATAATAGTAACCATGGCTTTGGACTAGCCACCCCTAAACCCCTGGATCTCTCCTAGGCACCCCTTCAGTAATTCACCCCTGAAACTCTCCTAGGCACACCCAAAGGCATGTCCCATGAATGAGGGAGAACACGTGGGTCGCATGTAGAGTCCGGCTCAGCCAGGTTAAGCCTTGCTGGCTGGAGTCTGTCACAGGTGACAGACACCATGTAGGCACAAATGCAGCAACCAGGGAACACACCTGCTGTGCGTGTTGCTATGTTTGACAACTTGGCTAAGGAAGTGACCTGAATAGTTTATTACAAGGCACAGGCACACCTCAAGATGAAAGTACTTTGGTTCATCCTCCAGGTACAGACATTACCTTTAGGTTTCAATAGAGAAAAGAATATTAAACACTCCTGGTCCAAGTGTGGCTGGCTGGTCTCGAAGGGGTCCTGAAGAAGTGATTATCACTGTCATCACTTGAAGAGAGCAGCTGGTCAGAATGACCATTGCTGCCTGGCGGGAGATCTGCATTAGGAGGATCTGTATTGGGGGGCAGTTTCCTCCTTTCTGACAGGTCATCCTCAGTCCCTTCCTTCATGGATTGCAAGATGAATGGCTCAAGCCAGAGGCTCATATTTGTAATCCTAGCTACTCAGGAGGCTGTGATCTGTGGGTCATGGTTCAACGTCAGCCCAAGCAGAAAGGTTCCCATGAGACTCTGATCTACAATTAGCCACTCAAAAACTGAAAGTGGGTTGTGGCAAAGTGATAGAGCACTAGCCTTAAGCACAAAGAACTCAGGAACAGTGGCCAGGTCCTGAGTTCAAGCTGTACAATTGACCTTCCCCCCCCCCAACACACACAAAAAAATAAGAAAGAAGGAAAGAAAGAAAAATGTGGCTCAAAAACAGTTTTAAAAAATGGAGGGAGGGATGCCAAGCTTTTTTCCTGCCTCTGGTTGATTTGTGAGCCCAAGTAAGGAATTAGTGCTTTTCAGAAAAAGCAGTCCAAGTACCAGTTACGAATAGTACATGTGCATTTACAAGTCTAATAAATAATGCCAAGCTCCAAGCAATTTACATCTCCCCTGGCAGTGTATGATAAAATGCTCTTAGATATTTCCCAGTCTAATAAGTCAAAATTGTTATGTTAATGTAGTTGAAGTATGCACGCTTGCCAGGCACCAGTGATTCATACCTGTAATCATTCAAACTTTGAAGATCAAAGGCTTAATTCAACCAGAGAAAAAAAGTTTGTAAGACTTGTATCTCCAATTAGCCACCAAAAAACTGGAAGTAGAGCTGTAGCTCAAATGGTAGAGTCCTAGCCTTGAGTGAAAAAGCTTAAGGGACAGCACCCAACCCCTGAGTTCAAACCCCAGTACCAGTACAAAAATAAAATAAATGGATATTCTTCTTATGAATAAAATAGGGCTGTCTACACAATACACAATATCATTTCCTTTTTTGCTTCTTTTTCTGTCTTGATTTCTAGGAGCTCTTGCAAATATTAGAGGAATTGTCTCATATATAAAATTAATAGAACTATTTTTTTCATTTATTTATTTATTTGTTTATTTTTTTGCCAGTCCTGGGCTTGAGCTCAGGGCCTGAGCACTGTCCTTGGACTTTCTCAAGGCTAGAGCTCTACTTCTTGAGCCTCAGCACCACTTCCAGCTTTTTTCTATGTATGTGGTACCAAGGAATCGAACCTGGGTCTCTTCATGCATGCTAGGCAAGCACTCTACCACTAGGCCAAACCCTGGCCCCCAGAAAGGTATTTTTATGCAGTCCAAGTTATTAGTCTTTTAGGTATTTGGCTTCTACTAACAAAGGCTCTCCCCATTTATATGGGAATTTATCTGCATTTTCTTTTATTAATTATGGCTTAATTTTTTTTGCATTGATCTATATGGAATCCATTCTAGTGTAAAAGATGAAATATGGATACCATTGTAGATGATGAAAAACCAACAATTTTTGTTTTAAGTTTAAAACATAGTGTGACTCTCTCTCTCTCTCTCATATGTGTGTGGAGGGGGGGAGGGTGCACCTCTTCTCCTTGTATCTTCTTTCAACAGAGGACTTTAACAATGCCCGGTTCTCACTCCCGAGGGTCCCCAACAAGCCTCTGCATTGCTTGGTGAGTGCCCTTTGCCCTGGTCCTGGATTTGTTCCAGGATGCCAACCTGAACTTCGTCCCAAGCCCCTCTGCTCCTGGGCTCTACTCCCAGAGGTTGTCTTCAGCTGCCTGGCTGGACCCCACCCTCACCCACCCCGTAACTACCAGATGATCCAGGACCCCATCTAATCCAGGTCCCTAGACTTGCGTCCAACAGGCCAAAAGTCAACTCAGGCCCAAGAGATGGAACCCCCCCCCCCCCTCCCCGTCCCCCGCCTGTCGCAGCTGCAGTGGTTCTGAGCCCCACCTCTCTGGCAGGACTTCTCACAGAGCGGCCAGAAGGTCTGCCACAAGTACCGAAGGAGAAAGCTGGAGCCCATCACGCCATGCATCAGCCGGGTCGACTGGCCCTGCTTCACGCGCGCCATTGAGGACTGGTCCCGGTCCCTGTGCCCGGGCGAGGAGTTCAAGATGCGCTGCCCGAGCAAGAAGGGTCAGAGGATGCTCTGGGGCGGGAAGAGGACGGGGACAGCGGGGAGGGGCGGCGGCAGCGGGGCTGGAGCGGGGACGTGGGGAGCAGTAGAGAAGCGGCTGGACCAAAACTGCAGGAGAGACGGAGCGGCCGTGAGGTCGGAGGCGGCTCGTCCTGGGGAGCGGGCCGGGGGCCCGGTGAGCCGTGCCTCTGATACGAGGGGCCCAGACGGTCCTAAAACAGGGCGCGCAGGGTCTGAGGACTGAGCCAAGCCTGGCGGGTCAGTGAAGACTGAGCCGGCCTGGGAGCTGAACGTAGGCGCGGGGCGGGGCTTTGGCTGTGGGCGTGTCGGGCGGGGGCGGAGCTTGCGTCGAGGCGGGGCTTAGGTACGGAAGGCGGGGCTTCCGGGAACCGCCTAGTCCTCCAAGGTGGCTTCTCTCCGCAGAGGATCATTTCCGAGGCCATGCGGTGGTGCCAGAGTTGAAGCCCGAAGTGCGCCGGAATTGTCGGGTAGGGACGGGTGACCTCCCCAGGGTCCTGTCCTGGTGGGAAACGGGGAGAGAGGAGGCTCAAGGAAGAGCCCTCCGGTCCCCAGGGCTAAGATCTCCAGTAGGGCGCGCCACCGAGGGGTGGGTTCGGAGTGGGGTCTGGACCCCCCCCAGCTTATCAGCCCCTCCCTGTGGCCCGGCTTAGTTCTGTTTCAACCAGAGCCCCAGTCTAGACCGCTTCGGACAAAAGCCCATGCCCTACGACTCGCTGTAAGTGAGACACCTCGCATGCTGGGACCCCATGGGCGGAGGAGGAAAGGTGGGGTCTTGGCCACTCCCTAGGCACATGCCCAATGTTCCATACAAACGGGAAGCCTGAGAAGTACCTATTGCCCCCAGTGCAGCACAGGAAATTGCTATTTAGAAAACGTTGGATTCCTACCATACTGAGCATCATGTGGTCCAGTACTGGGTGTCTCTCTGCTTTGGGGATGAGGCGTTAAGCAGGGGGAAGGTTCCTTGTAATCCCTTGGTGGGGTGGCAGGAGAGGCCCTTCCCTCTTGAAGTTCACTCTCCACGGTGTGTTGTTGTTTTTCCAGGAATGCGTTCAGACACTTCGGATCCCTCTACAGGTAGGGAATGGCTCTGTTCCCTATCCTCCCAAAGGCTGGCCATGTTCCTCACTATCAGTCTGTTTGGGGCCTGCTTAGAGGCATTCAGGGAGGAGAGAGCGGCACTCCCTGGGTCACCCTAGAGCAAAGGTCCTCATCTGTAACTGAGAAGTCAAAGTAGCTGGGAACGGTGGCTCACACCTGTAATCCTAGCTACTCAGGAAGCTGAGATCTGAGGATCAAGGTTCAAAGCCAGCCCAGGCACAAAAGGACCTGAGACTCTTACCTCCAGTTAACCTCTAGAAAATGTGAAGTGGGGCTTGGCTCAAGGGTAGGGTGGTAGCCTTGAGCTGAAGAGCTCAGGGACAGTGCCCAGGCCAAGTTCAAGCCCCATGACACCCACACACACACACAAAAAAGTCAAAGTAGTGTGAGATCTTCAAGCATCTTCATAATCTTTCCATCTCAGACTTCCCCAGTCCTACTTGCACACTTTAGCAATACCAAACTCAGTGCTGACCAGGCATCCCAACACAGCTCTGCACTCTCTGCAGTCCTTCCTCCCCTGCCTGGAAAATGCCTCTTCACTCTTCCAAGCCCAGCCTAGACATTCCATTCCTTCTTGAAGTCTTCCCTGGTTCTCTGCTTAGGGAAGAGAGACCATCTCACACCCCCATTTGGTTATCACCTGTGCAGCCCTAGCATATGGCACCCAGATTATTTTATTAACCTGGTTGATGGGAAGATGTTTTCCTCATGCACACACAGGAGAAAACTTTGGATTTACTTCTGACAGAGGTTCACTAAGTGAAAATGAGTGACATAGTTTATAGTTGGAGATCAGGGAAAATAAGGCTAAGGCAAACTAGAAAAGGGGATACAGGAACCTGAAACGCAAGAATGCCCAAAAGCAGGGCTGGGAGTTTGGTCTAGTGGTAGAGTGCTTGCCTAGCATGCACAAAAACCTCGGTTTGATTCCTCCGTGCCACGTACATAGAAACAGCCAGTGTTGTGGCTCAAGTGGTAGAGCTCTAGCCTTGAGAAAACCCAAGGACAGTGCTCAGATCCCGTGTTCAAACCCCAGGACTGGCAAAAAAAAAAAGCCCAAAAGCATTTAAAAGGAAATCAGGAGCCATTGAAAGCTTTTGATTACACACGGGTGGAAAAGAAACTGATGAAACTGTTTTCAAGGCTTTGAGGGTAGAAATCTGGCAACATGGAGAAGGACACAGGAGAAGGCTTTGATTTCTCCTCTGGATGTTCTAGAGGCCCAGAGCTTGCATCTTTTTTTTTTTCTTCACAGTCGTGCCAACTACCTGACTCCCTGGTATTAATCTGTGCAAAGGAGTCAGCCTCCCCAAACTGCTGGACCCAGCCACCTCAGGTCCCCCAGTGGGACAGGGGGTACCACCTATCTCCTCAGAAATTCAATTCAGCCTGTCTAGAAATAAACCTAATTGGTCCTCAGGGAATCATCAAGAGAGTGTACGTGTGTGTCTGAGGCTAGAAGGTCAAGACCATAATGGTATTTCACCCTTACCTGTCCCTGCCAACTTCTTGAGGATTGGTGAGATACTTGGTGCCCTTGGGAGGAATGCCAAGGTCTAAGCCTCAAGCCTAGTCAGGGTGGAGGTGCCAGGACAGGTCTGGAAGCCAAGGCTTCCTGTGTTCTTGTCTCTTGCTTACAACCCCATCCCCACCCATCAGATCCTGAACTTGAGCACCATGGAGAAAGGGAAGGAGGGGGGCACTAGAAAGGGATGTGCGGGCATCCCTAAAACCCCCACATCAGTATACTCTGGAAGCTTCCTGGCCCCCAAAATTTCTCTGAAGAGACAAAGCTGGGCTCTGAGAAACTGGCTAATCATGTGGCTTCTACTTCCAGCGAAGCAGTGTAATATAGAATATAAACTTGTGTAAGATGCCTGAGATGAAAACATCCTGTTCCCCAAGGTACTGCCAAACACAGTATATAAGCAACTCATCATCTGTTCTATCCATGGGAAAGCAGGAATAGACTTCATCTGTTCCCAACTTCCCAGTCCTACATCCCTTTTGTGAAAGGCAGGTATGACAGCCTGGTCAGACAGGGTAGCCCAAGGGCAGAAGACCTTATCCTGGCATAGGGCTAGAACCTTTGTTCATGGCCCTTGAGGAAAAGGGCTTCAAGAACAGGTTTGTATTGGAACAAAGAACCACTAAGCTCAAGAACCCCACTGGAAGAACTAGTGACCCTAGGCAATCTAAACTCATGTCAGTCAAGTCAGTCATCACATACCAAGTTGTGTGTCCACCTGCATGTGTATTTACTATGGAAAGGCTGTGTTTTCACCCCAAGTCTCAGAAAAAATCAGTACTCACTAAGGTTAAAAATTCTAGTTCATGCCCTGTCTTTCCCTCAGTACACAAGGCCAGGGTAGCTGGAGGAAGGAATTTAAACTCCTCCCTTTCGTCTTTGTTATACAGTTGGAAACACATTACCATCTCCTGGAGTGTTTCCTCTGGGTCTCACTAGCACTCCCAGGAAGTGAGCAGAACCACTGCTCCTTTCAGATTGGAAAACAGAGGCCAGACCAAACCTTGGTTAGCTTCAGGCCAAACCTAGACCTAGGTTTCAAGTCCCAGCACCTGGCAAGGCGCACATATCATAGAAAAAAAAAATCCCAAGCCAGGTGTGGTGGCTCATACCTGTAATCCTGCTACTCAGGAGGCTGAGATCTGAGGATCAAGTTTCATAGCCAACCCCAGGACCTGATACTCTTATCTCCAATTAACCTCTAGAAAACGTGAAGTGGGGCTTGGCTCAAGGGTAGGGTGGTAGCCTTGAGCTGAAGAGCTCAGGGACAATACCCAGGCCCAGGGATAGGGTGGTAGTCTTGAGCTGAAGAGTTTAGGGACAGCACCCAGACAACAGTACAAGCCCCAAAACCCACCGGGGGAAAAAAAAAAAGAAATCCCAGAATAGTGCTCTTTCTACTCAACTTGAGATAAGCAAGATAGATTGTGCTGTGGACAGTAGAATCTGCCCCAACAATTTGTTATTTCTTTTAGGGGTAGAAAAGAGGGGCTGTAGTGTGGGTCTCTGCTGGGGCAGAGGCCCAAGCCTGGAGAACAGACAGGAAGTAGTTGGCAATCACAGTCTTTTTGGGGTCCTGTGAGGATGTATCAAGCCTCCTGCCACATCAGATAGGAGGTCCTGCCTGCATGTGTAGAAGGGAATGGGAATGTATGACTGGGAAACTCCATCCCAGAATGCAACCCACCAAACATCCAGCTAATGCCTTTGCCTAGGTTAGTGCCAGGTGCTGGGTGACTGACAAGATGCTGCTTTGGAGGCGTTTCTGGTCCACTGGGACAGAGAAACAGGCATAGCCTACTCAAACCTAATAATTCTTCTGGCCGGGCACAGTGACTCATGCCTGTAATCCTAGCTACTCTGGAGGCTGACATCTGAGGATCAAGGTTCAAAAGCAGGCTCGGGCACAAAAGGAGACTCTTTCTCTCCAATTAACCTCTAGAAAAAACAGGAAATGGGGCTAAGCTCCAGGGTAGGGCAGTAGCCTTGAGCTGAAGAGCACAAAGACAGCACCTAGTTCAAGCCCTATGACCCACAAAAACCTACAACAAAAAACCCACATTCTTCTGGCTCAGGTTATCCCAATGGCAACCCTTACCAGCAACTTAATCATTTATTATTTATTTATTTATTTATTTTGCCAGTCCTGGGCTTGAGCTCATGGCCTGAGCACTGTCCTTGGACTTTCTCAAGGCTAGAGCTCTACTACTTAGCCTCAGCACCACTTCCGGCTTTTTTTTTTCCTATATATGGTACCAAGGAATCGAACCCGGGTCTTCATGCATGCTAGGCAAGCACTTAACCACTAGGCCAAACTCCCGGCCCAACTTAATCATTTATTTGGATTTATCTGGATTTCACAAATATAAGAAATTGTGCCTAAGAACAAAATATAGAGTAGAAAGAAAAAGCAGGCCTGGTTTACTCCCTATGAGGTGGGTAATTTTTTTTTTTTTTTTTTTGCCAGTCCTGATACTTGAACTCAGGGCCTGGGCACTATCGTTGGGCTTTCCCAAGAACACTACCGCTTGGGCCACAGCACCACTTCTGGCTTTTTCTGTGTCTTACCAAGGAATCAAACCCAGGGCTTTCTGCGCGCTAGGTGAGCACTCTATTAGGCCACACTCCCAGCCCAAGGTGGTTATTTTATTATTTATTTACTTATTTATTTATTGCCAGTCCTGGGGCTTTCTCAAGGCTACAGCTCTGCCAGTGGAGCCACAGCACCACTTCCTAGCTTTTTTCTATGCATGTGGTACCAAGGAATCGAACCTGGGTCTTCATGCATGCCAGGCAAGCACTATACCACTAGGCCTAACTCCCAGCTCCAAGGTGGGTAATTTTAAACCCCATCTTACAGATGGTAAGATGGGCCTGGGGAGATTGGGTGACTGGCAGAGCTGGAAATGAAGCCAACCCATCTGGTCCCTGAGCCTACAATTACTATAGTCTTTATGTTTTGCTTTCCTGCTCACAGAGACAAGGAGGAAGCCAGGGGTTTCCTGGGGCTGCAGTCATCCAACTAGGGCTTAGGAAGACAGGATATCCTATCAGAAAGCTCTCCGAGGTAGAGTCCAGTAGCAAGCAGCTTGCAGTCCCACCACCTAGGAGGCTGAGGAAAAAAACCTTGAGCCTAGGAGTTTGAGATAATCTTGAGCACAATAACAAGACTGTCTCAAATGGAGGGGCATGGCGGGGGTTGGAGGGGAGGACCTCTAATAAGAAGCCAGACTTTGGTGGCTCATATCTCTAATCCTAGCTACTTGGGAGGTTATGAATGGGAGGATAGTGATTTAAGGCTAGTCTAGGCAGAAAGGTGGTAAGATTCCATCTTAATGGGGAGAAGCTAGATACAGTGTTCTGTACCTTTCATCCTAGCACAGGCTCCTAAGCCCTAAGATAGGAGGGGACAGGGCCATCCCTGAGGGCCCATGTGTCCTGACAACATCCTCCCAGCTATCTCACCAAGGCTTCAACAATGACTCCATTAACTCTCATATCTGGTCAAAGCAAGGGTTAACCCTCCTCTCCAGGTGTGTATTGTTTTGTTTTGTTAAATATACTGATGAAGTAAGTCCCAAAGAAGAGATCAAGTGACCTGGCCGAGGCTATGCAGCCACAGGAGTCAAAGCTTAGGATTCAAACTCATCCCCATGTTCAGTCCCAACTGCCACCCACTCTCGTCCACACAGCTCTCTGTCTCTCCAAGACCCCTCCTTGTGAAGAATGAGCAGACATACAAAGGTCTGGCCTATGACAGTCAATGACTTTACTTCTAAAGCATACATTGGACTCACTATATATTAACATCAAAAGTGGCTATCTAAAATGGAGTCAATTCTTTTTAAAAATCCCAATATTCACATTTATGTATAAGATCCAAAATGACATGAAATTAAACTATACAATGTTATGAATAGTATATCAAACTGCTTTTAGAAAGCAAAATGAAAGAAAAATTAGCTGTTGGAACCATTGCAAGCCTGGATTCGTCTTTTGAGGCATTGTGTAAGAACCAGCAGAGGAAGGGCTATCACCTCTGCAGGCCCAGAAGAACCCAGGAGTCAGACACAACAGGTGGATGTGACAGTTCAGACTTCCTGAGGTGATGGGTGAGGTGACACATCCTCCCATCCGACTGTACCTGTGCCATGTGTACTCTTCAGTCTTCTGTCAAGACCCACAACCAGGGAGGGTTGAGGCTGACGGTTTAAAATGGTCTGCAGGTTGGCTGGGCTCCTGCAGAGGGTTTGGATGTCCAACAATTTTGTCTGAACATGCACTTGGCAGGAACACTGCCTATGGGTCTCCATGATCTTCATGCTTCTCTGTTCCCTACACCCTGGACACTTGCTGTGGATAGAATCCTTGGGGGACGCGGGAAGACTCAAAAAAGAATGTTCTGGGTTTGAAGTAACCAGATAATGCCAGAGCATTTTAGTAACAGAGATCCCTCAGGTCAAGCCAGCAGCCAGACTAATAGAGGGCTGATGTTACCACAGGCTAGCAGAATTGGGTACCCACCAAAGGTACCCAGGTCTGGCCTTGGCACTGTGGCAGGGTTAAGGCTACACCTCTGAGCCTGGACACTTTGGTTTGCACAATGTGGAAGAGGACATGTATTTATGTGTGCTGGGGAGATCATGGGCTTGGCGGTGCCTCCTCCTAGCCAGGAGGTACCAGCCTTACTTTTCGCACGGACAGCTCTTTATTAAGAGGGGAATATGTCCCCCACCACAGATTGGACCCATACTGCACAAGTGGTGGGGTGCTTCCAAAGCACCTGTGCCTGGTTAGCCCTGGGCAAAACCAGCTGCTTTGTCCTCCTTTTCCTATGGACTGTGCTGTCTCTAGTTGAGGGGGTCACAGGAACATACCTGCTCTCCAGGTAGCAGAGATTGCTACCTGGATAGAGGATTGTGGCTTTCAATCTGCCCTCCTTCCCCCCAAACAGCAACTTGAGGGAGATGTCCCACCTACCCACCTTGGGTCCCAGGTACTGCCATACCTCTCTTGTCCTTCCAGACTATCTGGCTTCTAAGAAGCTGAAAGGTTTGGGAAGGCTGAGTTGACACCTCCACTCCTGGAGTAGACAGAGGCTACCTGACTGCCCCTGGGACTCCATGCTCCCAGAGATGAGAGGTAGATACTCTCAGAAGGTAAATCCCATGATGGGAAAAGGGTTTATGGAATTAGGACTGGCCACTGCCTGGCTAGTGCCAGTGTGCCTGAGCAACATTGCCCACCTGCAGAGGACCCTCCTGTCCTCTCTCTGGGGCCTCAGAACACAGGTGAGGGGCATGGTGCCATGTAGTCACAAGGAGGTGAGGCTGGGCTGGGCCAGGTAGTGGGGGCCCAGCCTTAGGGCAGGCATGCAGCTACCTGGTAGGCGCCCTCAGCAGCAGCGGCGGCAGCACTGTGCTGGGCACTGTGCTCCTGCAACAGGGCCATGTCCAGGAAGCGCTCACCGCACCACACACACTTGAACTGCTGCTCTCGGGCGTGCACTCCCTGGTGCTTGTTGAGATGCTCACGCTGCTTGAAGGCCTTGTCACAGTTGGGGCACTTGTAGGGCTTCTCGCCTGTGTGCACCCGGCGGTGGCGCTGCAGGTCTGATGCGTACTTGAAGCGCTTCTCACAATCTGGGCACTTAAGTGGTTTCTCCCGTGCCGGGTCACAGCGGTGCTGCACAAACTCTGAGGAGGAGAAGAAACGGCGCTCACACAGGGTGCAACGCAGGGGCTTCTCGGCCGCTGCGCAGTGTGTCAGCTGATGCTTCTGCAGGGCCGACGCCCGCTTGTAGGCCTTGCTGCACACAGGGCATTTAAAGGGCCGCTCCGTGGAGCAACACTTGTGCCGTAGCAGCTCGGCTGACTGGTCGAAGCCCTTCTGGCACATGGGGCACTTGAAGAGAGTCTCGAGGGTGTGCACGTGCTGGTGATAGAGCAGGTGACTGGGCTGCCCAAAACCTTTCTCACACAGGCCACATTTGAAGGGCTCCTCAGTCTTGTGTGTGCGCCGGTGGCGCATGAGTGCATACTGCTGCTTGAAGCCCATGGGGCACAGGTCACATTTGAAGGGCCGCTCGGCACTGTGCGTGCGCTCGTGCTGCCGCAGGTCAGAAGGCCGCTTGAATGCCTTCTGGCACTCACCACAGCGGAAGGGCCGCTCGCCACTCGGGGTGCAGGGGTGCTGCAGCAGCTCCGAGGACTCCTTGAAGTGCAGCTCACACACATTGCAGCGGAACAGGTGGTGCTCGCCCGAGTGTGCGTACATGTGCCGCACCAGGTGCGAGCGGTGCTTGAAGGTTTTCTCACAGACAGCACACTTGTAGGGCCGTTCTGAGCTGTGTGTGCGCTTGTGATGCACCAGGTGGGAGGACTGGCTGAAGCTCTTGTCACACAGCGTGCACTTGTATGGCTTCTCCCCAGTGTGGATCCGCTCGTGCCTTGAGAGTTCTGACAGGTGCTTGAAGGGCTTCTGGCAGATGGGGCAGCTGTAGGGCTTCTCAGGCTGTTCTGCAGGTCCCCCAGCTGGGGGGTGTGGGGGTGCCACCTGAAGCGATGGGGCCCCCGTACTCGTAGCTGGCTCAGCTGAGTCGGCCGGCTTGTAGGTCTTCTCGCAGATGGAGCACTTCACCAGGCCAGTGTGGGCACTGTGGTGCTGAGCCAACGAGGTGAGCAGTGAGAAACCCATCTTGCAGACTCCACAGACGAAAGGCTTCTGCTCAGCCTGTACACACTGGTGCTCCAGCAGGTCTGTGGCTTGGTGGAAGATCTTGAGACACTGTGTGCACTGAAATGACCTGTCATGGCCCACTAAACACTGGTGCTCGTGGGGGCTAGAGAGGTGTGCCAGGTCATGGCCACACACCCCGCACTTGGGGCCTGGCTCCCCTGCTGGCTGCAGGGGCGGATGTTGAGGGTGCTGTAGGCCAGGATCTGGCTGCAGGAGGATGCCATAGACAGCACAGCCCAGGGGGTTCTCAGCTGTGCCCGGGGGCAGTGTGTGGTCAGCCAGCGCAGGTGGTGGCTCTGCATGGTGCTGAGGCTGCGGTGGTTGGGGCTGCTGGGGTTGCGTCTGTGGGGGCTGCTGCCAGCTTTCTGACATGCTTGGGAAGATGAAACAGGGTTTGGAGAGTAACGGCTTCAGCTTCCTGCTTAAGGTGATACAATCTAGAGAGAGAAGATGTCCAATCTCAAGGATGGACAAGGACCTCAGACAAGGCACAGCAGAGCACTGATCAAACAGCCCCAGTCATTAACCAAGTAGACAGACTAAAGGCTGTGTTAACAGGACAGGGGGCTCTTCAAGGCAGGGTCCCAGCAATGGCAGGGAGGATCTGCCTTTCCCAGTGATCAGCTCTGTAGGGAAGAGAGACATTGTGAATTTGAGGTAAGAACAAACAACCCTTCCCTGGCTCCTCTCCCTGTGCTGCCCACACGTGCCATTCAAACATCAGCCACATCAGGGAAGAGAGATGTCAGGGGCAGAATCTACTGCCTTTGTTCAAATGCCACCAATGAAGATTGAGGGCACATCAACTCAGCCAGGCAAAAGAGAGGGGAGCTGTCTACTCCCACCCACCTTAGTTCCTCGTCCCTGAGCTAACCCCAACCCCTATAAGTCCCCTTCTAGCTCCCTGTAAACCCTGCTCTGTGAGATATCTCACATGTGAGAATCTGGAATGATCTTTCCTTAAGGTCTGCCAGCCCTGCTCTCATTTCATTCTAAGTCCAAATGCAAGACATCACCATTCAGAGTTAACCCAAGGAGACAAGCAATACCAGGCTAACTATATGAGCCAAGCATCATTTCAAAACCCCTCTCCTGTGGGACAATCCTGCCCATGCTGCCCTCCATCCGAGCCACAGGCCTATTCTCGCTCTACAAAATAGGACTGTTGGGGCTACTGGGATTTGCAGCCATACACAATGGGCATTAGATGACAAGTTCACAGATCCACCCAGCCTGGATGGCTACAAAGCTGAACTTCCCTACTTCAGTCATTCCCCTGGAGCTCTAAATCTCCCAAGTGTCTCCAACGGGCCATCAAGAGTCCAGAGGAAATTGCATTGATCGCCCTCGGAGACTAGGGTGTAGCAATCTAATCACAGAGGCTTCCTGCTGAGTCTATAACATTCCAGGGATCAATGCAAGGCAAAGCCCACCCAACCCAGGCAAGCCTGTAACTCACCACTTTGTGGCAGTAGAAGGTAATGCCAGAGAGAGGGAGGAACTTAATGTCAGAGGCAGCCTACTTCCAGGTTCCCTGCTCATCTGCCTCTTGCATTTAAAAGTTTGTAAGTTTGCTCTTGAAAGGAAGAAAGGTAAAAGGATGCCCTCATGGGCCAGACTGGCTTCCAACTGTTCTGCCAAAGAAATAAATCTCAACCTAAAAGCCGTCATCCTCTGCATCTTTCAGAGAGAGGGGCGATGTGGCTCCCTGCACCAGCAGGCAGGTATTTTAAGCCTTTAGTGGGGCAGAGGTAGAAAGGTGGGCTGCGCAGAGCGCTGTCTGGGTCTAGCTGCGCCAATCCAACTGTGTGTGGTTCTTCCTGGCAATGGCTGCCAACCCCACCCCCTCCCTGCAGCAATCCCACTGCCCACTCTGGACCTCAACGGGGAAGGTGAAACCAGGAACTCTTTTCTGGTCACTGGGCAAATGGAAGGGGAGGCCAGGAGAAACACCCACCCCGGGCCCCACCCCAGCCCTTCTACCTCGATGGGAAACCGAATGAGAACCGATCGCCTCCTACCCGGCCCTCCTCGGCCGCCCAGCTGGGCTGCCTCCTGTCAGCCCCAGGCGCAGGATGGCCGGGCTGCCGCGGCCCGAGAGTGGGGTGGCCGGGCCCGAGAAAGGCCCCAGTCACAGGCCCGACTGGGAAAGCGGCCGGTCGGTCGGGCCCGCGGGGCGGGGGGATGATTGTTGGGCCGGCTTGGGGAAGGGGTGCGGCGGACGCGGAAGTCGCCCCCAAGACGCAGTCCCCAGTGCTCCGCCGCTCACCTGCTCCGGACCGCCCGCGGGGCTAGCGGCGACCAGCTGCGGTCCCGGCCGTCCCTTTCTTCGGGCTCCAGCGACAGCGGCGCGGCCTATGCGCGCTGCCAATCCACGGCCTCGCGTAGCGGCGGCCCGCGGCCGGGACTGCGGCGGCCGGAATAGAGGAAGCGGAGCGCGCAGCAGGGGTAGCGGGGCTGGGTCGCGGAGGGAGGCCGGGAGGGCGGGCGGACCGACGGATGGCCTGGCAGAGACCGGCCGACGCACGGGCGGGCGGCGCGGGGCCAGGGAGGCGGGGCCGGGGAGGAGCGGCCGCCCGGGCGGCGGCGACGGAGGAGGTGGGGGCGGCGAAGCGAGGGCGCCACCTACCGAGAATCCCGCGGCCCGACCGACGCGGAGGGCGGCGCCGAGGCTGACAGAGGGCGGGCGCCCGGCTCCCGCCCACTCGGCTTCCGGGGAGGAGGCGCGCGGGCCCCGGCGCGGTTCCTGCACCTGACCGCGAGGGGCCTCTGGGACCTTCGGGTTTGGCTGTGAGGGGCGGGAACCCGGGGTCTCAGGACGACGAGCCCGTGTAGAGGGGACTGTGGAACCTGTGAGTCGAGAACGCCGAAGCGGAGGAGCTCCAACAGGCAGGCCTCCGCGCGCGGACGGCGGGCCGGCAGCGTGCGGTCCCCGGACGGCCAGCGCGCTCGACCCAGTCGGGCTCCAGCCTCTCCCGGCCCCTTCCCACCCAGTCCGGAGGCGGTGCTACGCGAGGTCCCGCCCCCCCGGGAGCACTTCCGGCACCGCGGAACTCCGGATGCGCCCTGAGGTGGCCCGCCGACCCATCCGGTGATCTCCGACGCGGCCTCATGAGCGTGGCGCCCCTGGTGGGCTACAGCAGCAGCGGCTCAGACAATGAGGCCGAGGCCGAGGCTGCCACGGAGCGGACCAGGCCCGGGAATAAACGGCGTCGGCGGTGAGGATCTGAGAAAAGGCTCGCCCCAATAGGTCTCGAGGGTCTGGGGTAGCTCCTAGGGATGGAAAGGGGGTGGGGGTACCGAGGGAAAAGAGGACCTCTACCCCCAGAGCACCTCCACCTGGCTAGGACAAAGTCGGAGGCTGGCACACTCACATCTGCACAGCATTGCACCATCCTAGGTGTGCTTGCTCATCGGAACACAATTGCAGAGATAACAGCCATGGTGCAAGCAGAGTTTTTATTTTCATGTATCCAACCAATACTCATTGAACACCCATTCCGAGCCAGACTGGAGACTGAGAAGAACTCTGATGAATAAAAGCCATCAAAGTCGCTTCATTTCTTGGGCCTTCGGTTCTTAAATACCTTTTCTGGTTGCTAGCATTCTCTCAGTGGATCCATCAGGTGCTTTACACATGAGGAAACTGTTGTACTCCCAAGAGTACATTTGCCCTGGAATGTGCCACCTAGCCCAGGCCTGACCAGCTAGGTAAATGATGTTCAAATCACACACTGCAGCCCACTCACAAGTTTCCCATGAAGACCAAGCACCCTATTAAGGTCTGTTTCCTGGAGTTGTTGGGAGACAAACTGGGAAGAAGGCTTTGTGGCCCTCCAGAAGCTGCCTCCAGCACCTGCCTGGAAATCCAGATTCAGCCACTATGTAAAACTGGTACAGTTTTTGTTGGATGTATAGAGATAGAGAATGCCAGGGATAATTGTTCTTGCTTTCTTTCCTTGTTTTATCTTGCAGAAGCCAAAGCCCCCTTCCATGTCAGAGGTTTCCAGTACCTGAGAGTGTGCTAAACATGTTTCCCAGCACAGAGGAAGGGCCAGAGGATGATAGTACAAAACATGGGGGGCGGATCCGCACCTTTCCCCATGAGCGGGGCAACTGGGCCACTCACGTCTACATACCATGTGAGTTGTATATGGAAGGCAAATGGCTGGGACCAATAGGTGGCTCCTAGCTGCAACTAGGAAGAAGAAATCAAGGATGCCATGTGCTGATTCCCCCACATTCCTACCAGCACTGATGAGCAGATGACAAGCAAAAAGCCCACGCTTCTGAGCTAGAGACATCACTCGACTACTTCTCCCATGTCCTTTAAGACTACTTGGAGTCTCTTTTTCCCCTCCTCTAAAGTAGGACTGATAGTAATACCTATCTCTTAGGAAAGTTAGATCATCTATGTTAAGTAAACAGGGTAAGTACATAGTACACAGAGTAAGAGATGGCTCTTATTATTTTCTGTAGTTTTACCCATTATTATCCACTAGAGTGGCACATTTGTCACAGTTGATGAGCCCGCACTGGCACATGATAATCACACAGGGTCTATAGTTTGTATTAGGGTTTCCTCTTCATGATGAACATTCTATAGGCTTGAACAAAGCTATAAAGAATATATAGCTGGGGCTGGGAGTTTGGCCTAGGGGTAGAGTGCTTGCCTAGCATGCACAAAAACCCGAGTTCGATTCCTCAGTACCACATACATAGAAAAAAGCCAGAAATGGTGCTGTGGCTCGTGTGGTAGAGTTCTACCTTGAGAAAGCCCAAGGACAGTGCTCAGGCCCTGAGTTCAAGCCCCAGGATTACATGGTGGTTCACCCCTGTAATCCTAGCTGTTCAGGAGGCTGAGATCTGAGGATCACAGTTCAAAGACAGCGCAGGCCCTAAAGCCCCGTGAGACTCTTATCTCCAATTAACCACCAGAACACCAGAAGTGGCACTGTGGCACCAGGGGTAGGGCAGCAGCCTTGAGCTGAAGAGCTCAGGGACCGTGCCCAGGCCTAGAGTCCCCACAACCAACAATAACAACAAAAAGAATATATCAGGGCCAGGAGTTTGGCCTAGTGGTAGAGTACTTGCCTATCATGCACAAAGACCCTCAATTCCTCGGTAGCACATACATAGAAAAAAGCCAAAAGTGGTGTGTGGCTCAAGGGGTAGAGCTCTAGCCTTGACAAAACCCAAGGACAGTGCACAAGCCCTGAGCCCAAGCCCAGAACTGGCCAAAAAAAGAAAAAAAAAGTACAATGTCTATGTATCTCTGATTATTTAAAAAGAAAAAAAATTATATATATATATTATATATATATGTCAAAGGGATGAGAAGTTTAGTCTAGTGGTAGAGTGCTTGCCTAGCATGCACAAAGCCTTGGTTTTGATTCCTTGGTATCACATACACAGAAAAAGCCAGAAGTAGTGTTGTGGTTCAAGTGGTAGAGCACCAGCCTTGAGAAAGCTCAAGGACAGTGCCCCAGCCCTGAGTTTAAGCCCCAGGACTGGCAAAAAAAAAAAAAGTGTATATATATATATATATATATATATATATATATATATATATATATCGTTGTCCAAAAAGAAATGTTCTTTTTACCTGAGTTATGTAACTATAACCCCTCTATGCATCATCTTTATAATAACCTATAATAATGTAAAGTACATAATAAAAACCATCTTTAAATATTTTTTTTATTTTTCTAGACAAATGAAAATAAAATTTACTTTCGGGAAAGAAAAAAATTATATATAGAGCATATAACATCATATAGAATGGTTTCATTATACTAATTAAGGGGTACTTCTTCATCCCTATCTCCCACATGCTTTCAATACTGGCAAAGTTGCTTGGGATGTCTGTGTACAGGGTTTTGTATGCTTTTGTAACATACCTACACTGGGGAAATACCTAGGAGTATGATGGCTGGGTTGGATACTAAGATTATGTTTGATTTATAAAGAGACAACCGACTATCTTCTACAGTGCTGTCCCATTGTATAACTCTCCTGCCAGCAGCGAGAGTTCCTGTCGCTCCACATCCTCACCAGTGTTTGGTGCTGGCAGCGTTGTGAACTTGGTTCTTATGTAGGTGTACAATGGTGCCTCGTTGTTATTTCGAGTTTTCTTGATGACATCTGATGTTGAGTCTTTTCATTTGCTTTCTGCTATCTGTATGTCTTTACCGGTATGTATAGTGAAGGTTTTTGGTGTATTTCTAATCAAATTGTTTGATTTCTTATCATTGAGTTTTAATTTTTTTTTCTTTTTAGGGGATGAGGACTTATACCAGGGTGTCATGCTCTTTTTCAGCTATTTTCATTCAAGACTATCATTTAGCCACACTTCTACTTCCAGCCTTTTTCTGGTTTATGAAGATAAGAATCTTGGGATTTATCTGCCAGGGATAGCTTCAAACTTCAACTCTCAGATCTCAGTCTCCCAGAGTACTAGGATTATAGGTGGTCAACACCCTATATATATATATATTTTTTTTTTTTGCCAGTCCTGGGCTTGAGCTCAGGGCCTGAGCACTGTCCTTGGACTTTCTCAAGGCTAGAGCTCTACCACTTGAGCCTCAGCACCACTTCCGGCTTTTTTCTATGTATGTGGTACCGAGGAATCGAACCCGGGTCTTCATGCATGCTAGGCAAGCACCTTAACCACTAGGCCAAACTCCCAGCCCAACACCCTATATTTTTTATATGTTCTTTATCATAGAGCAAAAGTACTATTTAATGAAGTCTATCTTACCAGTCCTAATACCTATAAGTGATGTAACGATCTAAGTATAGACCTTGGAGGGACATTACCCATCAGCTTTTGTTTTCTTGATCTCTCTTTCTCTCTGTGACTACTGAGATGGGATCTCACTATATAGCCCAGCCAAGTCTCAAACCTACAATCTTCCTCCTTGCCTCAGCCTCCTCAGTTCTGGGATTATCATCACACCCAGCTTCAATTTTATTTATATCGGCTCAGCTTTGTTTTGTTTTTGTTTTCTCTTCTGATTCTGGGATTTAACGCAGGACCTTGTACTCTCCCTCAACTTCCTTGCTCATGGGTGATGTTCTACCTTTTAAGCCACACCTCCACTGGCTTTTTGCTTATTTTAGAGATGAAGTCTCTTCGACTTTTCTGCCTGAACTTAGATCCTTCAGGTTTCAGCCTCTGAAGTAATTAACATTGCAGGCACTCGCCACCTGATCCTGGCTTCCAATTTTTATTTTGTCTTCTGTTACTTTGGCTGACTTGGGATTTCCCTTCCCCAATCTGGTAGGTGGTTTTATACTTTAGCAGGTTAGGATCTGATTAAACACTTCTCTTAAGGGCAAACCATTTTGAGAAAAAAAAGTAGGGGAGGGTCCCACATGTTTCTAAAGTGTTTCTTGTCTATCCCATGCCAGAAGCACATTTTCTCCAAAAGACTGAGGGCCAGTAGTTTTGCCTAGTGGTAGAGTGCTTGCTTAGCATGCACGAAGGCCCGGGTTTGATTCTCGGTACCAAATACATAGAAAAAAGCCAGAATTGGTGCTGTGGCTCAAGTGGTAGAGTTCTACCCTTGAGAAAGCCCAAGGATAGTGCTCAGGCCCTGAGCTCAAGGCCCAGGACTGGCAAAAGAAAAAAAATAAATAAATAAAAGACTGAGAACCTAAAAGTAAGCCAGGAAATAAACCTCCCCAAAATGTAGCCTTCCTCATGAGTTCTGGACCTTGTCAGATTAGTATAACCTGTGGATCCAGCAATGGGTTCTGTGGATCCCAGGGTAAGGAAACCATTTAGGTTTCCCCACTCTGGTCCTTGTTCCCAGAGAAGTTTCTGCTCATGTGTGAGTCTCTGTTCACCTCTGGGTGTCTCTCAAGTCTTACAGATCTGAAAAGGACTGGTTGCTTTCTCAGTTTATTGAACATTTTATAATTTATAAGGGCAGTATGACTTCCAAGCTTCATACTGGAAAGCAGAAGTTCTCTGTATGTTTCTTCTTTACTCAAATCCTTTAAAATGAGCAATTAATGCACTTCTCTAGCCAGAAATTAATATTAAGATATTATTAGGCTACATAGACATAGACTACCCTCAAAACCAGAATGCCTAGGGCTTCTCTCCCTTCCCTTTGGGGTTCAACCATGACCTCTTGGCTAGACAAGGGCCCCTTCTCTATTCTTCCCTCCAGATGAAGCCAGAGAGGAATTCCTGGACCTGCTTGATGTGTTGCTGCCCCACGCCCAGACCTATGAGCCCCGACTGGTGAGGATGGAGGAATTCCACCTCAGCCTGTCTCAGAGTGTGGTCCTGCGCCACCACTGGATCCTCCCCTTTGTACAGACCTTGAAAGACCATATGGCTGCCTTCCAAAAGTGAGTGCTCCCTCTGCCTTCCTGCTCCTCTCCCCTCAAGGCTCCTCCTCCTTTCCTGAGCTGCTTTGGGCTTAGAACATGAAGTGCATTAATCTAGTAAGCAGGCTGGCCCATCTCTTGGGGCACATGCCATACTATTCGCCCTTAGGCTTTCCATGAAAGCTTGCTCAAGCCTGGTACTGGCAAAAGAAAGGAAGGAAGGAAGGAGGGAGTGAAGGAAGGGAGGGAGGGAGACAAGGAAGGAAGGAACCTCGTAGCAGCCATCCAGATTTAAGTTCTGGAAAGGGGCAAATTCAGTATGGCCTGCCTCTACTCTGGTAGAAATGAAAAGGAAAAGGACTGTGGGCTGTCCTTGAACTCATGATCTTCCTGCTTCAGCTTCCTGAGCATATGCCACAATTAAAAGTGCTAAAGAGAGTTTTTTGTTTTTATTTTAGACATAAGATTTTTTTCTGATTTTTTCTTTCTTATTCTAAATTTCAGATTCTTCTTTACTGCAAACCAAGTAAAGATTTATACCAATCAAGAGAAAACCAGGCAAGTGTCCACCTAAGTCAGATTCATTACCAGAAGTTGATACAAAGATTGAGAGGTGTGCTTAGTTTTTGTTCCTTTTTTTTTTAACCAAGTCTTTGACTGCAGAGCCACTATTCCTAAATTGGAATTCCTAAATTCCCCAATTTCACACACTAGGAGGGGTGTGAAAGCAGGGAAAGACCTGTGAAAGTCAGAAGCATGTTTCTACCCAACTCTGATCCTAATTATAACAGTTTATACACTCTCTGTGGCTCTAATAAGCCCAGTGGGTTGGGTTTTTTGTGGGGTTTTTTTGTGCCATTCCTGGGGCTTGACCTCAAAGCCTGTCCTTGGGCTTTCTCAAGGCTAGAGCTCTACCACTTGAGCCACAGCCCCATTTCTGGCTTTTTCTATGTATGTGGTGCCAAAGAATTAAACCCCGGTCTTCGTGAATGCAAGCAAGCACTCTACCACTACACCTGGGCCCCCCACCCCCAGTGGGTTTTGAAAGGTGAAAAATGCTAAAGAGTTCATTGCAAGCCGGGAGCAATAGCTCATGCCTGTAATCCTAGATTCTCAGGAGGCTGAGATCTGAGGATCACCGTTTAAAACCAGCCCAGGCACTAAAAAAGTCTATGAGACTCTTACCTCTAATTAACTACCAGAAAACCAGAAGTGGTGTTGTGGCTCAAAGAGTAGGACAGTAGCCTTGAGCTGAAGAGCTCAGGAACAGTGCCCAGGCCCAGAGTTCAAGTACCACAACTGACAAAAAAAAATTTTTTTAAAGTTAAGTGAATATAAAGAGGAACTGATCATTACCAAGGGCAAGCCTCCCTGTCCAGTGCACTCACTGATGGCCTCTGAAAAGGTGATGCCTTCTTGCATTCTATGTTGTACAAACTCATTAGGCTACAATGTTTCAAGGAGGTCTGAGTGAGCTATCAAAGATTCTGCTATATGAGGAGAGGAAGATGTGTCAGGCGTTGATACTGTGAAAGCTGGTGAAAGACTGGAAATGGGAGGTGTGGAAGTAGAGGCAGAGAGGTGGTCAGTGGTGGGTAAAGTCATCTAAGGAGGTTCTTAAGACACCAGGGAGAAGAAAACGTGGGGTCCCAACTGGAGGAGGAAACTTGAAGGTGGGAGGATAAAGGGAGAAAATCAGCATGTAGAGCACCTGGGAAATGAGCTCACCACGGTCCTGGCCTCTTGGCCTCCCACTGGGCCCTGGGCTCCTGCTCAGATGATTTGTGAGCTCAGAGACATGTACATTCCCACGTTGTCTCTACTTCTGCCTCTCCCCAGGACCTTTATTGGATTGGAGGTCACCTCAGGGCATGCCCAGTTCCTGGATCTAGTTTCAGAAGTGGACAGAGTCATGGAAGAATTCAGTCTCACCACTTTCTATCAGGTAATGCACAAATAGTACAGATAATGCATAATGCTTTAACAAGGCTGATTCTTCTCCATTCATTAATAACTGGAATAAAACCACTTTAAAGAAGCCCTTATCAGAGGCAAACTGAAGGACTCTCGTCAGTGTGTCCACAAAGAGCATACAACCCTGGGGTCTAGGGTGTGGCCATGAATAGCCCATCCAAAATCCAGCAAGTGAAGGCTTTCCATGACTCAAGTGTATTTGAATTTTGTGCCTTCCACTCCATAACGTGTCCATGCTAATTTCTTATTTCCTGAGAAGTCATTGTTCCCAGAACCAGTAAAATCAACCCTTCTATAGTGTGACATGACCTAACCTTAATTAATGCTCCTGCTCTGTGTCCTTAGGCATACTTGTGGTCCAGCTTGAGTATCAAGGCTTTGTGTGTGTGTGTGTGTGTGTGTGTGTGTGTGTGTGTGTGTGTGTGCTCATTGGTCCTAAAGTGCTTACACTTAAGGTCTGGGCACTGTCCCTGAACTTCTGCTCAAGGCTAGTGTTCTACTACTTGAGCCATAGCTCCACTCTCAGCTTTTTTGGTTGTTGAGATAAAAGTCACAATATTAAGACATTCTAGATTTTTTTCATTTCATCTGAAAAGTGTGGGGTGTGCTAGGTTGTTTTAGATGAGAAAGTTCAGAGATCCTGAATCTTCTTCCATGTCCTTCTGTGCACCCTGAGAATGTAAAGGAAAAGCCCAGACTCGGGCTGCCATAATAAATACGACAGAGTAGAGGCTTAAAGAACAGAAATACATCTTTTCACATTGTGGAGCCTGGAAATCCAACATCAAGGTTGAATTCTAACCACTATATCCTTAAGGTATCCTCCCTGGTAGAGAGAAAGGAAGGAGCTAGCAAGCTCTCAAAGAGGTCTTATCTTCTAAGTGTAAGAACCAAACCCTCAGGGCCTCGCCCACCCCTATTTCCTTCCAGAGAATCCTCCAAATGCCATCACACTAGGGGCTCTGAGGTCTGGGGTGCAGTTCTGCTCATAGCAAGAACCTTTGGCAGACTGTTTTGTCTGTGCCGTCTTCTTAAGATCAGTACTGAGGGTCTAGTCTTGCACAGAACAGGCCAGGACCCTGCAAGGAGACCCTGACAGCTGTGCCACAGCTTTGCTGTGGTACCTTGGCTCTAGCCTCTGGGTGACAACCACCTCCTTGCCTTCTTCTCCAGGACCCTTCATTCCACGTCAGTCTGGCCTGGTGCGTGGGTGACGCACATCTGCAGCTAGAAGGGCAGTGTCTCCAGGAGCTACAGGTGAATTCCCAGGTGGGAACATAGAGGACCCTAACTCCAGAAGTGATGGAGTAGAAACTGGGGGAGGGCGGATTAGGCATCTAGTCTCAAGTACCTGAGAAACCAAGGATGTGGCAGGAGAGCCTCACATCTGACCTTGCCAGAAGTGTGATTCCTGGGTCAGGAAGACCTGCAATCCAAAGGCTTTGCCCCTCCCCACTCTCTCTCCTCACCTGGAGAATACAATTGCTTTGATTAAACCCAGGGGTTTGTACATGTCAGGCAAGTGTAGCTGTAGAGCTACAACACCAGCCATAGGTTTTTTTTTGAAACCAGGTCTCACTATGTAATTCAAGCTGGCCTCAAACTACCATCTCCTCCCTTCTGCTTCTGGAGTGCTAGGAATGCTGGCATTGCAGAAGAGCATCGCTATGCCTGGTTCTGGCTTACATCCTAACAAGCTCCCTAGGGATTTGTGTGCACTGTCCTAGAACACTGGAGTGTGAAGAAGTGCAGGCTTCCCTTGCAATCTCAGCCTCTCACCCCCAGGTCAGAGACTTGGGAATGAGCAGTGTGTGCCAGTGTCAGAAGCACCCAACCCTCAAAGCCCAGTTCACTGTCCAGTCAGTGCTAGGGGTAGAGAACCACTGCAAGGAGGCAGTGGGCAGGAAAGCCAGGCAGCCATGACACCCAGTAGTGTTAGTATTTCTGATTTTCAAAAGAAGCCAAATATCCAGGTTTTTATATAGACTCCCAATTCAAACATTGGCAGTTGATTTAAAAAACAAAAATGTTGTGTAAGCTAAACAAAATATGTGCAGTCTGTGGGTCATCATCAGTAGCTGCCTTGCTCTTGGCTTAATCATGTTCAGGGCTGGAGAGAGTTCTGTTTTCAGCAGACCCAGGTCCCAATCCCAGTTTCACTGGCTGCTATCTATAAATGAAAGCTCAGGAATCTCTTCTGCAAGTGGGGTGATAAGCCTGACCTCATAAGAGTGAGGGATGATTAGTCAAGATCAGAGAACCTGAAGCCTTCCTGGCTCAGGACCCCTCAGTGTTGCCCTGCCTGTGAAAGACTTTGTGGTATTGGTGGTTGTGGTATCTCTGGGCCTCATACTCCCCTAACATGAGTGTCCCCGCTCTGCTGGCTGCTGCTAAAGAAAATCATCGAGGAGTTTGAAGACTCTGAGCTGCTGCTGCGAGTGCTAGCTGAGCAGGTCCGCTGCAAGTCTGGGAACAAGTTCTTCTCCATGCCTTTGAAGTGAGACCCAGAGGCCTTCTTAGACCCAGGCCCCTCTGCAGGCCAGGCTGGAGATGGAGGAGCCTGCTAACACCCAGGAGGACGCCCCAGTCTCCCTCTAGGTGGCCCCAGCTCCCATTCCTGACTTCCTGGAGGATGGCTAGAGAGAACCTGGTCCATGGGATTACAGGTTGGATGCTACTGTGTGGTGGTCATTCCCAGAAATCACCAGTAGAGGGAAGCCTGGCCTTTCTAATTCTTGCTCTGTAGTTGTGTTACAAAGAAAAAAATGAGGGTCCCAAGGGGATCCCATCACAGCCAGATCCCTAACTGAAGCCCTTAAGGCCCACTACCCCAGGCTCTGCCTCAGCTTGCACTGTGGTTCTATAGGGCTCAGCAAAGTATTTTCAAATCATCATGCCTTAATCAATCGAGGACTGTCACCTCCTTCCTGGAAGTGTGCCACCATTATTTTTCTACTTTTGTCTCCCTATCCTGTACTGGCAGAGGCCATTTCAGGTCTAAGCACAGGGTGCTAATTTGTGGTGGGCAGCAGCTTTCTCCATTCCTTCCTCCTACTCCCCAGGTGCCTGGGGAGGCTTAAACAGATGTTTCATTTTGGCCTGGCCATGGCTGGTAGCCAGGCCTCCAACACTGACCTCTGGCTTCCCCGTCAACTTTCCCAAAGAGGCCGAGAGGTACCTCCCCACGAAGTCCTCCTCCTGCTGCCATGCAGGGCCTTTTGAGAGGAGCCCGGGGAGATTCTTTTTATCAATACCCCAAGAAGATGAGGGCCATCGTTACTGGTTATCATTTGGGTTTCTGGTGATGGATGAAGAATTATTTTTGTTACAGTTTTAAATTATGTTAAAAATAAAAAGCGCATTTACCCCACTGGTGTTTGCACTGCTTCTAGTCACCAAGATGGGGGGATTTTCCTCTGCCCCCACTCTCCAGTTTAAGGGACTCTTCAGACATACAAGGTGGGCTGGAGGGAAAGGAGGGTATGATCACCAGCCTTCCAGGCTTGGCATGTAGCATGACATAGCACCCCATCCCTCAAAAGGCACAAGCCCAGGCATAGACACATTATTCTGCTTAGGACTTACTTTCTAGAACTTTCTCCCAACCACCCTCTGAAAAGGGAAGGGGTGGGAACGGTAAGTTCTATAGAAGAACAAGTCAAGTGTACCTGCCTGGGTCAGGAGAACTCACCTGCTCTGGTGCAGTCCAGACACAGACCTCCAGCTTAGGCCCATACACCCTAACCCCATGATCTTGCAACTCTGATGCCCTTTTCTGGCCCAAGAAATCTGATGCCTGTTCCCTCAGCACCATTACACTGATCTGACTCTCATCTGTCATTTGCTTTATGGCTCCGGCATTGGTGGTGATACTGGAGAGGAGGAGGGAAGTCATGTTTCCTGCCTTACAGGTAACATGACAATGCTGGCTGCATCCACCCACCTTACATCTGCTCTGTGCCAGGCCTTGATTGGGTGCTTGGCTAAATCAGTCCAGGTCTGGCCCCCTCTTGCTTAGTGGGAAAAGCAGGCGAGGTGTGCTGAGAATCCTCATTCCCAACTTTGCATTTCCCAAATGACTGGCTAGGGCTGCTCCCCTGGGGGAGGTGGGCTGGGCTGAGGATGGAATCAGAGTGCAGCCACTTTGAGAAATGGGCCAAGATCAATAAGCGGCTCTTCAATGGAGAATGGAAAATGATGATGGGGCAAGGAAACAGAGCTTGCTGAGGGGGAGGCACTGGGGCTTGGTGGGCACTCAGACCCGGAGTGTGCCTCCAAACAGAGCACACTCAGCACCACACTGAATGCAGAAGCACCTCCATAAGAGGAGATGGGCCCCAGAAGCCTCGTAGAGACATTCGGAGACAGACAAGAGACCTAAGCGAATTAAGGTCTGCCCCGGAGTGGGTGGTGTGCATGGAAGAAATGCTCTTGATGAGCATTTATCATTCCGGGAAGAATAAAAATTCAACACATCTGGCCTCATCCTCAGATGTTCCCTGCAGGGCAGAGAACGATCGTCTCAGAGCCTTGCTGGCTGACTTCCACGTGACATCCTGGCCCTTTCCATTACCTCTTCAGACCACCCCAACGTTGTTTCCAAAGGAGAGAGGAATTACCTCCATTTATTTGTTTATATTTGTCTTGGCACCAGAAGCCCCAAGGACTGTCTTGTTACCAGGCCCTTTTGCCTGCCTCACCTTGTGCTAATTACCAAAACAGTTTTGCCAAAGAGAAAGTCCATTCACCAGGGAGCCAAGTGTGAGAAGGCAGGAGCCCCTAGTCTCAATGCACAGGGATAGAGGTTAGCAGTATTTCTGGGATAAAGGATGGTTTGAGGTGAGTGGACAAAGGGAAAAGTGGAATCCTTTGAAACCTTCAGGTACCTAATGCATTGGAATCCATATGGGCTCAGTCTAATAGTTTCAACTGGTTTGAGTTACTCCAAAGTCTGAAACAGCCATTGCCCTTATGGTCCATCCATCTGTGGGTTATCTATAGCAAAGCTAATAAGAGCACAGATGACCTGAGTAGCCCCTAAAACTGGTGTGAAAGCAAGCAACTAAAAATAAGTGAAGCTGGAGCTGGGAGTTTGGCCTAGTGGTAGAGTGCTTGCCTAGCATGGGGTTCATTCCTTGGTACCACATACATAGAAAAAGGCCAGAAGTGGCGCTGTGGCTCAAGTGGTAGAGCCCTAGCCTTGAGAAAATCCAGGGACAGTGCTTAGGCCCTGAGCTCATGCCCAGGACTGGCAAAAAAAAAAAAAAAAAAAAGTGAGTGACACTGCAAAGTTTTTGCAGGTTCAATTTTGGATGTATCCTTGCCTTTAATGGTCTGAGGGATCCATTGGCAGAAAGGCCTTGGGCCTAGTTCTAGCCCACAGCTTTCATGCACAGAACAAGAACCTCATATTAGCTGGGCCAGAACCCTCCTTTTATAAATAAGGAAACAAACTCTGAGAAAGGAAGAGCATGTTCTAGGTTTTCGTGTAAATAGAGAGAACTCAGTGATGTGGCTTTTAATACAGGGCTTTCTGTACAAATCCTCCTGCCACACACCAGGGTCTCAAAATGAAACAGCCATCAAATGCTGAGTCTAGCTAGGCTTTGATGCAAAATATTCCAAGAATAAAATGGGGCGTGGGGGTGGGGTGAGGACATAGAGGAGTCCTGGTATAGATGAAAGGATATTAGAAAATGTGGATAATGTTTAATAGTTGATGGAAGGGCTGGTGTTCACCCTCTGTCTTGCAAGTCCGACTCAGATTTTAGCTGCTAGTTGACAGGGTAGAAACTTCGTTACATTACAGTGGGGGTACGAAGCCACTCTGGAGCCAGAACTAATCAAGGAACTTCATAATATGGTCGCAGAGGAAGCCATTTCCTTAAAGCAGGACTGACAACAGGAAGGGACCCCTCTAAAGGGAATGAAAACAATTACCAGTTTTGTCTGAACACAAGGCCTCTACAAAGGTTGCCCAAGTTACTGGACTCCTTTCTTAATACCGAAAAGAACATTTGTAATGTATTCTGGTTAAACAGGGCAACTGGTGTTCGTGCGTGTGTGTCCATGTGTCTGTATGTGTTGTTCTATCACTAAGCCACACCCTCAGCCCTGTGGTCGTTTCTGAAGACCTTCCTCAAAAGCAAATTTCAAAGTAGAGAATTCAGATACAAATTCCATTTCCCATATGAGGGACAACCCCCTTCCCGAAGCTGGTGGAAATGGGTGACATTCCCTCCCTTTTCTCCAGACCTCAAGTTCCTTTCTCTAAGAATCACTGGCAGGTCACCTGGTACAGTGCTAGGTGGGTGCTTTTTCTTTACCTAGCAGGTGGATTCCAACAGACCTTTTCTAAGGCACCCTGCCAGATCCCACTTCTGGGAATCGAGGGTAGTCTGGAGGGCCACTAGAGAAAATCACTCTTCAGTAAAAGAAGTACCCATTTCCGGGCTGCACCGACCAGGTGAGGTCTCCGCCTCCTCACTCCAGGGAGCTCTGCCTTCACCAGGTGACCCTGCCTGCCAGTCCATGGTCTAGCCACACCTTCCAGACCTTAGCCTCCTGCATCCACACCCACCAGATCTCACACTGAAATCTGGGACATAAACCCTGCAGGAAGCTTTACCCCCTGACCTGTGCATTGTGGGGCTGCAAAGGCAGACATAATAGTGGCCTAGGAGTGGCAGACTTCTGGTTGGAAATCTAATTTGTGTATTTAGACCAGGAACCAGAGTCCTTACCCAACCTCCAACTCCAGCTGTTTGAGAAGTAGAGACAGATTCAGAAGCATGAACACATCCGCCAGGCAGGAAAGCAGTGGGGATGCAGGACCCCAAACATCACCTTCTGACTTGTAAACCTGCTCTCTGCCCGCCCTGCCTTGAGCCCAAGAAAAGTTAACTGAAGAGCCAAAGGCACTCGGGGGCTTTTTAAATGGAGGCCTCTGGACAGGCGACTTATAAACGTGTGTCTGTCTGTACGTGTGCATGTGTGTGTATGCATGTATGTATGTATGCATTTATGTATGTATGTATGCATGTATGTATGTATGCATGTATGTATGTACTTTAGCTTAAAACTAGGTGCTTGGGTACGTCCCTAGCCCTCCTTCCAGCCTACCTCTGTCCCCAGGGTTTCTGTACCCAAGCCACCCGGTGGGAGGAGGAGGAATCTTCATTCTTGCCCCCTAAGGGAGACCACGCCTTCCTTGCACCCTCCCCTTCGCCAGGGGTAGGGCTGTGGGGGCTCATCCCCGCTCTCTAGAAGCTGGGATGGAAGTCACCCGGGGTGTGTTGCTATAGTTAAGGGAGAGTAAAAGGACCACCCACCTGCCAGGGCAAACACCACTGCCCGCACCTGCCACTGGGAAGGCTTGGGTTAGAGTACCGCCCCCCAGTCCCCGCTCGCGTCCGCGCGCCCTGGGAGCGCACTGGCCCTTTAAGAGCCGCTGCGGCCGCGGGGCGCGGGGAGGAAGGCTGGGAGCGCCCGGAGCCACGCCGAACTCACCGGGGACGTCGGACGCCGGCTCCCTGGCTCGGGCGCGCCGGATCGCTCGCTCTCCTGGACCGGTTCCTTTCGTTCCTCCCAGGACTGCTCGGGGATCCAGGCCCGGCTGGGCACAGCGGCGAGCAGAGTCCTGGGGCGGGAGATCGCTCGCTCCGGGCAGCGTCCGGTCCTGGGCATGGACAGAGGGAGCTGGGCGCGCAGGGGGCGCCGCGGGACCGGGCGGCCGGAGCGCTGAGCCAGACAAAGGCTCCGGAGTTGCGCCGGGCGCGGAGACGGAGGGGCCCTGCGGTGGGCAGCCCCGGCCGGGCCCCTCTTCCGAGGGCCAGCTCCGCGCGCCGGGACCTGACCTACCCGCTCCTCCTCGGGCTCGGGGATTTGTCGAGGGGACCTAAGCGGTTCCTCCAGGGACCCGGAGCCTGAGGTCCACGGTGCGCCCTCGGGGCCGGGAACCGAGGACCGTCGCAAGTTTCCCAGACCAGCGTGGGGACCCGGCGCCCGCGACCGGGAGAACCCCGAGTGCAGCCGGGAGCATGGGCAGCGATCGCGGCGCGCCCGGACGGCCGGGCGGCTTCCCAGGCGGCCGAGAGGCGGCGGCGCGGCCGCGGCTGCTGCCGCTGCTACTGGTGCTTCTGGGCTGCCTGAGCCGCCGCACCGCGGCGGAGGACGCCGAAGTCCACGCGGAGGTGAGGACCCCTGCCCCGCGCACAGGCCGGGGCCCGGGGCGGGCAGCCGCGCCCCCCTGATCTAGAGGGGAGCTGGCGGGGGAGAAGGATCGGGAAGAAAGGAGCTGGGGGGCGCCCTCCCCAGCCCGCGCTCGGCCGCGCCCGGCTTCGGAGACCCTGGAAGGCACGGGGCTTGTTCTCACCCTCCACCCTGCAGCGGCCCCGGGCACCGACCCGCCCAGCCGGAGTCCCTGGAGCGGCTTCCGCCGCCCCCCACCCTGCACTCTGGTCCTTCCTTCCTTCCCTGGGCGGCCGATTCCTCGAGAGCCCCGCTGGCCTCGCTCGGTGCCCTCGGCGAGTGGGGAGGGGGCGCTCGGGCGGAGCGGGGGCTGGGCAGCGCTCCCGCTTAGGCAGCCCTAGGTCTGGCGCTGCCGCGGGCCGGGACGCGGGGCGGGGGTGACCCGCCCAGGCACGGGATTCGGGTTGCAGAGGCGCTTTGGTGACTTTGTTGCGTTCTGGCGCGGAAGCCTCCCCACGCCCGGATAGGGTTCCAGGGACAGACCTTATCTCCCTTCCTCCTCGGCCAACACTTCTTCCCACCAGCGCTCCTATGCGCAGGCCGGTGGGAGAGACAGTAGACTGCACGTCTTTTTTGTTGTTGTTGTTAATTTTTCTTTTTGGTCCCACGAGTTGACCATCACTGATGGGGTGGGGGTCCAACCAGTACCTCCGGCTCCAGGGGCTACACCCCAGCGTCAGCTCCACAGCCTCAGAGCAATGCTCCCTACCCAGCAGCTGAGAGAGGTGAGCAAGGAGTGGGGACGCAGGGCCACTCTGGAGCTGCTTCTGCGCCTGGCTTCGGGAGGCTGGGGCCTGGGTGCCCTTGGGCTGCCCGGGCTACGGGCCCAGAGAGAGCTGTTTCTATTTGCAGTCCAACCAGAGCTCCCTCCCAGTTCCAAGCAGCTTCCCTTTTACCCTGTCTATCTGCCTGAGAAATGTTTCCAATGGAAGTCTGCCCCTCTCCACCCTGCTTTTATATAAAATTTGAGGGAAGGGCAGGGAATTCCTCCTAGGTTCCTATCTCACCTCCAAACCAGCTCCCCCACCAGCTCTACCCTGCTCTTCCTCCTGGAGCTGGCCCCAAGAGCCTAACCCAGCCCCAGTCTGCCCACCACCCCCTACAGTTCACTCAGACAGCAGACAGAGGCGTTTAGCGACTCCTGCTTATAGGAACTGCCCAGGCTCCAAGCCCTGGGTGGTGGAAGGGGTGTGGAGATCAACTGACATTAGATAGGAGTGTTGAACACTCACCCTTAAGGAGTTTACCATCTGTTCAGGAGCAGTGACAGACCAGCCTAGACTTCCGTGTCTGTGCATTGTGAGTGGACCTCTGGATGTGCCAGGCAGAAGCTGAGGCTCTGGACCTGTGGTTCAAGGGGCTTCCAGCTCTTTATTTTGCTTCAGTTCCATCACTCCTCCCATACACACCTCCTCTCAGCTGAGCAGGTCCCCACAGCTCAGCCCCTCCAGGATAGAGAACCCTAAGCCTGTGGTGGCCGTGGCTGGGGATTCTGTCTGTATGCAGTGCTACTCTTGGGAAACAGTTTGGATTGGGCCTGCACTATGGACTGTGGTCAATGAGGTTAGAACCACCATGAATGGAGCCAGAAATAGGTCGGACTGTTCCAGGTCCTAGCTTTAGCTTTGGTGTGGATGTTGCTGATCAGGGAGGTCTATCTGTCTGGCCAGATCTGGGCCCAAAGGGTCCATCTTCTCAGAGACTCCAAGTCCAAACAGCCTCCTGCATAAGAGCCCCACCCCAGAGTGACTACAACTGACCCCCAGTCAGCTCATGACCAGAACCTTTGAACACTTTGGCTACTGAACCAAGGCCAACCCCTGTCTCTCTGTTTTGCCCTGGCCAGGATGAGAAATCAAGGGAGGCCGGCCGGTGCTAGGAGACTCAGCACATCTGCAGCCTTCCAGGCCCAGCTCACAGAGGCCCAGCCAGAACTACTCTGCCTGGTCTCCCCTTCCTGGAAGTCAGGTCTCCAACCATTGGGGTCAAATAAGCAGAGATTGTCTCCCTATCAGGTCCCTGTCCACTTACCACACTTGGCCAATTTATGTACCTTTGGTTTAGATCAGAACTCCGTCGCTCCCCACCCTTTCCTTCCCAATCCCATAGGCATAACTTCAGGCTCTCAGCCTGCCCTGTGGTGGTGACTCAGGCGGCTGGAGTTCACAGGTGCCACCAGCACCAAGACATAACACACCCACTTCCCTGGAACAGACCCAAATGATAGCTGGCCAGTGAGAGGGATGAGCTGTGGGGCCAGCGTGGGTCTTTATTTTGACCTTCAAGAGCTATCTGGAGAGCCACAGCTTTACTGTGTGTCCATTTCTACAGCTTTTCACTGCTGGTGTTCACGGGCCTCCCTCTGCCCTGATGTTAATACTAGTTCTTAACTGTGGAGAAGAAACTGCAGGGGCTCTAAGGAGGAGAATCATGGCAGGGTCACATCTCTGGGACCCACTGAGACTGAATCTTCTCGGCTGTCTTTGTTGCTAACATACAAGCCCCACTCATAGTGCTCTAGGTTGTTTTGGGTGTGTGTGTGTGTGTGTGTGTGTGTGTGTGTGTGTGTGTGTGTGTGTGTATGTGTGTGTGCCTGTCCTAGGACGAACTCAGGGCCTAGGGACTGTCTGGGATTTTTTGCTCAAAGCTGACATTCTACCATTTGAGCCACAGCTCCATTTCTCACTCTGTGTGTGTGTGTGAGTGTGCATGTGTGTGCATGTGTGTGTGTCTGTGTGTTTAATTGGAGTCTCCTGACTCAGAAGAATATAGCAAAATGCCACTTACTAAACCCTATTCCCCTTGAAGGAACAGGAAGAATGAGCAGAAGGCCCAGCTTCATCTCCTCCGGGGTCAGGATAGACATGATAGATGGATGAGCACCTGGGAACATCCACAAGAGCCTGGAGGTGCCATTCTGATTGAGCCGCCAGGGTTTTCAAACCTGGAGATGAGTCTCCATCAGCTCTCCAGGGCAGACATAGATTCTGGGCATTGTCTTGTCCATTTCCAAGAAATAATGGTACTAGGGAGGTGTGAAGATCCCAACTCTGTATTCCATACCTTCAAGTTCCAGCACAGGATACATAGGAAGCCCTTGAAAAATTGATACTACAGGCCCCTAACCATGAAGGAAATTAACATCTGAGTATTAAAGCTATAGGCCAGCCTGGGAATAAAAGCCCATGAGACTAATCTCCAATTAATCATGAAAGATTGATAGATAGATGTAGAGAGATAGATAGAGGTAAGTAGGTAGGTAGGTAGATAGACTGTGCTTCATGAGCTGACTGGGGGTCAGTTGTAGTCACTCTGGGGTGGGGCTCTTATGCAGGAGGCTGTTTGGACTTGGAGTCTCTGAGAAGATGGACCCTTTGGGCCCAGATCTGGTCAGACAGATAGGCCTTCCTGATCAGCAACCAAAGAAAAAAGTTGAAGTTGACCGTGTTTCAAGAGGTAAAGGGCAAGCCTTGAGTTATTAAGAAAAGAAAAAAAGGTTAAGGCAACCAAGAAGATTCTGCGTATATGGTACTAAAAAGCTAGGTTATAAATCTAGATTAGCATGCTTTCTTTGGAAGCTCCACACCCTAGGCTGGATTAAAGGCTGCAGGTTCAAACCAAGATGGCCTGCCCTTCTGCCTACTGGCAGGAGCCTGCTGGGCCTGAGCCAGGAGAAAAGGAGGGTTCAGTGGTAAGGCTAGAACTGCCTGAACTGTGGGAGCCTTCCCCCACCCTCCAGCACCCAGGCCTGCCCTGTGGGCAGCTCTGTTAGGAGTCCTCACCTGCAGAGGGAAGTCCAGGTGAAATCCTGGCTCCCAGCCAGCCTGGAAACTCCTGGCAGAGGCTGGCCTCCTTGCTCCGCCCCTGCTGCTCACTGGCCAAAGGACTCATTTGTTTTTCCTCCAGGTTAAGGCTGAGGGGATGGGGGAAGGGCTGGCCTGGGCGGATGCCTCCTTCCTGCTTCCCTGGCTGGATGTCCCACCACCCAGCGTCCCAGCCCCCACCTGGCAGGCACTTTAGACGCATAATGGCAGGCAGATCCAGGCCTAAGAGTCCCATGCCTATGGACCATGTTGTCCTAAAGGATGGAGAAGCAAGCTGTCAGGATGGGTAACCGGTCATTCCCCCTTCCCAGGTCCAGTTGTCATCTGGGCTTTTAACCCTGCCCTTGGTGACCCCATTTGCAGAGGAGGGTAGGCGTTGTTTTAGTCACAGTCACTTCCCAGAGGTCTGTGAGGTGGACAGACAGCTCTCCCTGAGGAAGAACTTACCAGTGTGGGTCTTCTCTAGATGGTGCAGTCTGCCCTGTGCTGAGCAGGAACCCGACTCTGAAAGGTTAGGCTGGAGGAGTCGTTAGCCCTGCTGTGGTCCTCCGAGGCTTCAGAGTCACTCTGGCTGGGGTGATGGCTTTAGAAGTCTCTGAGTAAGGCTGGGAAGCACTCTGGGTCCCTTTTGGTGGGGGTATCTACAGCCTCTGCCCTGGCCAGCATGGGTGGATGTGCACAGCCTGAGTCTGTGAGCCCGCTACAGCAGGAATATGAGTAGGCAATGGCCTGGTGTGGCCCAGGGGGCCTGGAAGAAGGGTCCATGGTTGGTGGTCCTGACCTTCCCTTTTGCATCTGGCAGAGCAAACCTGCCCAGGTCTCAGATTGCAGAGGGTGCTTATATAGAGCAGAGCCCAGAGCCCAGCTTGTCACTGGGGTCTGAGAAGGGGCCTTGAGGAGCTGGCCCCTTGCCCTGCCCCCACAGCTTTTTACAACATGATATTGATCTCTCAGACCTGCTCTCCCTGCAGGCCTGCCTTGTCCAGTACTGTCTCAGCAATCTTGGGAAAGGGTTGGTGTGGCGCAGTGCCCAGACCCAGGCAAAGAATTAGATACCCTCCCCTGGTCTCTGTGCCTCCGCTAAGAGGAGCCTGAGTGGCACTTCAGAAACAGCCTAGGGTGACTTTAGTTCTAGGCTAGATGGGCTGTGTGACACTCTAGGCAATTCACCCTCTCTGAACCTTGCTATCTATATAATGGAAATACTTACCACCTGCTCTGGAAGGGTGATGAGCATAAAATGGGGTGTGTCCATAGCGACTTACTATAGGATGGAGTCTGGAGCTCACGAAAAAAAAAATGACTGAGAGTCCTATTGTCAGGGTCTTCTACAGCTGCCCAAGCTAGGTTGCAGATGGGAAGGGCCTGGTGGTGGCCCCAGAGCCCCCTCCCTTTATCTCATTGGATAGTTGCCAACATGCCCTGATTCAGTCTCTCTTCCTACTCTCCTGCCCCTTACTGACCTCCCTGAGCCTCAGTTTCCCTATTTGAGAAACAATGCTTTCTCTATGTAACTCACCCTTCCTGTGACATAAAAAGGGGTAAGGTTTTTCAGCCAGGTACAAGAGCTGAACACAGCCTTCCCCCCCCTCCCTACCCCCATACCTCCCCCCTGCCTCTGTGGGACTGGCTGGTCACAACCTCAGGCTTGTTCTCTTCCTTTGCCCTGGGGGGTAGTGGAGTCTTTGCCTTGCACCTGTGCCAGCCCCACACCCAGCTGCATCCCACCAGCAAGGCCTCCACACCCAAGCTTCTCACAATGCCCACCAAGAAAAGGGCTAGGAAGAGGAAAAAGCCCACAACCCTATGGGTAGTGTCTGCAGCCGCCTAGCAGATTTATTGGCACTTGGCAGTCAGCCACCCTGAGCACATGCTTTCTGCTCCAGTCCAGCTTCACCATGGCATCAGAGGCTTGTGCAGTCTATGCCAAGGCCCCAGTTTTGCTCTGCCCCCCCCCTCCACTGAAGATACCAGAGGCTCTCCACCTCCCTCCTCACCCAGCAGAGGCCACAGACACAGCAATTGTCACCACCATGCTTCCTGGGGACTCCAAGAGTGCTTGTTTGTGCAAAGGAGGGTCCACACACACCCTTGGGACCTTCCTAATGCCAAAGCTGGCCCTGGCCTATCCCTCTGCTGGTCCCTGGAGCTCTTTGCTGCAGACAGGGCCCTCCCCACCTCCCCCCTGTAGTTCTGCAGACAGACTAATCAGCCCCTCGGGTGGCCTGTGATTGCGCTCCCAAGATATTTTTACTTTATGCAAATAGGTGATGTAGAGGTGCCCTCATCTGTCAGCAGCCAGCTCCCTGCCCCCACCTCCACCTGGATGCCTTTTGCCAAGAGCTAGCCAAGCCTGTGGGCATGCCCTCTGGCCTCCCCACACGTCTTCAGGAAAACCACATCCACAAGGGGGTGGGGAGGCCCACAACCACCCATCACAGGGGCTGAGGGGGGGGATGTTAGAAGAGGGGGATTCAAGGCTTAAGAAAGACAAAGCCAGCAGCACCTGACAGAGGGCAAGGAGAGTGGTAGAAGGGCCAGGGAATGTTCCCCTCCAGCTGCCCTTGCAAGGGCTCTGTTGGAGCCGGGCCAATCAAGGGGATCCTTTAGTCTTATTGATAGAGGTAGAAACCTGCCAGTCCTAGAGACAATCAGACAGATCCCTGGCCTCTGCCATTTGTGAACATTTATTGGACACTTTCCTAGGATTGCAGCAGATCCTAATCGTCTTAGTGATGCCAGGCTAAAGCATACAAGCATGGAGTCACATCTCCAGGTCCAGCTTGCCCGGCTTTCTCGGCATCTCAGCTCAAGCCTCTGCCTCGCAGCCCCTGAGAGGCCTCTGAGCAGTGGCTGCACACCCAGTCTATGACTTGCTCAGCCACTCTTTGCTCCTCATGCCTGGGCATGGCTCGGATGACATGGACTGGGCAGGCACACAGAGGAAGCAAGGAGTTGGATGTGACAATTGGTGGCAGGCAGATGTGTGAGTATGGGCTCCGCCCAGGGCAGCCATCTGGACTTGGGATATACACCTCTTCCCTCTCAGAATCACTCAGAGCAGGCCTTCTGCTGAGCAAGAAGGGTAGGAAGGACATACTTGCACATGGCCAAAGGCCCTGAGCAGCCTCTGGCCTCCTTTCCTCACCTCCCACATGAACATACGTTCTTAGCCTCAAGGGCATGAGGCGGGCAGGACCAAAGGCTTCTTCTTACCATTACTCAGCCAGGCTCAGGGGCGGTGGCTACAAGTAGCTCATCTGCTTCAAGACTTGCAAAGTATTTAAGTCTCCTCTGTAGGCTCCATAAGCCCTACAGGGCAGAATGCTTTGGCTCTGTTCCCCCTGCAACTCCCAGCTGGCATGTTACCTAGCATGGATAGGGTGCTCTGAGGAAGGATGGGTGAGCAGATGGATGGACAGACTAGCTGATAGATAGACAGTGACTAAGATTTGCCAAGCAAGCTCTGTGAAGAGATGCACAGCTCCATTGTGTGCTAGATGCTATGTCCCTTACATCTCACATGGTTCCTTGTTTGGCAGATGAGGAAACTGAGGCCCAGACACACCGGAGTTTATGGCAGATCAAGGACTGGGCCTTAGCCCCTTGCTTCATCCTCTTGGGCCTGGTTGGTGCCTGTACCTATCTCCTTCTTCCTGAAAATCACAGGATCTACTGCTGGCAGCAATTCCAAAGTGCTGGTTTTCCTAGTTAGTGAGAAGCCAGAGTCTGAAGAGATTCCAGACCCTTGAGGGTCCTCAGCAGGCTGCCTGAAGCCATAGGGATTCCCTCTGGTGGGTCTAGTGAAGGAATGAGAGCCACTACTGTAGACTATGCTCATGGACACAGCTTTGTCCTAATGAGGGCAGCAGACCATAATCACCTAAGTGGAGTATGGCTTTGGGGGTCTTTTTGTTGTTGTTGTTGCTGCTGCTGCTAATCCTAAGCTTGGAATGAGGGCCTGGGCACTGTCCCTCAGCCTCTTTGTGTTCCAGGCTAGTACTCTACTTCTTGAGCCATAACACCACTTCTGGATTTTTCTGAGTAGTTTACTGGAGATAAAAATCTCACAGTCTTTCCTGTCCTGATTAGTTCTGAATCCTCAGATCTCACCCTTCGGAAAAGCTAAGAGGCCTGGCAAAGTGGAGTATGTTACATGTCATATGGTAAGTGCAGGCCATGGGAACAAGGAACAGAAGGTAGGAGCTTCTGTATACCCACGAGGAAATGTTGAAGTAAAGACCTGAAGGAAGAGGAGGCAATAGACAATAGGAAACAGCAAGTGCAAAGGTCCTGAAACTGAAGCCTACCTAGCTTAATGGATGGAGGAGGGAGGTCAGAAGAGCTAAAGCAGAATGCAAATGAGATAGTAAGGGACCAGTGTCTCCTTAAAGAATGGGTTCTTGGGCACCAGGAGTTTGGCCTAGTGGTAGAGTGCTTGCCTAGCATGCAGGAAGACTCAGGTTCGATTCCTCGGTACCACATACATAGGAAAAAGCCAGAAGTGGTACTGTGGCTCAAGTGATAAAGCTCTAGCTAAAAACGAAACAAAACAAAAACAAAAGAAAACCAAGGACGGTGCTCAGACCTTGACCCTAAGCCCAGGACTGTCAAAAAAAAAAAAAAAAAGAATGGGTTCTTCCTCTGAGCTGGGAAGACTTGAGGGTTCTAAGCAGAGGATTGAGCAACCCTGCTTTACAAAGGCCTTTTTTCTCCTGGGTGAGAACAGGACAGAGGTTCACATGAGCCTAGGCAGGAAATGATGGCAGCTCTTCCAGACTGAGAAAGAAGGTGATGAGGGTTGGTTGAAGCTGGCTGTGCCTATTTGGAGACAGGAGAGCCAGGATTGGCTGATAAGATGATGCTTCTTTGCAGAACTGGCTGCGGCTGTATGGCTACCTGCCCCAGCCCAGCCGCCACATGTCCACCATGCGCTCGGCCCAGATCCTAGCCTCCGCTCTTGCAGAGATGCAACGCTTCTATGGGATCCCTGTCACTGGTGTGCTGGACGAAGAGACCAAAGAGTGAGTCCCTCTAACCCTCTCCCTCCTGGACCCCCACAGCACCTGCTCTCATGATGGCCTGCTTTCAGGAGGGCTCAGTGTGTGGTGTTTCCAGAAGAAGAATGGCCTAGATAAGAAATCATTTGGCCCTCCATGCCAGTTCTGATTGGTGGCTTGAAGCCTTGTGTTGAGACAGCTCCAGAGGCAGAATCCAGGCTTGGCAGCAAGAGTATAGTGAATTGATTAGTGATGTCTGCCACAGGTGTACAATAGGGAGGTCTACTACATAAACCCTGGCCCACAAAGCTTTGCTCTGATTCTAATGGAGGTAATGACACCTTGAGAAGCAGTGTGACAAACCAGGGACAGGAGGCCTCAAGAGCACCCCTCCTGTGCCTGGCTGGTATGTTTATTTAGCCATTTCAGGCCCTGTCTTCTAGCACAGAACCACTGGTGTCCATTTTGCTGAAACTCACATTGAGAGTCTCCCTATCATATCCCTGTGATGAGACCTTGTTGGGTGGGGAGGGTGGAGATGCTGGAAGGAGATGGACTGCCTGCAAGAGGTGGAGCCATAGCAAGCAGGTGTGTTGGGGAGGTTCCCAACTCAGCCCTCCTCACCCATGGCCCAGGTGGATGAAGCGGCCCCGCTGTGGGGTGCCAGACCAGTTCGGGGTACGTGTGAAAGCCAATCTGCGAAGGCGACGGAAACGCTATGCCCTCACTGGGAGGAAGTGGAACAACCGCCACCTAACTTTCAGGTAACAAGAGCTCCAGGTAGCTAACCTACCTAACTCAGGGCTGAGCCCCAGCTTCTGCTCCCAGCAACCTGCCACAGGGGCCCACTGTAGATGGTCCCATCTGCTCCCATACTGGCGTATCCTGCTGCAGTCTACACATCATCTGTCCAGAGAAGGCCAGGACTCACTAAGCTCCTTCTGCATTGTCCTTCCCTGCCTCTTGCTGGTCAGCAGTCTGAGCTGAGGGCTCAGACCCTGTGGGCTCCTGCAACAGTAAGAAAGCTGGGTTTGGGTTTAGGTATTCATTGTCAGGCACAAAGCCTCTTCCTTTCTGCCAAATCCTTGAGCAAAATGGTAGTCCAACAGTTCCCTTCCAGGCATAGGGATGCATATCTGAAATCCCACCAGGAAGTTGAGGCAGGAGGATTTTTGTGAGTTCAATGTCAGCACAGGCTATATGCTGAGACCCTGTCTCCAAATAAACAACAACAACAAAATCCCCAGCTCTCATGATCATTTGGATCTAGGGTTCTGGAGTGAGCTCATAGCCCAAGCAGCCGAACTTCCCTTCACATTTTCTGCAAGTGTCTGCAGCAGCATACTCCACCTGACTTAAGCTCCTCCTCTTGGGCAAACTCTGGGCCATCTGACATTTCAGGCTTTATTTCATTTCATACTCACAGGGACCCCTAGAGAAATTAGCACTCTGCCCTCAAGCTTACAAATGAAAATACTAAAATTCAGCACCTTAAGTCACCTGCGTTCAGCCCCACAGATAAAGTGGAACCAGGCTTTACACGTGGGTTTGCATTTAGAACTCCTTGGCCTATCCCCCGGTTTCCTAAGCCTTTCCCTAGCCTATCCCTATTTTCCTTTACCTCCCGCCTTTCTTAAAATCAGCTTGTCTGGCCCAATGCAAGCTTACACAGTGATCTTTTAATGAGCTATGGGGTTTGACAAGGTTTAGTTCACATCAAGGTACAATCACAGTCGGCAGCGACGGCCTGGTGTGCTGCTGGAGAACATGCTAGCTGTGGACAGAGCGGACAGTAGCCTGAGGGCCATGTGTCCACTCACGTCTCCCTTGCACCCCATCTGCAGCATCCAGAACTACACGGAGAAGCTGGGCTGGTACCACTCGCTGGAGGCGGTGCGCAGGGCCTTCCGTGTGTGGGAGCAAGCCACACCCCTGGCCTTTGAAGAGGTGCCCTACAATGACATCCAGCTGCGGAGGCAGAAGGAGGCTGACATCATGGTACTCTTTGCCTCTGGCTTCCACGGTGACAGCTCACCATTTGATGGCACAGGTGGCTTTCTGGCCCATGCCTATTTCCCCGGCCCTGGCCTAGGTGGGGACACCCATTTTGACGCAGATGAACCCTGGACTTACTCCAGTACTGACCTGCATGGTAAGGACAGCTGGCTAGGGTAGGGGCAGGGCAGGCAGGCAGCACTGGAGCAGGGCCTGGGGCCCCTGCAAGCAGGCTCAGTCCCTGCAAGCGGGCTCAGCAGTTACTGGCTCAGGAGGGGAGCGTGTCCCCTGTTTGGGTCTCTGGAGCCCTGAACTTGGCCTTGGTCTATTGTCCGACCAAGGAAAGGTGGGGAAATAAGGATGAGTTGTATCCAGTTCTCAAATGGGCTAAAGTCAGAAGCAAGGGCAGGATCTTGTGTCAGCCTCCACCCAGAGTGGAAGGCCAGCTCCTGGACCAACCCAGAGTGATGATGCCTGCTCCAACACAGGAAACAGCCTTTTCTTGGTGGCGGTGCACGAGTTGGGCCACGCACTGGGACTGGAGCACTCCAGCAACCCCAGTGCCATCATGGCGCCATTCTACCAGTGGATGGACACAGACAACTTCCAGCTGCCCGAGGATGACCTCAGAGGCATCCAGCAACTCTACGGTGAGTGGCCTCTGTTCACCAATGGTGGCCCCTCATCCCCTGCTCTCTCTCTCACCTCCCAGCCCTGTGAGACGGTCTCTGCTGCTACCCCAAGCCCCTCAGTAACTGATCGTGTTGGGACTCAAACCCAGGGCTGGCTGATACTACATCTAGGTCTCATCCAGAGGCACCTGGTGGCTGCAGGTAGGAGCTTCTAGACAACACAGTGACAAGGGGCTTTTTTCTTCAGCCTCTGCAATGTTCCTTCTATACCACAGGTGTCCTGCTGTCCCGGATGCCATCTTTCCCACTACATTGCCCCAAGGCCCAGTTCTGAGGGTCAGGGCCTGGGCTCTGCACCAACACTGAACTCCCCTCAGGAAAGCAGAGTCTGGGATCCAGTGGGAAGCTTGAGGAAGGGATTGTTCCAAGGAGGTGTCAGGCCCCCTTGAGGATGATGATGGGTGATCAAGGGACAGCTGCAGACTGTCAGAACCTTTATCAGTGTGCCCTCGATGCTGTAGCTGAGGTCTCTTCCAGCTGGGCATCGTGGGGCCACAGATTCTGAATAGAACTTCTCATTTGGCTTCGTTTCTGGTATTGAGCTGTTCTCTCATCTCTTGCCCCCCCCACTTCTTTCTGCAGGCACCCCAGATGGTCAACCACAGCCCACCCGGCCTCTCCCCACTGTGACCCCTCGCCGGCCAGGCCGGCCAGACCAGCGGCCCCCTCGACCACCACAGCCACCACCTCCAGGAGGGAAGCCAGAGAGGCCCCCCAAGCCAGGACCCCCTGTCCCGCCCCGAGCCACAGAGCGACCTGACCAATATGGCCCCAACATCTGCGATGGGAACTTTGACACAGTGGCCATGCTTCGAGGAGAAATGTTCGTGTTCAAGGTCTGGCCCTCCCTAGCCTCTGGCTGCTTTCCCTCAGTCCCGGGGGTAGGGCCGGAGAGCTGCTCAGCCCACCCAGGCCTTTGCCTGCCTGACTGCCTGGGCACCTTACCTGCCGCCCCTCAGAAGCCCCTGGGAGCCATCAGACCCTAGACTGGGAAGAAACCATGGGAAAGGGCAAAGGATTTGCCAAGGGTTGTGTAGCAAGTCCAGGTGTCCACGTCTAGACTGGAGGGTTCCCAAGGGCTTCCCAGGTTCTCCTCTCCTGTGGTGCCTTAGTGACCCTCCCCTCTCCATCCCTGCCTCGAGTGAGGGCAGGGCCTCCCCCAGCCCAGGCAGCTTGCACGAGGTGCCCACCAACATCCATCTCCCCCACTCCCATCCCACCAGGGCCGCTGGTTCTGGAGAGTCCGGCACAACCGCGTCCTAGACAACTATCCTATGCCCATTGGCCACTTCTGGCGTGGTCTGCCTGGTGACATCAGTGCAGCCTACGAACGCCAGGATGGGCGTTTTGTCTTTTTCAAAGGTGAGCTGGGAGAGGCTTGGGGGAAAGGGATGGGAAGACTTCAAGCTCTGATCGCTGACCCAGCTGGACTTAAAGAAGAGAGGGTAAAGGTCTATAGTTTGTGTGTGGTCCTGCGTCCACACTGTGGGCTCACTCTAGGAGGGAGAGACACCTGGGGATGTTGAGAGCCTGGAAGCCAGGGGAGGATGGAGAGATACAAGCCTGAGAGTCGGCTGATCTGGGGCGCTGGAACCCAGAGGCCGCACAGGTTGGAGTGTGTAATGGTGCATCTATCTTGAGCTCAGAGACTTGGCCTTATTTCCCTCCATAGTTTTTGTTTTTGTTTTTTTAACCCCTTGAGCCACAGTGCCATTTCCAGTTTTCTAGTAGTTAAGTGGAGATAAGAGTCTCAAGGACTTTAGTACCTGGGCTGGCTTTGAACTGTGATCCTCAGATTTCAGTCTACTGAGTAGCTAGGATTACAGATAAGAGCCACTGCGCTTGGCTCTCCATAGGTCCTTGACCGGGCCTGGTTGCTCACATCTGTAACTCCAGCACTGAGGAGACTAAAGCTGGAGGATGGCGAGTTTGAGGCTAGCTTGGGCTACATAGTGAGACTATGCCCCAAACTTAGACAAGTAAGCAAACAAGAAAAAGAATAACCTGATCCCCCTAACCAGATTCTTGAGCCCACTGGGCAGGAATTGTATAGTGTGTCTGCAGAGACAAAAGCCTGAGGGGAAACCTCCTCAGTGGATCAGTGGTCTCTAGCTTGAGCCTCCAGGCAGAGTTCCCTGGAGACAGGGTTCAGTTCACACTAAAAGCAAGTTGTGTCAGGCACAAGGAGGGCTCACATCTATAATTGTAACTACTCAGGAAGCTGAGATGTGAGGATCAAGGTTCAAAGCCAGTCCAGACAGGAAAGTCCATATAAAATCCTATCTAAAACTAACTAGCAAAAACCTGGAAGTGGAGTTGTGGTTTTAGTGGTAGAGCACCAGCCTTGAGCAGAAAAAGAAAGCCCATATACCTGAGAAAAGGGAAGAGAGGGAGAGAGGGAGTGAGGAAGGAAAGGAAGAAAGAAAGGAAAGGAAAGTTCCTCTGAACCTCTGAAGCCAGAAAGAGACACCTTGTGTAGCCGTGGTGAGAGTGTCAGGTATCAGTGCCCTGTGTGTAGACATAGGTGAGCTATGTTGAGTGTGTGAAGGTCAAGTGTGCTGGGTGTATGTATGTGTTGAAATGGGCAAAAGGTTGTTTTTTTTTTTGACAGTCCTGGGACTTGAACTCAGGGCCTGAGCACTGTCTTTGGATTTTCTCAAGGCTAGAGTACTACCAATTAAGCCACAGCACCACGTCAGGCTTTTTTCTATGTATGTGGTACTGAGGAATCAAACCCAGACCTTGGTGCATGCTAGGTGAACACTCTACCACTAGACCAAACTCCCGGCCCACCAAAATGGGCAATTTTTTGTTTTGTTTTTGCAGATCCTGGGGCTTGAACTCTGGGCCTAGGTGCTATCCCTGAAAGACTAATGCTCTATCACTTGAGCCACAGCACCACTTCTGGCTTTTTCTGAGTAATTTATTGGAGATAGAAATCTCACAGACTGGGGTCGGGAGTTTGGCCTAGTGGTTAAAGTGCTTGTCTAGCATGCATGAAGACCCGGGTTCGATTCCTCGGTACCACATACATAGAAAAAAGCCAGAAGTGGTGCTGAGGCTCAAGTGGTAGAGCTCTAGCCTCGAGAAAGTCCAAGGACAGTGCTCAGGCCCTGAGCTCAAGCCCAGGACTGGCAAAAAAAAAAAAAAAAAAAAAAGAAATCTCACAGACTTTCCTGCTCAGGCTGACATCAAACCAGAATCCTCAGCCTCCTGAGTAGCTAGAATTCCAGGCGTGAGCCACCAACGCCTGGCTTGCAAGTTTTTGTCTGAATGGTCTTTGGGCCCCAAAGAGCATTTCCTGTGCCCTGTCCTTACCTTGCGCACCCCTCAACCCTAACCATTCCTCTCTGATTCCTCCTGCAGGTGACCGCTATTGGCTCTTCCGAGAAGCCAACCTGGAGCCTGGCTACCCCCAGCCACTGACCAGCTATGGCCTGGGCATCCCGTATGATCGCATCGACACGGCCATCTGGTGGGAGCCTACTGGTCACACCTTTTTCTTCCAGGAGGACAGGTAAGCAGTGTGCCCCCTCCCTAAAGGTAGGAGGTACCACCCTCTGGCCTACAGCAGTAAGAACCCACTGCCTGAGGGGGCTGGGCCCAGCCATGATAAGACTTGTAAGTCCACAGCCTATTGCTTCTGGTCACAGGTACTGGCGCTTCAATGAGGAGACACAGCATGGAGACCCTGGTTATCCCAAGCCTATCAGTGTCTGGCAAGGAGTTCCCATCTCCCCAAAAGGAGCCTTCCTGAGCAATGACGCAGGTACCAGACCAGCCTCTCTCACACACACATGGGAGACAGTTCTTGCCTGGATATGCCTGGGACACCCAGCCTTGTCAGGCCTTTCTGGCCCTTCTTGAGCTAAGGGCTCAGGGGTTGGCAGGGGGGCAGGGGGAGCAGGGGTTAGGGAGGACAAATACCAGGTCAGGATGAGTCACATCCAGAGCTGGATGCTCAGAATGCCCTGCTGCCCACACAGCTCAGCAGCCCTGACAGTCCTGAGTCTGAGAGGCGGGTGTGGCTCAATGTGTGATGGACAAGGCCCCTCCAGGGCATCCCCTGCCAGCCTGGAAGAGAAGCCTGGTCTCTGTCATTACAATTGAGTTACAGAGAGCCATGGCTCTTTTATTTCTCCATCGGGATGTCTGGTGCATTTACGAAAACCATGAGCCCCCAGGTCTTGATTCTAGATGTATGGCGGGGGGTGGGGGGGTGGGGGGGGAGAGCCTGCCCTGCCAGTACCCTGCTGGTCATAGACTTCAATGTGTGGGGTGTGGGCAAGTCATTGCAGAGCTGTTGTGATCTCATGCTCTGCAGGGCAGAGTTCACCCCCTTGCTCTGAACCTGGCCCTTCTCAGTGTCAGTGGGATGCAGGCCAGACACCCAAGGACAGAGAGCCAGGCCAAGGGAGTATCAAGTTCCACCTTAGGTCCTTGTGGGCTCCAGGCTGCAGAGTCAACACAACTCCCACTTTGGAAAGAAGCTAAGCCCAGGCTAGGCATCAGGGTTACCTGATGGCAGCCTTAAACCAGCAGGCTGCAGGCCCCTTCTATGCCCTGTCACCTGAACTTACACCTCTCTGAGCCACAGTCCAGCCTCTATAAGCTGAGGAGAGGCATGTTTCAAGCTGTTCAGGGAAACAAGTGAAAAGGGAGTATGTTTTTGTATGTTCTGTGATGCTGGACTGGCCCTAGGGCCCCTTGTTTAGCAAGTGAGCCACAGTTCTAACTCTTTCGTTGGTGAGATAGGATTTGGCTGATTTTTGCAGGCTGACCTCAAATTCCTGATCTTCCTACTTCTGCCTCTCGAGTCACTAGAATTATAGGCTGGGGAACCCAGGGCTATGCACAAACAACCTCAGTCCCAAGGAGAGTCCTTAAAGCAGGGGCCCTTTCTGTTGGGCCCGGTCTCGGAGGTTCTGTGGCTGGTGGGCTGGACCAGGCCTGAAGCCAATCTGGCCTGTTTGTCCCCACAGCCTACACCTACTTCTACAAGGGCACCAAATACTGGAAATTTGACAACGAGCGCCTGAGGATGGAGCCCGGCTACCCCAAATCCATCCTGCGAGATTTCATGGGCTGCCAGGAACACGTGGACACCGGACCCCGATGGCCCGATGTGGCACGTCCACCTTTCAACCCTGACGGGGATACCCAACCCGGGGTGGATGGTGACAACACAGATGACACTGTGGGGGGTGGGGCTGGTGAGGACAGGGACAAGGACAAGGACGAGGGTAGTCGAGTGGTGGTGCAGATGGAGGAGGTGGCTCGGACGGTGAATGTGGTCATGGTGCTGGTACCTCTGCTGCTGCTGCTGTGCGTGCTGGGCTTGACCTATGCGCTGGTACAGTTGCAGCGCAAGGGCGCTCCCCGCGTGCTACTCTACTGCAAGCGCTCCCTGCAGGAATGGGTCTGACTCCACCCCCTGGGCCTGACAGGCTCCGCCCCTGAGCCTGACTGACTCCACCCCCTTCCCCACTGCTCCTCCCCCTCACCTGGTGCTCAGGGCTGGCCATCCAGCCACACATGCCCTCAGTCAGTCCTACCCTCTTGGTTATTTATGCCCAGGTATCTCCTTTCTTTGTGGCACCTTAACTGAGTGTTTGTTTCTGCTTTCCTTCCCCGGGGCAAGTTGCTGCTTGGAGTTTTCTCAATGTACTTCTGTCTGTAGCACACAGGGAATTTTCTGTGGCTTGGACACAGTAGGAAAAACAAAGGAGAAGCCCACCCAGGGCTGTGCAGCTTCTTCCTGCCCCGGCTCCTCTTCATCCCAAGCCACATGGATGTCTGTGTTTACCTTGAAAGGGCCCGAACAGGACCCCATCGTTTTGGGTTTGCCTTAGGAAGAACAGTATCCACTGGCCTCTGAGTGGTCTCGAGGCCCTGTCCCATCTCAGAGGAGTGCCTCTGCCCCTCAGGAAACTACTGGAGGACACTTCCCACCCTTAGGGCAGAAGGTACAGACCATTAGAAGAGCCCTGTCTCCTCTTCCCCAGGCCCTCTGGTGGAGGCAATCTAAGCAGGGGTGGAAAGCTGAATCTGCCTCCCCAGCCCAGAGACCCCAAGCCACATTCCACAGGAGTCTCCTTGTGTGTGTGTGTGTGTGTGTGTGTGTGTGTGTGTGTGTGTGTGTGTCCATCCTGGAGCTTGAACTCTGAACCTGAGCAATTTTTTTTTTTTCAATTCAAGGCTAACATTACCACTTGACTCATAGCTCCATTTCTGGATTTTTTTGTTTGTTTGTTTATTGGAGATAAGGATCTCACGAACTTTATTTCCTGGTCTGGCTTTGAATCGTACTCCTCAGATCTCAGACTCCTGAGTAGCTAGGATTACAGGCTAAATGGTTTGTTTTTACACTACTAGTATTTGAATCCAGGGCTTTCTACTTGCTAGGCAAGCTCTCTATCACCTGAGCCACACCCCCAGCTCCTCTTGCTTTTTCAATTATTTTTCAGATGGGCCTGTGTTGGCCTCATATGGCATCCTCCCTGACTCTTTCTTATAGCTGACTCACCACACCTGGATTGTTTTTTAGATAGTCAGACTAGCCTTCTTCCCAGGCTGGCTTCAACCACGGTACCCCCCCCCCCCCCAGTCTCCATCTGGCCAGTAACTGGGGTTTACAATGGTTTTGTTCTGTTTCTGCATATGAGTATAAGTTCACTGGGGCCCCCATCCTTCAACATCTTTTTTCTTCACCCCTCCTTTACATTCTTCTAATCTCCAAGTAAAAGAATTAAGGTATAAGGCCCTGAGTTCAAGCCTGGTACCACCAAAGAGAGAGAGAATGAAAACGTTGAAGGTAAACAAAAAGAAAACAACTGTGTTGTCACAATTCCCCTAGCGGGGCATTTCCTTCCAGCCTTTTTTCTCATTTGTGCAGCTTGGAGCTGCAGAGTCTTTAACATTAGCCCTGTGGTAGCACCATGGCCTGGAGGGATGAACACACTAAGTTGGTGCTGGCCCCAGCCGACCAGCATGCTTTTCACTCATGATTTCTCGGGCTCCGAAGACAGTGATGTGGCCAGGTCACAGAGCTAGGAAACCCCAATGCTGAGATCAGAACCAGGTGGTTCAACCTGCAGGCAGTCCTGCTCTACTGGGGCTGCCAAGAGGGGGACAAAAACATTCTCAATCCAAGACCCCCGGGCCTCCAATAGAGCCTCTTTTCAGGCAAGCTGGCCGGGCCTCTTCCTCCCCCTCCATCTGGTAGAAAAGCCTTTTGTTGTGGTGCACACAGAGCCTATTCTCTGGCTGGCCCACGGAAGGAATGGCCGGCTTCCTGTCCATCACAGCCGCCCAGGCCTAGCAGGACCCTCGTGTAAGTCCCAGAGGAAGAGTTTCCTGTTCCTCTGTGTCCTCCAGTCCTGCCTCTGGGGCCTTGGGCTAGCAGACTTTATAGCCACACATGCTCCCCCCACCATCCTGGCCTCCCAATCCAAGAAGCCAGCGGGCAGCAAGGGATGGCCATTTCTCAGCTATCACAGCGAACAGGGAGTCCTGAGCCCCCAAAATATTTAAGATGTTACGGCCACTCCCTCAGCCCACCACTCACCCCTGCTGGCCACCAGATGTTCCTTGCACTTGCCTCTAAGGCTTTTGCTTATGCTGTTTCCTCGCCCTGGAAAACCCGTCCTTGCACTTGTCATGGATTGCCCAGACTGCACAGGTTCAAGGTGCAAATTACAGGCTTTCCACCCTCCCTGAACACTTAGTTCACATGGGTCAGAGTACAGTCTGCCCACAGTTACAGAAACCTAGGTGGCTATCCATGGCTCCAGGCACAAGATGTATCCTCGGATGGGGAATGTCACCTCTCTGAACTCAAAAGTCCCAGTCTACAGAACAAAGCTGACATCTCTGTCTTATTCACACCCTGCTGAGGCTTCACTAAGCTGACACTTTGAAAGATAGAGAAGCCACTGGCTGGAGCCACTGATATCTAACATCCTTGTGGAAATGCAGGCACCGGCTGGGCAGCATCACCTCCTCTCTTGGGGAGGGACATTTCTGCCCTTGGGACTCAGGCCCTACCCCCATCTTCTCTGCAAAGGACCCACACCTTCACCCCCACTTCCTCACCCCCATCGGCCCCAGGTTCACAGGACAACCCCCTACTCCCACGTCTCCTGACCTAGCACCAGCACAGAGATGAAGTTATTCTCAGCCCATCGACAGGAAGGGCCTATTGCACCCCCAATAACCTCATCCAGAGCCCTAAACTTGTGGTTTCAGACCAGAACAACCAACCCCACCTACCCAGTCGGTGATTGCGTAAACCCAGGCAGCTACTGAGGGGAGCTGGCCAAACATCCCAGCGTGGATCTTTCAACTACACTTCCGTCCTCTGACAGCACCCTCTCTCGGGTCTGCTTCTTGGAAAGATCTGAGAGGAAAAGTGTAGACTTAGTTAAAAAAACCAAAAGGTTTTGTGGCTTAGTCAGGGCCTAGGGCCCTTGGAGAACATCTTTGAGTGGAAGACATTGCTGACTTAGGAGGGACCATAGTATAGCTGAGATCAGACCGTGGAAAATGCTAGATTCATTTCAAAGCAAAACAAAAGAACAGCTTTAAAGAATAGAACGGGCCAGGAGTTTGTCCTAGTGGTAGAGTGCTTGCCTAGCATGCATGTGGCTCACGTAGGAGAGTTCTAGCCTTGAGAAAGCCCAATGACAGTGCTCAGGCCCTGATGCCAGTGCTCAGGCCCCAGAACTGCCCCCCCCCAAAAAAAACCCAGAATGTCCCACTACCATCCTTCCTAGTTCTTCCTAGTCCTAATGGAGAACTCTTCAGATCTACAGACCCATCACGACTCCACAGGTCTTCTCTGATTGGTCAGTTCTATACCTCAGTTGCAATCAGTCACCAACCCCCGGACATAAATTATGGAATGGAATGGATAAGAAGACATCCAGCGCAGCAGAAGCCTTTACTTGAGATTCTTGTGTGAATGAAATTCTTCCTCTTCATCCTCCATTGTTGTGGACTTCACTGATTGAAGTCAAGGACCTGGGAAGGACACAGTGCCACAGTTGACAGTGGAGCTTTGACACTGGCAGGTGTTGTCTGCTGCTGAGCTTCAACACTAAGCAAGCAAAGCCTGCTACAAGGCTACAACCTAGCAGTCTGCCAGCTGTGGAGGAAACGGAATCTACCTACTGCAAGCAACAGTAGAATAAATTCCTGTACCTATAAGTACCCAGGCTTTCTGAGGAAGGGCAGTTTTGTGCCACTCCAGCAGGCACAAAGGAGTGCCCTTGGGCAGTCCCTCCCTGTAACTGGGAACCCCTGTCTAAGAGGAAACTTCTCCATGCATGATACTGATAGAGGTGACCCTGTATCCTTAGTAACTGAACAGGCTATCAGCATCCCAGAATATGGTTTAAAGTGGGCAGAAACATGTTTGGTGAGGTGACACATGCCTGTCATTCAAGCTAGTTTGGAGGCAGAGACAAAAAGTTAAGTGAGTCAGGCTCTGATACCTCATACCTGTAATCCTAGCTACTCAGAAGGCTGATATATGAGGACTACAGTTCTAAATAAGCCCTCACAGGAAAGTTATGAGACTCTTATCTCCAGTTAACTGCCAGAACACCAGAAGTGAAACTGTGGCTTAAAATGGTACGAGCTAGCCTTGAACAACAAAAGAAAAAGGCTCAGAGATAGCACCCAGGCCCTAAGTTCAAGCACCATGACAGATAACAAATGAAAATAAGCCAGGTACAGTGGCTCACAGCTGACTGACAAAAAAATGAAAATAAGTGAAACACTACTATGTGCTATGTCAACCAATAAACCAGATGTGGGGGTGCTTGTAATCCCAACTATACTGAAGACAAAGATGTGAGGATCATGATTTTGAGTACAATGTAGACTATGAGACTACATCTGAAAAATAACCTAAAGCAAATGTAGCCACCAGAATAATTTTTTGGTCCGTTGTGGGGCTTGAATTCAGGGCCTATGGTCTTTTGCTTAGGATTAGTGCTCTACCTCTTTGAGAGCTTCACTTCCCAAAATAATTTATTATTATTATTATTATTATTATTATTATTTTGCCAGTCCTGGGCTTGAGCTCAGGACCTGAGCACTGTTCTTGGACTTTCTCAAGGCTAGAGCTCGACCACTTGAGCCTTAGCACCACTTCCCGCTTTTTTCTATGTATGTGGTACTGAGGAATCAAACCCTGGTCTTTGTGCATGCTAGGCAAGTACTCTATACTAGGCCAAACTCTCAGCCCCAAAATAATTTTTTTAAGTGGGAACAACAGGAAATTTCACATGTAACTAGTCAAGACTTCCTTATGACTTTCTGGCACCCCTAGAAAGGTAGAACCCCCACTGCTGGGATTGCTGAGCATCTGGGTTGAGTTGAGCCAGATAGGCCATCTAGACACACAGATACCCTGCCTCAGAGTGAGCCCAGTATCAAGGAAACAGGCTTAAAGAGACAAAAAAAAGGTTCTGAAATGCTTCTTTTTATGTTGTTGTTGGTCATGGGACTTGAATTCAGGGCCTGGGTAGTACTCCTGAGCTTTTATGCTCAAGTCTAGTGCTCTACCACTGTAAGCCACAGCTCCACTTCAGGTTTACTGGTGGTTAATTGGAGATAAGAGTCTCATGGACTTTTCTGCTTGGGCTGGCTTTGAACTGTAATCCTCAGATCTCAGCCTCCTCAGTAGCTAGGATTACAGGCGTGAGCCACTGGCAGCCAGCAAAAGCATCATTTTAACACCTTGATCCAACCATATCTGAAGCTCAGATGCTCTAGGCTCAGATGCCCAACAATCCCTAGCTGTGCAAAGGAAGATTAACAAAACATATAGTAGGGAAATAGTCTTTTTTTTGCCAGGACTAGAGCTTGAACTCAGGGCCTGAACACTGTCCTTGGGCTTTCCTCAAGGCTAGGATTCTACCACTTGAGCCACAGTATCACTTCCCACTTTTTCTATGTGGTACTGAGGAATCGAACCTGGGTCTTCATGTATGCTAGGCAAGCACTCTACCACTAGGCCAAACTCCTGGCCTGGCCTGGGAACCAGTCTTAAAATCATAGATAAGGTTATGTTGGCTTCTTCCTAGCTCCTTAAAATAATGTATAGGTGTTTCATCAGACTCGGAACAAATTCAAATCCACACCATGTAACATGGCCCTGCTCTCCCTTTCCACCACTTGTCAATTCCCCTGATTTTTCCCTTTCCTTCCTTCCTTCTCTTCCTTCCTTCCTTCCTTCCTTCTTTTCTTTTTCTTTTTTCTTTTCCTTTTTTTTTTTTGATGCCATCCTGGGGCTTGAACTCATGACCCTAGCTCTTGTATTCAATGCTAGTGCTCTCCCTTTTAGTCTATAGCTTCACTTCTGGCTTTTTCCCCCTTTAGTGGTTAACTGGGGGAAAGGGTCACACAAACTCTGCCCTGGCCAGCTTCTAAGCAAGATCTTCAATCTCAGCCTTCTGAATAGCTAGGAATGGATTATATGCATGAGCCTTCTGTGTCCAGCTAACTGATCCCGCTCCCGGTGCTCCCCCTCATTTTTTATGGCACTGTGAATGGTTCGATTTTATCCTGTTTACTGCCCTAGGGCTCTGTGAGTTCTAGACTTGAGTTTGGTTGAATGCACTCTTGGCCATCTTGAATCGACAGCATCTCACCAAATCCCAAGATCACAGGTCCCTGATCCTAAACTCTCAAATGCTGAGAACCAAGGTTTACTCTAGGGGCATCCTGGAATAACCCCCACCCCACCCGTCATCCTGGATAATGCTGCCTAAGACAGCAGACACAGCCAAGTCTTCCTGAATCCCTAGGGATCAAATTGTAGAGGGTGGTTGTTGTTGGGTGTCAGCCTTTTTAGATTAAAAAAAAAAGTCACAATGAAAACACCAACAATCGCTACGTTCTTCCCAAACACACTTAACATCTTGTATGTGTGTGGTACTGGGGTTTTAAACTCAGGACCTTGGGATTGCTAGGCAGGTGTTCTACACTTCCAGTTTGCTTTTTCAAATAAGGGGGTCTCAAGACTTGCTTTGGCTGGCCTTGAACCACAGTCCTCCCATCTCTGCCTCCTATGTAGCTGGGATTCCCAAAAGCCGCTACACCTGCGCCTATTTTGTATCTTCATGTAAACCTATGCTTTTCCTCATTGTGTATTAATGACACACTTTTAGCAGGGCAGTTTGTACAAGCACAAGGTCTCCCTGCCTTTTCTCATTTGATTGAGCATGAAAGTTAGATAAGAAATAGCGGGTGGGGAGAGACTTCAGTTTTGACTTTCTTGAGTCTTCCTGAGCCTGCAGTTGATGTCCACAAGGATGAAGCACGTGGAGGCAGTAGACTTGAGCCTCCTCGGGGCCCCCAGATGTTACCATCAACCTTCTTTGGAGGATACACTTTGTGGACATCCCCAAGTGTCCCCCGCCCTCAGCAGAACAATCACAGATCATCTGAGGTCATCACAGACAGGTCAAGGCTAACACTACTTTCAGAGGATTCTAATTTCATGGTCATGAGGCCAGAGCTGGAGCCTGGGTCCAGCTCCTGTCTCTCATCTTCCCTGACATGGCTAGTAGTACATATAATAGTTACAACTGAAGTAAATAGAGCAGATAATTCCAGGAAATATCAATACACAATACCAAATACATTTTAGTTTGTCAGAAAATAATACTTTAATACCGGTCACTGGTGGCTCACACCTGTAATGCTAGCTACTCAGGAGGCTGAGGTCTAAGGATTACAGTTCAAAGCCAGTTGGGGCAGAAAAGTCTATGAAACTCTTGTTTGTTTTGTTTTGCCAGTCGTGGGGCTTGGACTCAGAGCTTGGGCACTGTCCTTGGACACTTTTTGCTCAAGGCTAGCCCCCTGCCACTTGATCCACAGCACCACTTCCGACTTTTTCTGAGTATGTGGTATCGAGGAATCGAACCCAGGACTTCATGCATGCTAGGTGAGCATCCTCCCATTAGGCTATGTTCTCGGAGGCCCCATCCCTACCTCTTTTGTACAGGGGAGAGGGGTGGGCTGTGCCCAGGGCTATCTGTAGTGAGGGGCAGGCAAAATGAAGGTGGGGCTGCACCCTCTCTCTTCCTTATGGCCCATTCCCAGTCCCCCAGCTCCTCGCTGGGAAGGAAAGTGTAGTAAAGGAACAGACCCACCCCCATACACTCTGAGTCCAGAGTCAGTGTGTACACCAGGACCCTGACCTGCCATGGACACACAGGGTGTGAGGTCAGTCCTCAAGGTCTGAGTCTTCTGTCGCTTAGAGTTGCAGATTGTGGCTGGCACGAACGGATGTGAGATTTCCGGCCATCCTTCTTCACCCATTCATTCCCAAAGCACACAGCCTCCTGCAGCCTCCTGAGCATTTCCACTGGTTTTTCTCCATTTCTCCACTTCCAGTGATACTGCCTTTTGTTGTTGTTGTTGTTGTTATTTTTCTGTCCATCATGGGGCTTGAACTCGGGGCCTAGGCACTGTCCCTGAGCTTTTTCCTCTTAAGGCTAGTGCTCTACCACTTTGAGCCACAGAGCCACTTGAGGTTTTCTGGTGGTAAATTGGAGCTGGACTCTTACAGACTTTCCTGCCTGGGCTTTGAACCAGAGTCCTCAGATCTCAGCCACCTGTGTAGCTAGGACTACCAGTGTAAGCCACCAGCACCCAGCTTCCAGTGTTACCCTTGGCTCCTTGCACTTTCCAGGCTGGCTCCCTGGGCTGCCCTTCTAAGGGGCACCTGTGTCCTTTGGCTCAGATTGGGTTGCATTGATAGGAGATAGGTGACTGGGAGGAAAAAAATTCCTCCTCCTGCTACATTGAGGAGCCTAGCCTGAGTGTACCGTCCTCTAATCCAGCCCAAGCTGGCAGTTTTGTCTGCATGGAGCCAGCCTGATGGGGCAATCAGCTGAAGAGGTAGAGCCTTGTGTCCAGGATTAGGGGGGATCTGGCTCCTGAGATGCCCCCCTCTGGCTGTGAGGGAGCACCCTGGCCTATCCACACTCACCTAGGAACCTTTCTGGCTGGTCATACATTGAGGACAGAGGCCAGGCCAGGGCCAGCCTATAATAATTCAGCCCTGGTCACCTTCCCCTGTCCTGTTCAGAGAAAGGAGGGAAACCTGACAAGCATGTTTTCATCAACCTGAGAGTTTCGGCCCCACTCTGGGGACTGTTTGTGTTTCGGGTCACATTATCAGCTGGTCCCACCCCTTCTTTCTTTCATGTGCCAAGTTGACATTCCCCAGCCTGCCAGGCCTCCAAGAAGTGGCAGTTCTGCCCTGAGCTACCCAGTGGGAATCTCCTGTTCCGGTTCCAGGCACTTCCAAAATCTGTTACTCTCCTTCGTCCTTCTTACTGACAGGAAACCAAGTCCCGCTGGCCCCAGGCCGCACAGCAAATGAGAGGCTGAGATAGTAAGAAAACTGACCTGTGCCCTAACTATGCTGGGCACAGATAAGGCCTGCTTATTAGCAAGCTCCCTTCATTGCATTTAATCACTCAGCAAACACTGACCTTGACTGAGCACCAACTGTAGCTAGGATTGTAAACCACAGTCCTCTGGATCTACCCAGGCCCACCATTCTTTTCATATTATTCCCCTACTTTCCATTTTTGTTGTTTGTTTATATGTTTATTTGTGTATCTATTTACTTATTTTTGTACCAGTAGTGATGCTTGAACGCACAGCCTGGGCACTGAACTTTTTTTGCTCAAAACTATCACTCTACCATTTGAGCCATAGCTCCACACCTAGCCTTTTCTGGTTAATTAGTGTTAAAAGTTTCATGGACTTTTCTATCCATCCTGGCTTTGAACCTCAATCCTCAGCTCTCAGCCTCCTGAATAGCTATGATTACAGTCAGAAGTTACCAGTACCCAGCTTGTTTTTGTTGTTTGTTTGTTGTTGTTTTTATAAATAATATTGCGATTTGAGCACTGGGCCTTACACTTGTTAGGTGTATATTTGACTCACACCTCTAGTCCTTGAGTTTAGTTTTCAAATAGAATCTGGAGCTTTTGCTCAAGCTGACCTTGAACTGAGATTCTCTTACATCTGCCTCCCAAGTAGCCGCAATTATAGGCATGCATCACCATACCCTTCTCCACCATCTGTTTTTGGAAAGCTCTGTGGCAGCATGGTCACCTGGTCTATTTGTGGCCTGCCTCTCAGCCTGAAAAATGTGCTGTCTGATTCTTCACAGAAGTTTGCAAAGGAGTCACACTCTGACTTTCTGGATATGTCTGTGTTCAAAATCTTCTGCCTCACAAAAACAGACATGTCTACAATTTTTAAAGTGGTTCATGTCTATAATCCTAACTACTCAGGAGACTGAGATCTGAGGAACATGGTTCAAAGCCAGCCTGGGCAGGAAAGTCCATGTGACTCTTATCTCCAATTAACCACCAGAAAACTAGAAGTGGAACTATGGCTCAAGTGGTAGAGTGCAAGCCTTGAGCAAAAGAGCTATGCCCAGGCCCTGAGTTTAAGCCCTACAACCAACAAAAGTAAAATATGATATAATTAGGCACATATAAATTTTTTGCTAGCCCTGGAGCTTGAACTCAGAGCCTGGGCACTGTCCTTGGACACTTTTTACTCAAGACTAGCGCTCTGCCACTTGAGCCACAGCACTACTTCCAGCTTTTTCTATGTATGTGGTACTGAGGAATCAAACCCAGGGCTTTGTAAATGCTAGGCGAGCATTCAACTACTGTGCTACACTCCTGGCCCATACACATATAATTTTATAGATGTATACATACTTTTAGTTTTTGATTATATTACTATTAAACCCAAAATAACCTAGTCTAGGTTGCGTTCTTCTTACTTTTCTACTGATGGTTATTTATTTATGTGTTTGTGCCATTCCTGCGGCTTGAACTCAGGACCTCAAGCTAACACTTAGCTGGTGCTTTACCTCTTCAGACATACCTTAGCTTGTGTGGGGGTTTCTTTTGTTGCTGATTAATTGGAGATAAGAGTCTCACAAGTTTTCAAACCTCAATCCTCAGAACTCAATCCCCTGCGTATGTAGGATTACAGGCGGGGGCCTTGTGTCCCTTATTTGACCTTATTGCTGTTTTTTAATGACTCTTCAGCCATCCACTGAATGAATGCACCCAATTAGGACATCTGGACACTTCCTGCCTTCTTCTATTGGCACAGGGAATATGAGTTCTTTATGCAGAACAACCTTGCCTGAATATCAGGTACTTCTTTTTTGCTTTCGTTCTTAGAGGAGAGGGAGACGCTACAAGTTCTCCAAAACAGCTTCCCAGTACCTGATGCTTTCCATCTCCTTTACTTTCATCCAGGAAGTGCTATTTGTGGAAGACAAAATAGCTTGAAATAACCTCATTGAATTCCAATTGGGGATGTTTGCGGCAGCCACCCACAGAACTCCTTGGGGGAAAAATGGAGGATATGACTTCACAATTGCCAGTGTTACATAACGCTGTAAACAAACGTCTTAAAGGCGGCCTTAAGTCAGGTGCTAGTGGCTCACACCTGTGTTCCTAGCTACTCAAAAGGATATAATCTGAGGATCACAGTTCAAAGCCAACTTGAGTAGGAAAGTCCATGAAACACTTATCTCCTATTAGCCACCAGAAAACCAGAAGTGGTGCTATGGCTCAAAGTGGTAGAGCACTAGCCTTGAGCAAAATTACTTAGGAACAGCATCTAGGCCCTAAGTTCAAGCCCCATGACTGACATGAAAAAAAAAAAGAAAAGGACTGCTTTAAAATTGAGAGCTGCTATTCAGCAGACACTATTAAGGAAATAAAAAGCCAGTTTAAGGTGAGGCTCAAGTGGTACAGTGTTTGACTAGCAGGTGTGTTCCTTGAATCTAACACATAAATCTACACATATACACACATACACAACAAGCAAATAAACAAATAAGTGATATTCTAAAAGCTAGATACTAGCTGGGCACTGGTGGCTCATGTCTGTAATCCTAACTACTCAGGAGGCTGAGATCTGAGGATCTCTGTTCAAAGCCAGCCTGGGCACTAAAGTTTGTTAAGACTCTTATCTCCAATTAACAACCAGAAGTGGTGTTGTGGCTCAGGGATAGGTTGATAACCTTGAGCTGAAGAGCTCAAGGACAGCACCTAGGCCTAGATTTCAAGTCCCATGACCAACAAAAAAAAAGGCAGTTGAGCTACCCTACCCCCCCCCACCACTTAAATGATAAATCCCAAGGTCTGAGAGATGGAAGCTGGGCTAGCTATCAAACTTTGACACAATGAAAACTTGGCAAAACTGTGTAAGTAGGTAGAGCTCATAAGAAGAAAAGCTTATCTGAGGAGAGGAGGTCCTAAATCTCCTCTCTTGTCCAGAGAGCCTAGAGTCATCGCCATATTTCACACTAAGTATTACCATCCAGGCCACCATTGTCTAATAGTTAGAGGTTGCTCAACAATCCAACTCAGAAAGAATAAAGGCAGGGAGTGACAGCTACCATCTTAGCTGTTTCACCTCTGACTGCTCATTCTCCCTGTCTAACCTGGTGAAAGCCAATGTCTGTATGTCCAAATATGGCTAACGAGGCATTGAAGTACTATCTTCCCACAGTTACTGTGTAATAAGTATACTGGTTTTGTTTTGTTTTGTTTTAGTCAGTAGTGTGGCTTGAACTCAGGGCCTTGGCCTTGTCCCTGAGCTCTTTTGCTCAAGGCTAGCACTCTGCCACTTAGAGACATAGGGCCACTTGGGTTTTTGAGTGGTTAATTGGAGGTGAGAGTCTCATGGGGACTTTCCTGCCCAGGCTGGCTTCAAACTGCGATCCTCAGATCTCAGCCCACTGAGTAGCTATGATTACAGGAGTGAGCCACAGGCACCCAGCTTATAAGTCTAGCTTTTTATCCTTCATCACGTCACTTTATTTGAAATATAGGGTTGCATGGTTGGGTCTATCTGGAAATTTGAACCTGAATTCTGAAAACCTAGTTTCAAAATCTGTAACTTACTTTGAAATACATAAAAGAAATGTATTTTGGGCCAGGAATTTGGCCTAGTAGTAGAGTGCTTACCTAGCATGCAAAAAGACCAGAGTTCAATTCCTCCGTAACACGTACATAGAAAAAAAAGCCAGAAAGTGGTGCTCTGACTCAAGTGGTAGAGCTCTAGCCTTGAGAAAACTTAAGGGCAGTGCCAAGGCCCTGAGCTTAATCCCAGGACTGGTAATTATATATATATATATATATATGCTGATTACTATATACTATATATAGTATATACACCTATATACACTATACAGTATATAAGTTTATATTTTGATATACTACATATACTATACTATATATTCTATATATATACTATATATACATATATACTATATAAAGTAATAGGCAAATAAATCAATAAGTAACAGCATATGGAATAAAATGTTAATTGCTGAATCTAAATGGGAGGTAGATGAGCACTGAATATATAATGTCTTCTACTTTGCTAGATCTTGAAAATGTCTTAAAAGCTGGGGGTATGGGCTAGTGGTAGAGTGCTTGCTTAGCATGCACAAAGCCCTGGGTTCGATTCTTCAATAGCACATACACAGAAATGGCCAGAAGTGGAGCTCTAGCTCAAGTGGTAGAGTGCTAGCCTTGGACAAAAGAAGCTTAAGGACAGTGCCCAGGCCCCACTTCAAACCCTAGGACTAGCATGAAGAAATTGAGAAGGAAGGAAGGAAGGAAGGAAGGAAGGAAGGAAGGAAGGAAGGAAGGAAGGAAGGAAGGAAGGAAGGGAAGGAAAGACAAAAGAAAAGACAAGCCGGGCACCAGTGGCTCACACCTGTAATCCTAGCTACTCAGGAGGCTGAGATCTGAGGATCAAGGTTCAAAGCCAGCCTGGGCACAAAAGACTATGAGACTCTCATCTCCAATTAAACACCAGAAGACTGGAAGTGGCACTGTGACTCAGTGGTACAGTGTTAATCTTGAGCTGAAGAGCTCAGGGACAGCACCTAGGCAAGCCCCACAACCAACAAAAAAGAAAAAGAAAAAAAAAAGAAACCGGTATTTTTTGTATTTTTAAAAAATGATTACAGAATTCAGTGAAGAAAATAGCATAGACAAGAAAGTAAAAATACCCAGCAGCTTTCCAAGTTGTTGTTTTGTGGGCCCTCCTGCCTGTCTTCTCTGTGTGTACACTGTGTTTGTGTACATCTTAACAACACTGGGGTCTTATATGACATTGCATTGCAATTTCCTTTTCCTGTTCTCTGTTTTCTTTGTGTGTGTGTGTGTGTGTGTGTGTGTGTGTGTGTGTGTGTGTGTGTGTGTGTGTGTGTGTGTTAAGAGGTCTCACCATGTAGCCCAAGCTAGCTTTAATCTTTCAATCTTTGTAGCTCAGCCTCCTGAGTGCTAGGATTACAGGTGCCCCCGACCACTTTAGCAGCCTGCCCCCAGACCTAGCGTGCTTTCTTTATTTCACAAAATTCTTCAGGAACATGCATTTACAGGTTGCCTGCTTCTCTGATGACTCCATTGTTGGCGTCCAGGCAGAATCAGTCTGTGTATGCTATGTTTCTGAAGACGCCCCAGGTGGAGACATTAGAGGACAGAGAACCCAGCAGCAGAACCCTCCAATTGAAGGGGGTCCATTTATTCCTCGGCCTAGCCCGGCTGTGCCCCTACTTCACTCCTGGTGCCAAGGCAGGGCTGGGCACTGGCCCATAATTGCAGTTCGCTCAGTGATCCCCTGCCGGTCTAGGCTTGTCCTGCCCTGTCCTGGGCTCAAGGCTGAGGGGTGAGGCCCCATGTGCCCCTGAGGGCTGTGAGGAGCGGCTGGGAGTCCAGCTTCAAGGAGGTTTTTGGCCCAAGCAGCATCCTCAGGCCAGCACTTGGCCCAGAGGAAACCCCTGCTCACCGGGCTTCATTGTGTTGCAGAGTTTCCTGTTTCCTGACCGCCTAACCTATTTATGGGCCACAATGGCTCCTTCCCTGGGGAGGCATCTACTGTACTCAGGCCCAATCGATGCAGGCCTCTGGACTCAGCCCACATAGGTTAGGTCTAGCCTGATTTGGCCAATGGCAAGTACAATAAATGGGTGTCATCTGAAGTGCTAACTGTGATAAATTGCTAGAACCTGCAGAACAGAATTGATGGTTCTGAGGCTCTGATCATGATGGGCTGTCAGAGACCATGTATGGACAAGATACAGGCCTGGACTCACAGCCCTGGTTCACAGTGTGCTGCTCTGGCTCCAACTTCCTTTCTCTCTCTCTTCCTCTCTCTCTTCCTCTCTCTCTCTCTCTCTCTCTCTCTCTCTCTCTCTCTCTCTCTCTCTCTCTCTCTTCTTCTTCTTCTTCTTCTTCTTCTTCTTCTTCTTCTTCTTCTTCTTCTTCCTCTTCCTCCTCCTCCTCCTCCTTCTCCTCCTCCTCCTCCTCCTCTTTGATCAGTCATAGGGCTTGAACTCAAGGTCTAGGCACTGCCTCTGAGATTTTTTGCTCAAGGTTAGCATGCTCTCCCACTTGAACTAGAGCTCCACTTTGTTTTCTGGGAGGTGGTTAACTGGAAACACCAGTCTCATGGCCTTACCTGCACAGGCCAGCTTCAAACCATGATCCTCAGATCTCAGCCTCCATGGTAGCTAGGATTACAGGAGCGAGCCCTCGGCGCCCAGCTGGGCTGACTTATTTAAGCCAAGATGTTCAAAGCTTCACAATAGTTTTTCCTTTTTTTTTCTGATCAAGGTCTCAATCTTTATTTTTGCACAGCAGAACGTATATGTTTAGCAGAAGAATGATGGACGCAAGCAGGTTGCCTTGTGATATTGCTTAGTAACTATCTTTATACAACATGTACCTGAAACAAACCTGGGGAGGGGGTCAGGAAGTGGTCAAACTGTTCAGCCAAACAGGATGCATAAATCAAGTTCTTTTTGGTTAACAGAATAATGCAATTGGGTGGTCATGGAAGGGGTAGTAGAAACAATAAGCGATTCTTTCAATTTACATACAGAGTCTTACAGTTACTAAGTTCTTTCAGTTTACAGAAACTTATAGTTTCTGGATATCACAATAGTTTTTCTAAAAGGACCTGATTTGGTTTTATAACCATACACCATGCCAGGCAGTGAGCCTGATCTGCCTGAGTCATAACAGCCATGCTGGTTCATTATGCCTTGTGTCACATAATGGCAGTGAGGAACCCCTGGTGTGGTTTTGTTTTGAGCTTGGCTGGATAAGGTCTGTGGACTGCAGGCTGGTGGGGGGGGCACTTAGGTTTGGGGGGCAGGGGGAGCGGGGTGGAAAGGGGGATGTAGTACGGGTTAAGGCACTGCCTTTGTGTACTTTCCCAAGGCTCCTTTGAAGTCAAGGTCTCTAACACTCTGAAATGTGGTTAGCTATAAGATAGAAACTAATCCATAACAGATTTGTTCTTCAGGAGCCATGAAAAAGCTTCAGTGTTCCTTTGCCAGTGGCTGGAGCTTCAAACATATCCATGGATGAGTAAGGTGTGTGTGTGTGTGTGTGTGTGTGTGTGTGTGTGTGTGTGTGTGTGTGTGTGTGTGTGTGTGATGGATAAATGGTGGGTGGGTAGTCAATAGATGGATGAGTAAATAGGTGGGTGAATGGGTGGGTGGGTGGATAGGTGGGGGGAGGGAAGAATGTGTGACTCAGTGGATGGTAGATAAATATGAATGGGTACATTTCAATGAATGAATGGGTTCCTAGTTTACAAACAGAGAAACTGAAATCCCAAGAAGTGATGGTGACCAGTGTGGCCTGTGCTCAAGGTCATAGCTGGTAGAACAAGATCATCAGTGGATTCACCCCAGCCCTAAGCTGTGGGTACAGCCCACATGGAGCCGTGAGGGCCGGTCCTCTGGAGATGAGTGTGAGTTGGACAGGGGAGAGCCTCAGTTCTCACTGCTTCTGCCCCCTGCTGGTGATTCTGGGAAGAGGTCGGGTCCTTTTGACCAGCCTGTGAGAGGAGAAGACTATGCCCAGGAGTGGGGGTGGGGCAGTGTCGAGAAGCCTGGCACCCCTGTTCAGCTGAGTTTCCCCACTTGAGGTCAAGAACATTGTGGTAGAGGTGGGAAGTGTGTTTAAAGCAAGAATGAGGAGCGTGGACCTCTGCCCAGCCTACACACGCTTGAGCACTACATTAGGACCTGAGGTTCTATAAATAACAAGGGGCAGGGCCGGGTGCCTGTGAGGAAGCTGTGGGGGCAACAGGCAAAATATCCCCATTCACAAACGAGGCCTGGGTCTCAAGTCCTCCATCCCTAGCTCTGCCACGGCTGGACTCATGACCCTGCAGTTCCCAGCTCACCCTGGGTCTTTTCCCCACGTGTTGGGCCCCCCAGGCCCTGTCCTTGCCTCACAGGGGCTTTTGTCCATCACACAGGAGATGAGCAGGCTAACCGGCAGTCTGAAGGTAGGTAACCCCAAGAAGAGAATGCCTAGGGAGCGGCCATCTCTCCAGGTCCTTCCATTAGGCTCTGAAGAGACCATTAAACCAGGCCCCTGGGCAGCAACTCCTGTCTCAAAGACCCTGGCCACCATGGAGGAGTGCTCCCCGCTGAGGCAGTGCCACGCTCTGCTCCTCCCCAGCAGAGGTGGGGAGGGGACTGAGCCCTCTCTGGTGTCCTGCCAACCTCTTACTTCCTGAGCAGCTTATTCACAGAGGGTTAAGGGTCATGTTTGTACCCCAGGGCTTTCCTACACCTGGCGCTGTCCGGGGTTACAGGTGAACTCTGAGGCTGAGGAAGAAGGCTCCCACTGGACCTTTGCTTCTGCAGGAAGCACCTGGCCTGGCACCTTCCACCTTCTGTTCTGTGGGAGTTAGGGTCTTTTCTGTCAAAGTGGTTGCCATCTTAAGAGTGACCGCCATCTTACTAAAAGCTACCTCTTTTCTTTGGCCAGGTGTCCTGGTTGATTGCTCAGATAAGATGGTGAGACTATCAGAAGGAGGGGCAGTCATGTGTGAGGAATCAAACCCAATGGGAATGCCCCCAGCACTTGCTTACTTGGCTTCTTGTGTCCTCATTGTACCCTGGAGACATTTTCTTTCTTTCCTTCTTTCCTTCTTTCCTCTTTCTCTCTTTCTCCCTTCCTTCCTTCCTTTCTTTCTTTCTTTCTTTCTTTCTTTCTTTCTTTCTTTCTTTCTTTCTTTCTTTCTTTCTTTCTTTCTTTCTTTCTTTCTTTCTTCCAGTCCTGGGCTTGAACACAAGGCCCGAGCACTATCCTTGGGCTTTCTCAAAGCTAGCACTCTACCACTGGAGCCACAGCACCACTTCCGACTTTTTCTATGTATGTGGTACCAGGGAATCGAATTCGGGTCTTAGTTCATGCCAGGCAAGCACTCTACCACTAGGCCAAACTCCAGGCCCCTTGGAAACATTTTCAATGACTCCATCTCTGCTGTGGCTCGAAAAGGAGACTTGGCACCTGTGGTCCCTCCACCTGTGCCAGCCTCATGCACCCACTCTCTCCCAGACAACCTAGCTTCTCCCCATCTCTGCCCAACTCTACTCTGTCCCTACATAGATGGGTTATAGTTACACAAGTCAGGTAATGAGTACATTTCTTTTTGGACATTGTTACCCTTTCCCTCACCCCCTCCCAGTTTTCCCCACCCACCCCCACCTACAACTTGTAAAGTTCATCTTCAGCATAGTTTCCAGTGAACACCATTGCTTCATTCGTTCACCCTCTGTCCCTCCATTTCTGTGTCCCTTACCCTCCCAAAGACAGAAGCAAAACAGAACAAAAACATCAACGAAGAAAAAAATTGCTTCTTGTTTCCATTTCCTGGAGTTCATTTTGATAAATATTATTTTTATATGATCGGATGCAAAAAGGCATTGTGCCTTTGTGTACCTCCCCTGAAAGTACTTTCCTATGGTCTCTGTGTGTGTGTATGTCTAGAGTTCTGTATAATTCACCATGTTCCAGTGTATATTAGATCTACCTTCTGCATATGGAAGAACACATGCGTCCTTGGTCTCTCCCAGCTTGGCTTACCTCACTTAATAATTTGTTCTAGGTCCATCCAAATGACTTAATGATGTTATTCTTTCTAATGGCTGTGTAATTCCATTGTGGGCAGGCACCACACAGTGGAATTTTTTGGATCCACTCATCTATTGTAGGGCATCACTGCAAGTTCAACTCTTTATCCACAACTGGGGAGACACAGCAACTACCCTGGGGCCTGAGACAGGTACCCCATACCACATCATGCAGGGCTGGGGGGGGGCTCCCTGCAGCTGAGGAGCCCCTGGCTGGTAGAGGCCTCCTTAGCAGCCACTCTGCCACCAGGCAGACTAAATCACAGCCATTGTCTATCCTGGCCCCAGTCTCAACCCTACATTGAAAGGGAAAGACAATCTCCTGCCCCAGTCCCTGCCCCCTGGCATTAGAGAAAGGGGGTCTTTATGCCCATAGGCATAGAGGGCCACTTGCAAATGCCCTCTGGTGAAAAGGCCCTTTGTGATGCTCCTGAGACTAGCCAGGGCAACCCCTTCCCCACTTAGGTGGTGGTGGCTGCCAACTCAGGGCCCTGCTCTACATAGGGGTCACAGGCCACCCGGAAGCGGGAGAAGCCTTGAGCCCAGGACTGGAGGAAGAGGCCATCTGATGACTGGAATGGGGGAAGTTCCAAATCGGAGCCTAAAGGGGTGGGATTGGCGTCTCTGTGTCCTGTACTACACAGGCGTGCTTTCCCACACTGCTCAGAAGCACTTCCTGATGGAACCTTCACAGAAGAGATCCCCCCCATATCTTGATACACCTGTCCCCCCATCCTCGCCCACAGCTCTGCTTTTGACTCTTGACTTACATGCTCACCCCCGGTTTGCAATATGGTTCCTTCAGCTTGATGCTTCACTGAGCTGTCTGAGATGCCTGCTCATCACTCACCACCATTTGGTGTGTATGCACGCACAGGTGCATGTGTGTACAAGTGCTTGTGAGCATGATGGTCCTGGGCTCCAACCCAGGATCTCAAATTCTTGCTTTGCCTTTCCTGCTCAAGGCTGACATTTCTGCCTCTGGCATTTTGCTGGTCCATTGGAGATAAGAATCTAATGGATTTTCCTGCTAGGCTGGCTTCAAATTTCTATCCTCCGATCTCAGCCTCCCAAGTAGCTAGGATGGTAGCTGTGAACCACCAGTGCCTGGACTGCAGCACTGTCTCCTTCAAACTGCTGGCACTGCGGCATCCCCTTCCCCACTTCCCATCTCTGGCCTCAGCCTATCACTCTCACCGGCTCCCACCTCTCCGGCACTAGCGGTGTGGATAGTTCTACTGCCCTCTCCCCAGTAGAAGAGACGTTTGGCGGATGAACCTCCCATTCATTGACTTCCTGGCCCAGTGCCCGACACCCAGTAGGTGCATAGAGAATATGCATTTGAATCAACAAATAAATCATCTTCATTTAGCCACTCTCCAACCCAGGAGGGAGGCACGATGATTCCATTTATAGACCAAGTCTCTGGGAACTGGGAGAGATTTTTCAAGTTTGTAGACAGGAAGAAGTCAGATGGGGATTCATCTTTCTCAGCTCTGGCCCCCCAAACATGCCTGTAAGCTCACCAAGGTGCTTTCTCAATCCCCAGTCAGCCAGCCCACACCATGCCCCCGCCTGAGCTGGCACACTTGAGGGTGCCTTTCTGAGGCAGCTCTGGCACTCCAGGTGGTGGGTCCTCTCTCGTGGGTTGGACAGATCCCAGTGGTTTGGATTCCCAAGCTGAGAACAAGGGACTTGCTCCACTCTGACCCCAAACCTCATCCTTGCAGTGTGAACCAAACCAGAACCGTGCAGGGAAGCCTCACCGGGAGGTTTCTAAGCTCTCCTCAGCTTCGGCACCCACCGGACAGCGGCAGGTGTAGGAAAGCCCACAGGTACAGACATGACCCTCGACCCTCTGCCAAGAAGCTGCTCAGGAAGGAGAGGTTGGAAGGACACCAGAGAGGGCTCAGTCCCTTCCCCACCTCTGCTGGAAGTCAGCTCCGTGCGAAGCTGGCTAGGATGGAGGGCAGGAGACCCAGCACTCCTCAGTGATAGGGAGGGTCTTTGAGGCAGGAGCTACTGCCCAGGAGCCTGATATAATGTTCTCTTTGGAACCTAATAGAAGGACCTGGAGTGATGGCAGCTCCCTCGTGGTCGCACTGGACCCTGAGCAAGGGCTTTATGGAAGTCTTGGCATTGTCCTCTTGGGGTTATCTGCCTTCAGATTATTTGTTAGCCTATCCATCTCCTGTGAGACGGACAAGGAAGGGCCCATGTAAGTCAAGGACAGGGCCAAGTAGACCAGTACGGGGGGGGGGGGGGGGGGCGGGGCGGGAAAGGGCCCAGGGCGAGGTGTGAGTTGCTGGGTCATGAGTCCAGCAGTGGCAGGGCTGGGATGGAGGACTTGGAGCCCAGCTCTGTCTGGCCTCAAGGTCTGGCATTTGACTCTGTTCTGAAATGAGTCACTTGGGGACAGCTGGTCTCTGCTGTGCTAGTTGGACCCTGTGACATGGGCAGAATGTGGCGTGGGGCCACTTGCTCAAGCTGCAGGGAATCTCCATCGTTCCTGAACTCCTGCGGGGTGTCTGCTCCTTCCCATCTCCCTCCTGAGTCCCCTGGTGCTCCTCCTGCCTTCTCTGTTTCCCTGTTCAAAGCCCAGAGAGAACAACCTGACAGCCACACCTGGCACTGCCCACCCCGAGGTGTCCACCTTCCAGTCATCTTCATTCGGGGACTAGGGCAGGGCAGGCCTCCACTCAAGGAACTAGCATTCATTCATTCACTGCAGTTGTTCCTCAGACTTACTTTGAGGACCCTCTCTGTCCTGGGTCTGGGGACCGCCCATTCTTGGGGTGCATGGTCTTGACCGCCCCATATTTCATCATTTCTTCTCTCAGTGGAAGTAAAGACAGTTGTGGTCCCAAAGGGATGCCAGCAATGACACGCACAGTGACATGTCAGGTCACCATGACAACGCCTACTACATGATATAATCCTTCCCTAAGTATTCTGTGATTCACTCTTTCCTTTCCTTTTTTTTTAAATTAAATTATCTCTAGCTGGGCAGCAGTGGCTCATGCCTGCCACCCTAGCTCCTCAGGAGGCTGAGCTCTGAGGATCTATGGTTCAAAGCCAGCCCAGGCAGGAAAGTCCCCATGAAACTCTTACCTCCAATTATGTCTTCAATTAACCACCAGAAAACCAGAAGTGGCACTGTGGCACAAGTGGGAGAATACTACCCTTGAGCAAAAAATGCTTAAGGACTGGGCTGGGAGTTTGGCCTAGTGGTTAAAGTGCTTGCCTAGCATGCATGAAGACCCGGGTTCGATTCCTCGGTACCACATACATAGAAAAAGGCTGGAAGTGGTGCTGAGGCTCAAGTGGTAGAGCTCTAGCCTTGAGAAAGTCCAAGGACAGTGCTCAGGCCCTGAGCTCAAGCCCAGGACTGGCAAAAAAGAAAAAGAAAAGAAAGCACCAGTACAGTGCCAGTCTCTGAGTTTAAGCCCCAGGACTGACTTTTATCTTTAAGTAGTTGTACAAAGGAGCTGCCATTTAACAAAGCAGATTGATTTATTTTCTTGATGAATGCCCACCTTTGTCACTCACAGGTACATGCCACCGAAGGTGGCCATGATGTCCTGAAGACAATGACTGTGAACAGTAGAGCTGGGATGCAGGTCCATGCTGGCAAGCCCTCAGGAAAGGGCTTCACCACAGAGCCACTTGATGTCCCCAGGTGGAGAAGGTCAGGTGGACTTGGCTCACTTCTCTAGAATGGCCCCCTGACAGGAAAGGCAGACACCCACGGAGGTGTAAGTTCTCCACCAAGTCTGCATTCTAACAGGAAGGAGCTGGAAGTAGGGGGCTGTCACCCCAGCAGCCTGGTCTCTTACAAGGGGTTACCACCTCTTTGCTAGCACCCCCAGTGTCTATCACAGGACCACAATTGCCATGGACATCACCCAAGTGGGAGGGGTTGGGTCCACCTTACTTCCCCTCTGGCCAACACAGACCACTCCTAGGACAAGCACTCCATTCTCTGTTTCCACTGCAGCCTGTTTCCTCCATGGCCCATCCTCCTGCTCTCTGGCTCTCGTGGTGGCCGTGGGTATCGTTCCCTGGGCTGAGCTCTGGTTCAGCATATCCACCCCATGGCCAGACCTTGACATGGCCATCCATGTTTCCTGGTCAGAAGCCAATAAGCCACAAAAATAACCATTTCCTTTCCCTCTGACACAAGTGTCTTCCCTGGGTGAAGAACAGCTGCAAGGGATTTGGGTGGGGACCGGAACGAGTGAGCCCCCACCCTCAGAGCTGAGCAGAGCAGGTGGCAGGGCTATGGGTGAGGGGCCCACTCCACCCCCTGTCCAGAGCTGTCTTGACCCCTGGAAAAAGGTCCTTATTAAAGGAACTGGGGAAGGTAAAGGGGAGATCTGAAAAGTAGTCTTCCCAGCATCCTAACCTGGCCCATGTATGACCAAAACTGGGTCACCTTGGTACCTGGGACTGCAGCTGGAAATGAGCTGGGGAGCTCCTGAACTCTTGAGATCCTGGATTGCCTCATGCAGATCCTCAACCTTTTCTGTAGTCTGGTGTCCAGTCTGGGAGTCCCTGGAAGGTCTCTTGTACAATGCCTGCCTGCCTGCATATCTATCTTCCTTCCTTCCTTCCTTTTTTTTGGCACTTTTGCACTTTTTCTTTTCTTTTTTCAGCACTCAAGGCCTGGGTGCTGTCCCTGACTCTTCAGCTCAAAGCTAGGGCTCTACCACTTTGAGTCACAACTCCACTTCCGGTTTTCTGATGGTTAATTGGAGATAAGAGTCTCAAGGATTTTCCTGCCCAGACTGGCTTTGAACTGTGATCCTCAGATCTCAGCTAGGATTACAGGTTTGAGCCACTGGCATCCAGCTAAAGCCTTCCTTCTTCCTATATCCTTTCACCTGACCACACATTATTTCTCAAGAGGATAGACTCAGTGAGGAGGGCGCTCCTGTTCCTTTCCCAAATAGAGGAGCTGGCATGACACATGGAAGTGGTGCTTATTCTCCCCTTTGTTTAACCCGTTATCTCCTGCTAGCTTTTGAAATAATAGTACATTCTATGACTTTTAAAACTGAGATGTAGCTGGGCTCAGTGCCTGCCTATAATCCTAGCTACTCAGGAGGCTGAGATCTGAGGATCGTGGTTCAAAGCCAGCCTGGGCACTAAAAAGTCCATGAGAGTCTCTTATCTCCAATTAATCACCAGAAAACCAAAAGTGGCACTGTGGCTCAAAGGGTAGGGCAGTAGCCTTGAGCTGAAGAGCTCTGGGACAATTTCCAGACGCAGTGTTCAAGCCCCACAACCACCACCACCACCATCAACAACAACAAAAAGAGATGTAGATTAATACTTAAGTGTGACTGCTTTCTCCTGACCAGGCCACTTTATCAGATGATCGACAGAAAAGCAACACTGTGAGCACGTGAGAAGTGTGGAATCCAAGGCCTCACTGACTTGCTGAATCAGAATTTGTATGTGTCTGTGTGTGTCTGTGTGTGGCCCTGGGTCTTGAATTCAAGGCTTGGGTGCTGCCTCTGGGCATTCATGGCTTGACTAGTGCTCTTACCACTGCGGTCACAGCTCCACTTGCAATTTTTTGGTAGTTAATCAGAGATAAGAGTCTTATGGACTTTTTCTGCCAGGGCTGGTTTCAAACTGCAATCCTCAGATCTCAGCCTCTTGAGTATCTAGGATTCCTGGTGTGAGCCACTGGCTCCCAGCCCAGAATGTGCATTTTAACCAACTCTTCAGTTGATTTGTATGCACACTCCTAAGATGCATGCTCAGATGGGCTTATCAAGGACACAATTAGGTTATTATCGAATTTCACTGAGCAATGGCGGGGGGTTATAAAGTCTAGTTCAGAATAATCTTTTGGGTGTGGAGGGGGGAGGGGGCCCTGGAGATTGAAATTGGGGCCTCTGAGCTCTGGCTTGGTTTTCTTTTTTCATTCATGGTTGGTGTTCTGCCGTTTGAGCCACAGCTCCACTTCTGGCTTTTTGCTGGTTACCGATAAGACTTAGGCACCTTCCTGCCTAAAGTGGCTATGAATCATGACTTTCCGATCTCAGCCTCCTGAGTAGCTAGGATTACAGCATGTTTCTTGGGCTCCCATGCCCACATCGATAAAACAAAAGGGGCTAGACATTATTTTCTTCAGAGAATTCCCTGACACTCAGGGCTTCGGGTAGAAGCCACAGAGGGGCTGGGAAAGCAGCCTGGGCTGTTCTCTGGCATCTTTGTATCCCTTAGAAATGCTGCAGAAGAGCACTGGCCTGATGCCAGTGTCTCCTAGAGGAAGTAGTCATCAGGCCAGAGGCAAATAAGGGACATGGCGGGTCTGCCCTCCCCACACGAGCCCTGGTGGGAACAGCTGCTTGCTGCTCCGGCAAAGCTCATGCCAGTGAATGCACTCCCTCACCCAGAAGGTCATTCCTGCTGGAGCACATCATGCCTTCCAAGCTGCTGGGTAAGGCTGCTCCGCCTGTTCCAATTACCAAGATCACCCCAGCCCAAGTGGCATGAGGGAGGCCTCTCGCCCCAGCAGCCTGCTCTTCCCTGCCTCCTCCCCTCAGCCTCTCTCCAGTGAAGGCAAGAGGCCATATGATTGCTGGATCCATTCCCCCTGGCCTGGGTCCAACAAAGATAATACACCCATCACCCACAGCCCCTCTGGCTTCCTCTCAGATGGGTATGTGAAGCATCTAGGGAGCTGGCAGCTGCTGCCTGCGAGGAGGGCGGTGAGGTAATGGCCATGCAAGGGCTGACAAGTGCCTGGTGAAAGGGGCTCTGTGTGAGGAGAGAGCCTGTTTGTCAGAGGCTCAGGACACTTCACTGGTGTTCGGCACCAGAGCAAAGGCTGACCCCAGATTTGTCATCCCCACAAAGGCATCTTTCATGGCACAAAACTATAGATTGCAGGCAGATTGCACTATAGTGTGGCTGGAGAGACAGGAAGCTCTATGGCAGTCACTGGCCCAGGATGCTGCCCACCCATGGTAGGGGACTTTAACTGACCCTTCAAAGCTAAAACTCAGGCACGCAGAGCTAACCGTGTAAGAAGTGGGATATTCAGATTCAATCGGAGTCAGTCCTGGAGGAACTGTTACCAGGGCTGAGGTGTTCTGTGATGCTATGTGCCAGGGATTCTTGAACAACAGGGGCATCACAGAGCAATGCTGGCTGAAGTCTGCCTGGAGCTTAAAGAAAATGGGGGATGTTGTCTTAATTGAGCCCACAAGTGCCAATGCTTGCCCCAACAGTGAGAAATGAGCACTTAGCATGGTCACAGAGGTGGCAATGAAGCAGAGGACTGGAGCACAGGGGAGGAAGACAACATTGAAGGGTGTTCCTTGCCCTTTAGCATCAGAAAACAAGCAATGATGACAAATCTCAGGAATAAAACCACCAAGTCCAGAGTGGGTGACAGTAGCACAGGATCTAGAATGGCCTTTTGTCCTTGACTTAGGCCTTTTTTTTTGATCCATGCTCCTCAGATCTCAGCCTCCTGAGTAGCTAGGATTACAGGTGTGAGCCATGCCCCCGGCTTGACTTGGGCATTTTTATTATGTAAATACCACCTTTCCAAAAAATTCTTGCTTAGTATAAAATTAATACAGGTGATATAGAACCCATTTCGATCTCTCTATACCATTACGTCCTTTGAGAGTTCAATTAGGGCTATCTATATATTCTTTCCTATCCCAAATTGCTTCCCTACCAAATGTCACACATAGAATTGCCTATATTAGAGTGCTTAAGTCAGACCACAGTGGCTTATGCCTATAATCCTAGCTACTCAGGAGGCTGAAATCAGAGGATTATGGTTCAAAGCCAGCTGGGGCAGTAAAGTCTAAGAGACTTTGATTTCAAGGGTCAAATGGTTTTTTGCTCAAGGCTGGCTCAAGTAGTAGGGTGCCCAGCCTTGAGCAAAAAGGCCAAATGAGAACATGAGGCCCTCAGTTTAAGCCCTACTACCAGAATGAATATACACAAAGGAGTCATTCCAGATCGGTACAGAGGTCTTATTCTTGTGCTTTGTGTATATTTCACAGCATGAAGCATATGACATGCTGGAAATAATTCAACTTGTACTTCATAAAGGAAAAAGAAACACCATCATTTAGAAAGACAAGCTAAGGGGCCAGGAGTTTGGTCTAGTGGTAGAGTGCTTGCCTAGCATGCATGAAGACCCGGGTTCGATTCCTCAGTACCACATATATAGAAAAAGCCGGAAGTGGTGCTGTGCTCAAGTGCTAGAGTGCTACCCTTGAGAAAGCCCAAGGATGGTGCTCAGGCCCTGAGCTGAAGGCCCAGGACTGGCAAAAAAAAAAAAAAAAAAAAAAAAAAAAAGACAAGCTAAGAACAAATTTACAAACCAAGAATATAGTATTTTATTCATTTCCAGATTAGAGTATCACACAGCATATACATATATTTAGATAATATAAAATAAAGAATAAACCATAGGAAGGAATATTGGTGTGAGACTGCCTTGCAGGACATCTTAGTTCTGTGAGTTCAAGGTGAGGGGGTCCCCCCACGTTGAGGCAGGCAGCAGCAGGATCCCCACAATCGCAGGTCACTCAAAGTACTGCTTTCCCCTCGGGACTTACAATGCAGCTAGCAGAGTCATGGCATGTCACTGGTGTCCATGACAACGGACACCAAGTAGTAAATAAACCACAGCAAGGTGAATTATTATATATCATTTTTTGCACTGTCCTCCTTTTTAAACTAAGAATCATGTCCAGGGTCCAGTTCCCTTGAGCTGCATTCCAGTTATTGCTGAAAGAAAAGCAGAAAAGAGGCATCTGTTATTAGAAAATACAGGGTCAGTGCACCAGCCACTGCCTCTGGTGATGCCCTCATGGATTCCTGGTGTGGGGACTGCCTGTGTCTGCGGCAGCAGGAATGCATGCATCACCAACGGGGGACCTATCGATCTAAGTACTGGGGACAAAGGCTTAGTGAAGGCCAGTTTTCAAAGAGGTCTGTGAGTTGGGTGCTGGCGGCTCATATCTATAATCTTAGCTATTCAGGAGGCTGAGGTCTGAGGAGTACTGTTCAAATCGAGCCCAGGGCAAGACAGTCTGTGTGACTCTTATTTCCAATTAACCACCAGCTGGAAGTGGAGCTGTGGCTCAAGGTGATAGAGCACTAACCATGAGCACAAGAGCTCAAGAACAGTGTTCAGACCCTGAGCTCAAACCCCACAACAAAGAAAGAGGCCTGTGAGCCAGAGGCTGCTCAGGAAGGGAGACAGCAGGTAGAGGTGGAGACGGCAGGCTGTCCAGACTCTATGCTCCTGCTGAAGAAAGCCTAAACTGTTAGGATAGAAAGGCCTCTCTGTGCCAACCTTGCAGGCCCAGAAATGGACCCCTGGATGACAGCACAGTCCAGCATGCCCGTGGCCTCTGCTGTGGAAGCTGCTTACCTTTGCCTTGTTCTGAACTGGGAGATACAGTTTGAACTCTGCCGGCAGCTCATCTTCTGAGTAGAGTCTGTCTGAGAAGTACACCCGGCGGATGCGGCAGTTGGCGTGGATCTGTGGAAGCAAGACTCGTTGACAGGCATGACAGCACTGCTTTCCTTTCATCCTGCTCTCCTAGAGGCTCTCCCGTGGCCTTCCCTCAGCATTGTCAAAACCTTATCTTAAGCATCCTGCTTAGGGGTAGATTTGAGAAAATGGGATTTTGCGTCCTGAATTTACTTGCCTCTTGTTTGTGCAGGTCTTAGGGTTTGACGTCAGGGCCTGGGTGCTGTCCAAGAGGTTTTTTGATTAAGGCTAGCACTCTACTACTCGAGCCCCAGATCCACTTCCAGCTTTTTTCTTTTTTAGTGATTAACTGGAGTTAAGTCTTACAGACTTTCCTGCCCAGGCTAGCTTTGAACAGCAATCTGCAGATCTCAGCCTCCTGATTTGCTACAATTACAGGTGTGAGCCACCAGCACCAGTTTGAATCTACCCTTTAGATCTGAGCAGACTTCTCAATCTTTCCCAGACCTGTCTGAGACCACTGTCCCTGAACAGTGACTTGGGAACTCTAGCTAGACAGCCCTGTTGTTCTGCCACATGGGCCACGGCAGCCCGACAGGGCATATCCCACCACGGGGCTACGTTCACAAGTGGCAAGTACCTGCACTCTCAGGGTCTCGATGTAGTTTGTGCCATATGCTCTCCGGGTGAAGTCGGATAAGTTGAACTGAATCTGGTTCCACCCATCATCCAGCCGCATGGGCATGGTACAGATGAAGGGTTTCACCCGGGTGGTGCTCTGGTAGTTACTTGCTCGAAACCTCCGGCGCACATTCTTGTCATCTAACACCTGCAGAATGTGGAGGAGAAGGTCATGCCAATTCCCCCTTGTTGAGGGGAGAACCTGAACCCCTACAGCCTGCTTTCCTGAGGCTGAAGCCTGGGAAGGTATTCTCCAGTGAACACGATGCTAACCTTCCAGCTTATAGTGCTGACCACAGCTAGGACATGAACTTGACAGAGGTACTATGGGATGCTAGTCATCCCTCTGTCTGGCCAAGGACGGTCAGTTCATACGCATCCACTCACCTGGACCTCGAAGGTAAAATACTTTTTCAGGTTTTTGATAATCATAACGAGGAAAGGAAGTTTAATTCCCAGTGTCTTCTTTGGGTCTGCAGGACATGTGATGTATGTGGTGCTACAGAGAGAAAGGCAGATGCAAAAGGTGCAGACAATTATCCACAGAGCTCCTCAACTATTCAGTCAAAGAACATTCCTAACCTAGGCTGGTGGTATATACCTGCAATACCAGATGCCCAGGGGGTTAAAGCAGGAAGACTGAGCCCAGGAGTTTGAAGCCAGCCTGGGCCACACAGAGAGACTCTACCTCAAAACCCAAACCAAAGCCAAAAATTCTGGACTCAAAAAAAAGCTTAACACAGTACTAGAAACTACCAGAAAAATACTGGACAAACACCAAATGAGTGGAATTTAGGAAGTTCTCCCAGTTCAAGAAGACTTCAATTCTGGTCCAAGAGAATTATGAAATGACAGAAAACCAAATTGAAGGTCATTGTAGCACTGGCCCTGGCTGTCTGACCAGCAACACCCTTCTCACGCTCTGGGTGAATATTAAGTGTGTGGTTAACACACTGTGCTTTCTGAGTGCTAAGCATGGCCAAGTATGTCGCCCATAGCTACTTAACCCCTGCAGTAAGCCTATGAGGCCATGGATGGCCCTGTCCCTTTACAGACAAGGGCCTGGGGATTAGGTAAGTAACTTGCTGAGGGCAGCTCTAAGCAGCAGCCTGTGCTATTAACCTCTGTGGTGCCCTGCCTCCCTCTCTGGTGTGCCACAGGTCTAGAGAAAAGAGTTAGCAACTCACCTGACATTTGTCCCTTCAATCTCTAGCACCAGGGACTGGATGTCATTGTCAGTGATTCTTTTTATGTGGCCATTCCGTACCTACAAGGAAGAAAGTTAGGGATGAATATCTGTATTTTCAACACAAGTTTTCTGTGTTTCTGTATCTACAGTCTACAAGAGCGGTTACTGAGTGTGATCTACTTTGTGGTGTGTGGAGTTCTCTCAGGTGACATCTGACATCACTCCCCCTTGTCTTCCTTCAAAACCACTGCCGAGATAGCAAGCAAGTACCAGGCACCAGCTAAGCATTCAAAGTCATGCTGACATCTGGAATCTGTCACCCTAAGCGTTGGCACATCTGAATAGACTGGAAGAGGGATTTAGACATTCCTGGAGACTACACTCACCAGAGATCGCTACAGGAAGCTGGAGGTTCTGGGAGCCCACGAGGCCGCTAGCATAAAGAATGCCTTCCCACAGAACATCCTCCAGTGCCATTGTCACAGAAGGAATGTCGGGCTAGACGGGCCCCCATCTCCACCAATGTAGCATTTCTCAAGACACAAATGTCACATTGAAATGCTTCTCAAACAAAGCTGGTGACATTCAATGCCCTCCTGCTTTGAATGCTGGGCTTCTTTCCAAGGGAGATTAAGAGCACAAAGGCTCAAGTCTGTATGGAACATGCCAATACTGCCCACCTCCCAAATGAAGTGAAAATATTCCTCCTGCATGTTCTGTGGAGAACCAGGAAGGCTTTTTGGTGAAGGAGGAACTAGTCAAAAAATTATTTTCAGGGCCAGAAGTGTGGCCTAGTGGTAGAGTGCTTGCCTAGCATGCACGGAGACCTGGGTTCGATTCCTCAGTACCACATACACAGAAAAAGCCTGAAGTACTGTTGTGGCTCAAGTAGTAGAGTGCTAGCCTTGAGAAAAACCCAAGGACAGTGCCCAGGCCCCAGGACTGATAAAATAAATAAATAAATAAAAATTATTTCCAAATAACATAATGTAGCTTTACTGATAAGAACTGTAAACAGGATAAGTGCCAGTGCCTTACACCTGTAACCCTAGCATCTCAGAAGACTGAGATCCAAGGTTCATGATTCAAAGCCAACTGAGGCAGGAAAGTCCATGTCACTATTATCTCTAACCACCAAAAAAAGTCCAAAGTGAAGCTGTGGCTTGAGTGGTAAAGCACTAGCCTTATGCACAGAAGCTCCAGGATGGCACTTAGGCCTTTAGTCCAAGCCACAGTACTGTGCATACACACACAAAAGAGCTGTACACACTAATTTGATAACATATACCATTAATTGTTCTCAATAACATAAGCATTCTTTAAAAGGCACATACTGACGGTAAGAGTTTAAAAAAGGCACATGCTGACGGTAAGAGTTAAACTGCGAAGACTAAGGAGTAATGAGGGCCTGAAGATACCCCATGCTACAAAGTAACATGTTGCTATTATACTTACTTATTTAAATATTAAAAAAAAATGGTATCAGTCCTAAGGGGCTTGAAACGCAGGCCTAGATGCTGTCCCTGAGCTTTTGTACTCAAGGCTAATAATGCTCTACCACTTTAAGCCACAGTTCCATTTGAAGCTTTTTGGTGGCTGATTAGAGATAAGAGTGTCAAAGACTTTGTTGTCTAAGCTGCCTTCAAACATGACCTGAGGATCTTAGCCTCCTAAGTAACTAGGATTGCAGGTGTGAGCCACTGGCATGGAGCCATGTTGCTGTTTTAAAGCACAGCCTCGGGCTGGGAGTTTGGCCTAGTGGTAGAGTGCTTGCCTAGCATGCAAGAAGACCCGGGTTCAATTCCTCTGTACCACATACATAGAAAAAAGCTGGAAGTGGTGCTGAGGCTCAAGTGATAGAGCTGTAGCCTTGAGAAAGTCCAAGGACAGTGCTTAGGCCCTGAGCTCAAGCCCAGGACTGACAGAAAGAAAAAAAAAAAAGCACAGCCTTAACTGACAGCTCTAAAGTCTGAGTTAACAAGAGGGCTCTGTGCTCCAGAGACCAGCCACATCACAGGGCTGTGCATTCTGCCCATCTCAGGTTCAGGGTAGATGATGAAGGCTGGAACACCAGCCACCAGTGCGTCTCCAAGTCAGGTGTTTGTGAGGAAAACAGGGGAGGCAGAAGGGCAGGAACAGGGGCAGTGACATTTCTGGACTTCCACTTGCTCCAGGGGCCAGCTAACTTCTTCTCTAGGCTTTCTCTCAGTATTACCAAATACAACTGTATTCCCAAATTTAACTTCACAGAATGAATGAATGTGCACAAAACAAGGCAAGATGGAGGGAAAGGCTGGCTCTTTTGAAGTAATAGCTATCAACTGATTCGTCTTCTCCAGAGTTTTAACCTGATTGGTGATAAGAAACTAAACTTTGTTCATGAAGAAAAACTGCTCATGAAAACCAGCCTTTCTTTGCTCATGAAGAAAATTCAGAACCAAAGAAGAAAACCAAAAGTGTTTCCAGGCTACAAACTTCAAGAGCTCAGAAGGCAAATGAAGCTAGTGTTTTATAGTGCATTATGCTGTTTCTCCTTCACAAATGCCTCTTTACTGGAGAGAAGGGTAGGTAGAAATGCAAAATGTAGGACAAGAACAAAGGAGAAGGGGGAAAGCTTGGGGCAAGGCCCCCACTACCCTGGCAATCCCTACATTCAACTAACAAGGAGGACTCCCTCCTCAGACTAGCTTCTCACAAACACACAGAACAAGGTGCATGGCCTCGGAAAGTATCCACTTCCTTTCCTTAGCTGCTTCTGGTTCAGAAGACAGTGGGCAGGCCTGGCTCAGAGACTCCTTAGTGTTGACATAGGTTTTTTTGTTTGTTTGTTCTGTTTTTTCTTTTTTGTGGGTCATGGGGCTTGAACTGGCCTGGGTGTTATAATCTGAGCTCTTCAGCTCAAAGCAACCAACCACCCTACCCCTGGGCCTAGACATTGTTCCAGAGCTCTTCAGCTCAAGGTTACCACCCTACCCTTGAGCCAAGCTCTATTTCCATTTTTCTAGAGGTTAATTGGAGATAAGAGCCCCAGGTCCATTTGTGCCCAGGCTGGCTTTGAACCTAGATTCTCAGATCTCAGCCTCCTGAGTAGCTAGGATTTGAGGCGTGAGCCACCGCAGCTGTTCATTTGTTTTTATTCATGCTATATCATCATAACTAAAGTGTGACCTCTGAGTGCATTATTCTCTCTCTCTTTTTTTTTTTTTTTTGGTAGTCATGGGGCTTGAACTCTGGGCTTGGGCTCTGTCCCTGAGTTCTTCAGCTCACATTGAGCCACAGCACCTCTCCTGGTTTTCCGGTGGTTAACTGGAGATCAGTCTCATGGAGTCTTTGTGCCTGGGCTGGCTTTGAATTGTGAACTGTGATACTCAGATCTCAGCCTCCTGGGTAGCTAGGACTACAGGCTTGAGCCACCAGTGCTCAGCTAAGTATGTTATTCTTAAAAAAAAAAAAAAAAAAAGGAGGCCAGGCACAGATGGCATGCCTGTAAACCTAGCTACTCAGAAGGCTGAGATCTGAGGATCAAGGTTCAAAGTCAGTCCAGGCAGGAAAACCTAGGACATTCTTATTTCCAATTAACCACCAAAAAAACTGAAATTGGAATGTGGCTCAAGCAGGAGAATGCTAGCTTTGAGCAACAAAGCTCAGGGACAGAACCTAGGCCCTCAATTCACGTCCTAGGATCAGCACCAAAAAAAAAAAAAAAAAAAAAAAAGGGAGGGGGGGTGGATATGGAATATTTGTAGTTCATGAACTCCCTTCACACCTACCAGCTGGGGCTGGAAGTGAGCAGGAGCCTCAGAAGCCAGGTTGCAGGCAATATGCAGTTCAGATCTGTCTTGGTGGTGCAGACACCACATGCAGACCTCCTCCCATTCTCACCCTCATTCTCCCAAGCTTCATGAGTTGCTGGGGCAACAAAGAAAGAACACTGATGATCCCTCCATTAAGCCCAGAAGGGTCAGGCTGAAGGGAGAAAACACTATGCCCATAGTCTGCCAACACTCCACATTTCTAGAGTGCTTTAAAAATAACCCAGGAGCTGTGTCCATCCCCGCCCCCACCCCACTTTCAATGTTCTGGCTCCCCCCACTCATCCAGGCAGGCAGCTGAACCTTCAGCCATCTGGCATCCTGGTCTTAATGACACATGTTCCCATGTACTTAAGCTATCAGAGCTGTCTGTCCACTGCAGCAGGCAGGCAGGCAGGCAGGCAGGCAGGCATCTCCTCTGTCAGAAAACAAGGAGAGGGAGCCCCCTGTGGGGAGAAGTGGTTATGACTCAGGCTGCAGTAGGCTGGGGTTCTTTCCTCTTAACTGCACTTTGTTGTTGTTGTTGTTTTTTCCTCTCTCACTCCAGTCACGAGGTTTGGACTCTGGGCCTGAGCACTGTACCTGAAGTCTTCAGCTCAAGGCTACTACCCTACCCCTGGGCCTGGGCCTTATTCCTGAGCTCTTCAGCTCAAATCCTATCCCTTGAGCCACAAAGCCACTTCCAGTTTTCTAGTAGCTAACTGGAGACGAGTCTCACAGTCTTTAGTACCTGGCTTCGAACCACGATCCTCAGATCTCAGCCTCCTGAGGAGCTAGGATTACAGCTGTGAGCCACCATGCCTGACTATCTTACTGCACTTTCTATGGACTACCTATAAGGCAGAGGACAACAGACATACCCAACATTCATCTACTTAACACAGGGGCAAATATGTGCCTTCAGAGGGTAAGCATAACCAGGCTGCATGCCCTTGTCCAGTTACTGACAAAAAAGAACATTGAGGGACTGACCGTGAAAGCAAAAATCACTTCATTACCTTTGTGTCCAAATACATTCACTTCCACTCCCAGAAACTAGGGAATGGAAGCAGAACACTATCCAGTAACACCAACAGAAGATGGCTACTCATGTTTATGTCACAGGAGAATGGGGAGAAGCATCAGTGGTATGGAGAAGAGGAAGAGGAAGAAACGGGAGGAGGAGGAGAAAGAGAGAAGAGAGGAAGGGGGAAGAGAGGGGAGGGAAAGAAGAGGGAGAAAGACTACCTTTTATGGATTAAGCTCTTCTCAGCCACATGGGATAACGAAATAGACTGAAACTATCCCATTATTTTACAGGAGACAGTGGGGACAGGAACTCTCAGTACTCTCCTTACAATCCAGAGCTATGCTTACACTAAACCTAACAGTCTTTCTATGAATGTAGGATTCACTAGTCCTGGAAGTTAAGAGAACACTAAAGAACTCTCCACTTTTTTCTAAACTCTTGACATGAAAATGCACAAATGGGTCCATCCAGAAACTGTAGGCACATTAATTAGTTTTTGATACAGGGGATTGTTTTCTAGGCAAGAATTCTACTACTCAAGTTATGATTCAACCTTTTGTTTTGGGGTTTTTTTTGTTTGTTTTTTTTTGGTTTGTTTTTTTGCCAGTCCTGGGCTTAGGCTCAGGGCCTGAGCACTGTCCCTGGATTTTCTCAGGGCTAGGGCTCTACCACTTGTGCCACAGCACTGCTTCTGGCTTTTTTCTATGTATGTGGTACCGAGGAATCGAACCCGGGTCTTGGTGCACGCTAGGCAAGCACTCTACCACTAGGCCAAATTCCCAGCCCCCAACCTTTTGTTTTTTAAAAATCAGTTTCAGGCCAGGCGTGGTGGCTCTCGTCTATAAATCCTAGCTACTCAGGCATCCTCGCTGAGATCTGAGGATCAAGGTTCAAAGCCAGCCCGGGCACAAAAGGACCTGAGACTCTTATCTCCAATTAACCTCTTGAAAAACAACAAAGTGGGGCTTGCTCAAGCGTAGGGCAGTAGCCTTGAGCTGAAGAGGTCAGGGACAGTACCCAGGCCCAAAGGTAGAGTGGTAGCCTTGAGCTGAAGAGCTCAGGAACAACACCCAGGCCAAGTGCAAGCCCCACAACCCACAAAAAGAAAAAAAAAAAAATCACTTTCAATCCATCTATTATTAATTCTACAAAGAAGTTTCACTTTGTGATATTTCTATACATATAATGAATATTAGGTAACATGTGATACAATTTTATTTATACAGTAGTTTACCAAAAAACATGTTATCTAATGTACATTACATGCATATGTGAATAATCAGTGATATCACCACCACCACCCCCTTTTTTTGCCAGTCCTAGAGCTTGAACACAGGTCCTGGGCACTGTCCTTGGACATTTTTTGCTCAAGGCTAGCATTCTGCACTTGAGCCACAGTGCCACCTCAGGCTTTTTCTGTGTATGTGGTACTGAGGAATCGAACCCAGGGCTTTGTGCATGGTAGGCAAGCACTCTATCATTAGGCCACACTCCCAGTCCCTTTATTTTTTTTATTTATTGCCAGTCCTGGGCTTGAGTTCAGGGCCTGAGCACTGTCCTTGGACTTTCTCAAGGCTAGAGCTCTACCACTTGAGCCTCAGCACCACTTCCAGCTTTTTTCTTTTCTTTTTTCTTTTTTTTTTTTTTTTGCCAGTCCTGGGCTTGAGCTCAGGGCCTGAGCACTGTCCTTGGACTTTCTTAAGGCTAGAGCTCTACCACTTGAGCCTCAGCACCACTTCTGGCTTTTTTCTATGTATGTGGTACCGAGGAATCGAACCCGGGTCTTCATGCATGCTAGGCAAGCACTTTAACCACTAGGCCAAACTCCCGGCCCCCTTCCAGCTTTTTTCTGTGTATGTGGTACCGAGGAATTGAACCTCGGCTTCGTGCATGCTAGGCAAGCACTCTACCCCTTGGCCAAATTCCTGGCCCCTTTTGTTCTTGAAATAGGATACCAGTAACTTTACTCAAGCTGGCCTCAAACTCATGATACCCCTTGTTTACCAAGTAGATGGGACTACAGGTGACTACCACTATACCCAGCCTGTAGCTAGACTGTACGTTTGTGTTTATGTGCATGCATACACACAGTACTGGGACTCCACTACCACCTGAGCAGCAGCACCATTCTGAGGTTTTGCTGGTTAATTGGAGATAAGAGCCTCATGGGTTTTTTCACACAGGCTGGCTTCAAGTTCAGCTTCCTGAGTAGCTGGGATTGTAGATGAGAGCCATTAGGATCCAACTTGCAGTCATATCTTAAGCTCATTTCAGAGCTAGCAAGTGCAAAAGCTTTGAAAGAGAACAAGATGGAGGCCGCTGCTGAGAAGGACCTGGTAAAGTGACCCTGTGGAACTAAGTTAGGAGCCAGACCATGGGCCCTATGTCCTCAGAGGCACGTTAAGAAGTGGAAGCAGCACAGTGTAACGACTACACTACTGTAATTTCAGAAGTCTAGTTTTCCCTGCCTTCTTGTTTCTTAGGCATCTGAATGCTGGCTTCTGTTATAACTTGATGTAGAGCAAACCCCTCAGTTCCTTGTCATATTTAATACTATGAGCCAAGCTTCTAATCCATACTAACTATATGCTATAACTTGGTTACCTAGCATTTTATACACATGCTCATTTTAATCTTGACAGCTCTGAGAAGTAGTTAAGACAATTGGTTTAACCCTTGTCCAAAGTCACACAGCTAGAACACAGTACAGGCAGGAACAAGTCAAGGTACAGGCACAGTCCAGCACAGGACTTTCATGAGAAGATACTATAGAGCTATTGAAACTTTCCACATGACTCCTATCTGAGCCTGGAAGATGAAACGGGAGAGGTAGAAGCCCTGAATCTCAAAGTGTATCTGGTAAGTCACTGGATTTACAAATAATTAGTGGGAAAGTCATGTTCACAGAAGGCCGCAAATTCATCCATACTGTGACTAGAGCACAGAGTCCGAACAGACATTACAACTAATTTTTCAAACATATACTACACAGATATCAAATAAAATGTTTCTTGGTATAAATTCAAATGAACATAGTAAAGTTTTATGAAATTAAAATGCTAAAGATCAAAATAGGCACATCAGTCAATGAAGAATCACTGGCAAAGGCTGAAGCCATGTCTAGGTAAATGTGAACGGCCCCACCCACACGGTTAAACAACTATGCCTGACTCCCTGGAAGCAGAGAAAGTATATGCTCTAACTCTAAGCCTCAGAAGTGTATATAATGCCTGCCACTAGATGCTGCTCAATAAATCTTTGCTAAGTGTACCAATCTTCAGTGTTTCCCTGACTGGTCTGGATTCCGGTCACTTTCCAAGAACTCTCTGAAGTAGCCAAAAGGGAGTGGGGGTGGAGTGGAGACACGTCTCCTAAACACTCTTCAGTCTAGTCTAAATACATTACACTTAATTAGCGTTTGCTATTTGAGGATTTTGTTTAAAGATGAGTGTTCCCCGAGGTTTTCTTTGCCCATGGACTAACAATGTGTTCATGTGTTTATGTCATCAGGGTACCATCGACCTCTAGTGGCGTTGTTAAGGGACACAGGGCTCCATGGTAACTTTGCTTCTATAGTCCATGTGTAAACATGTTGACGAGTCAAAAAGCTGCATTTGAGAAATAAAGCGTGTACCACAGAAGATCAAAACCAGAACTGTTAAGATAGACAACGTTGACAAGTTCCAATTAGTCACAACAGAGGCTTCCCTCTGTAATTCTTTCCATATGATTTCTCTGATCTTCTCTGAACTCCTGTCCTCCTACTATATCAGGTCCTATTCTCTCGTTTAACTGTCTTATATGGATACTTGCTAGAATTGTATCCCAAGTTCAAGTGGCACACAGCGCTACTCTCCCCAGGCCTTCTGACTGCCCGCACCCTAGGCAAGCACAGCCCAGCTGTCTCTTTAAAAAGTTCCCAGGTAGGCTCACTCTGGGTTCTCTGCAGAAGTGCAATGACGGAAGCCGGGAGTTTGGCCTAGTGGTACAGTGTTGGCCTAGCATGCACGGAGGCATGGGTTCGATTCCTCGGTACCACATACATAGAAAAAAGCTGGAAGTGGTGCTGAGGCTCAAGTGGTGGAGCTCTAGCCTTGAGAAAGTCCAAGGACAGTGCTCAGGCCCTGAGCTCAAGCCCAGGACTGGCAGCGCAATGACAGTCTATCAGTTTATTCCACTGATGAAGAAAACTACATAACTAAAATCCTCAGGAATATGAAAGGGGGGAAAAAAGGGAAGTTTTCTATGTTGAGCCTTAGCCGCTGTCTTGTGAATCAAAGAATTTGAAAGAGAAGTCTGGTTAGACTGCTCAAAGACTCAACCTCCCCACTACCTCTGCAAATACCATGAGGAACAGACTCCCTCAAGGTTGGTGTCAGACACAGACTTGCTCAGCAATGAAGCCAGGTGTCCATGTGCTGTCCCAACCTCTGTATGGCCTTGAGCTCTCCAGACAGTTGTTGTGGGATAAAATCCAAAATTGCTTCATTACTTTTCAATTAGTTAAGCCACTCCACCTTTAAGGCCTCTATAGAAATACTGCTCAGCATATTATCCTTCTCCATTCCCACAGAAGGGCAGAACTAAACCACTTGACTTCCACATGATAGGTGCTCACCTCAACCTTAATAGTGGACAGAGTCATCCCATCGTGGGGTTAGGGAAAACTTGGGCTGCCTGAATAGAAATCCTGAGGCTTGCATTTGGCTCTGAGTTTTATTAATCCAGTTAAGACTCTGACACCACGTTTCGGGTTTTCCCGATGGAGAAATCCAGCACCGAACAACAGGGCAGACTCCCAAGTCACAGTGAGTCAAGGAGCGGGCGAAAAAGGGTCCTGAAAGGCGAGTTTGTTGGGGATCCCGCGAGGGTGGCTCTGCCTGAACAGAGGCCCCGTGTTTAGGGTTCAGCACCGTGCCTGGCACGAGACAGGCCACGAGGAGACCTGGGGGAGAATCCCGTCCACAGCAGTTCCTTTTCTTCCCCCAACGGGATGCGGCGTGTGCATGCCCTAGCCACGCCCACCTGCACCCCCTCTCCCTGAACTCACTCGAGGCCCCCACGACGGAGACCGAGCAGCGGCCTCCGGCCCCCACCAAGTCCCAGCTCCAGGCAACGCGGACGACGAGGCGGCGCCGCCGCGCCTGCCCCCCGCCCGGCCGCTGCCCCGGCTTCTGACCTTCTTGTCCCAGATCTGCAGGGGCTTGCTGCCGATGCTGTACAGGATGGACAGGAAGCCGCTCTGGAACGTGTTTTTGAACATCTCGCCGGCGGCCTCGTCCGCGGCCGCCCCGGGGTCGCGCTAGGAGGCCGCGCAGGGGGACAGCAGCTGGCCCGACAGCGAAGGCTAAGGACGGGCCTCGTGGTGCGAAGAGGGGACGTCGAGCTCCCGACCTGCAGCCACCGACCGCGGGACTTGGAAGCAAGATGCTAGGTCCGTAAGCCTCAGCTTCCGCAAAGCCTCCGTGTCACGACAGAAACCACAGCAACTGCCGCCGCCCCGCTCTCTCAGGCCTAAATGGAGGCGGAGCACCGCCTTCAGCTCAAACCGGATCCCTCCGCACGCCAGAACCCGTCCCCCCGGAGCGCGGGACCCAACCCTGTCAAGGCGGACCTCGGGGCTTCCGGTGTCTTCCGCCCGTAAGCCCCGCCCTGATCCCGCCCCCCCGGTGGAAAGAACTTCGTTGCCAAGGGACTATTTCCCCCCCCCACTCTAGTCTCAATTTGCTACTAGAGAGCGGAAGGAAGCAGGATTTCATGGTCCTGTGGTTATCGTATTACGTGTTGTCATGGGAACCAAGCGAGGGGTGAGGAGGAGGCGCGACAATCAAGCTCCGCCCCTGTGGGAGGAGCTACAGGTGCAAAATTGCAGAGGAGAGGCCAGGAAGGTGGCTCTGCTATATTTTAGAAAATAAATGCTTGTTGGTTGAGTAAAAGATAAACTTATTAAGAGTTAACCAGTATTGAGCTAAGTGCCTTATATGCGTCATTAATTGTAAACAAGGTCTCTAAGAATGGATGCAGTCCATTACTGTTGAGAGAAATAAATGAATTGCTTAAACACCAAGAAAAAAAAGAGCCTGAAAATTGAAAATGAAGGGCCGGGAGCGTGGGCTAGTGGTAGAGTGCTTGCCTAGCATGCACAAAGCCCTGGGTTCAATTCCCCGGAGCTACAGACACAGGAAAAAAAAGCCAGAAGTGGTGCTGTGGCTCAAGTGGCAGAGTGCTAGCCTTGAGAAAGAAGTGTCCAAGGACAGTGTCCAGTTCAAGCCCCGCATATGACCAAAAAAAAAAAAAATGAAGTCGATTTGGCTGAATTGAGCTAATTGGTGTTTTGGGGGGAAAAAATCAGAACATGAAGGAAAGAAATAAACCATAATACTTTTAATGTGAAAGACCACCCCTCAAACTGGGAGACTTCCACTGGTCACAGTGTTGAGTTAAATATTATATCGTATGCCTAGGCTGGGCTGGGAATTATGGCTGACAGAAAAAAAACAGTTTGTAGCTAACACCACCTTTGTAGTAGCTTTTACCACTGTAGTTGTAAATTGTAAATTGAACAAGGCTTGGGCCTATATTAATTTATTCAATCTTCTTTGAATAATCCAACCAGAATTTCGAGACATAGAAAAAAAGAAAACATAAATTTTATTACAGTATAAAGTTAGAGCTTGTAATACGAAATTGTTATTTTTGGATGAATTCTAGACACTATAAACATCAGGCGAGTGATCATCTATATGTTGATTGTTACTAACTTGTTCAAAATACCTTCATAGGAAAAGAGATGAGCTGGGCAGATTTTGGTAGCTCACACCTTAGATGCTAGCTACACAAAGCTGAAATATAAGGATCCTGGTTCAGAGACAGCCTGGTCAGGAAAGTCCACGAGACTCTTATGTCTAATTAACCACTACAAAGCCAGAGGTGGAACTGTGGCTCAAGAAGTAGAGTGCAGCTCTGAGTCAAAAAGCTAAGTGACAACACCCAGATCAAACCCCATTGGTGCATACACACACACACACACACACACACACACACTCACATGAAAGAGCCTATGAAACATTTAAGAAAGAGAAATAATCACACAAGTTATGATAATGATCCAAATACTGCATACTACCTTACCCATTTGAAATTGTATATAAATAATTTTCTAGAAAAACTTACCAGTTCCAAGTCTAAAAGTAGAAAACTAGCCAATAATCATAAAAGTAAAAAAGGAAGTTATCCACCCTGTTTCAGAAGCTTCTTATTTTCTCAGTTTATTTTCTTCTGATTAATATAGTTTGAGAAACTATGAAAAACAGCACCAATACTCTTACCATTCAGAAATAATTATATGCAGCTATACATTGTTCATGTTTGCCTGTCCTAGCCTCCTCATCTGGAATTAATCTATCCTAACTCATCTAATCATGAATAAGTAAACAGATGCAGATGTCTACAGGAGTTTTGTTTGGCCTAAAATAGACACATACTAGACTCACTGTCCAGCACTATGGTTTTAAGTCTACACAACATTGAGCCTATATGCATCTAATACATAGCTTGCAAATGCATAGCTTGCCCAGTTACACTTCCATCATATTTTATCTATTTCTCCACTCCAGAGAATGTTTGTCCTATGCCTTCCCTTAAGGACCTTGTGAGACCAGGAAATAACAAACAGGAAAAATAAAAATTTTCTCTAGAGGGAAAGCAAAGGAAGTAATGACATTGTTCCCCCCCCCCAATGTACTTATTACCTGACTTATGAAATGGCAACTCTTTTGTACAACACCTTAATAATAACAATAAAATTATTTTTAATTTTTTTCTAAAAAAGGACTTTGTGAGAATCTCTTTTGCATACATACCCAGTATCAATGATTTTAGATCACAATATGCACATACAATTGATTTGATTAAGCAACTCGTTCTGTTGGTTGGTTGGTTGGTGTTGGTACTGGGGTTTGAACTCAGATTCATTCTTTCTAGGCACTCCATGTCTTGAGCCATACCCCCAGCCCAATTCATCCTCAATCTGATTGCACTACCATATGGGTACTGACTAGGTCCAACCCATCAATCACTCCTATTTGCCTGTGGCAGCCTTCTCCCTTCTCTGATTTGCACCTTTACCACCCCAAAGTGGCATCCTACTTGTGCCAGCCAGGAGAACCGTCTCACTAGCTCTGTTCTAATAACCATTGACTCTGCTAAGAACAAATCCTCAGCCTTTACTCTGACTTTCTTTAGTTTGTCCCCTAACCCTTTATGACTCTCTGTCCCACAGCTTTCTTCTCATTCACCTCTGCGCTTCATTTGTGTGGCCCTCCTCCTAGGCTGGTCTGCTGTGCTGGCCAGCTCTTCTCTTCATTGATTAGTGTTTCATCTCCGTATTATCTTCCCATGGCTGTGTTTTGAGGTTCTCAGAAACCTCAGCTGAATACACAGACTTTTTTTTTCCTCACAGGACTCTAGAGGCCAGATGTCCAAAGTTGGGGTCTGTTCAGAGCCATTTTCCATCCAAACACACTAGAAGATTCCTTCTTGGCTTCTGTTAGTTCCAGGTATTCCCTGGCTGCTGGTAGCATAATTCCTATTTATCTGCACATGCCATTTTCTCTTCTTCTTATGAGGACTCCAGTCACCAGATTTAGAGCCACTCCAAATCCAGTATAGTTTTCACATGCTTAACTAATTGCATCTGCAAAACCCCCTCTTTCCAAAAAAAGCTTACATGATGAGGCCCCAGTTGAACATGAGTCCCAGGGAGAGGGGTACTTTATTCGGACATTTTGAGCAATACTCTAACCACTCTTCTCTGTATTCAGCTTTATTTTTGCATTACCATTAGACTGTCTAAATATTTACTGTTTCCCCCTATTTGCAGTTTTGATCTGGGATAAAGAATTTGATCTAGCTGGGCACCAGTGGTTCACACCTGTAACCCTAGCTACTAAGGAGGCGGAGATATGAGGATCACCATTCAAAGCCAGCCCTGGAAGAAAAATCCATAAGACTCTTACCTCCAGTTAACTATCAGAAAACCAGAAGTGGCACTGTGGCTCCAAGTGGCAGAGTGCTAGCCTTGAGCAAAAGAGCTTAGGGACAGGATCCAGGCACTGCGTTCAAGCCTGTCTTTCTGACAGATATATTCTAGGGCCAAAGTGCCTGCATTTTTAAGTGGGTATGAGGTAAGTATGTTTCAAATTAGTTATGGATGTAAGATTCCTAGCCACTGTAGGGCCAGCAAAGGCTCTTTTTCTTTTTCTTTTTTTGGCTAGTCCTGGGGCTTGAACTCAGGGCCTGAGCACTGTCCTGGGGCTTTCTCAAGACTAGCCCTCTACCACTTGAGCCACACCACTTCCTTGATATGTAATACCAAGGAATCAAAACTGGGACTTTGTGCATGCTAAGCAAGCACTCTACCACTAGGCCACATTCCCTGCCCTGTCTGAGGATCTTGGTGAGGATCTTGAAGCTAGCCCAGGTAGGAAAGCCTCTAAGACTCTTATCGTCAAAAAGCTGAAAGTAGAGATATGGCTCAAATGGTAGAGTGCCAGCTTTGAGTAAAACAGCATAGAATAGCACCCAGCTCTTGAGTACAAGTCATAGGACTGGCATGTATACACACACACACACACACACACACACACACACACACACACACACAGAGCACTGTATATAGTCTCTGTGTATTGAGTTGCTCTAATAACTTTCTCATTAAATAGGAAACTGCCTCCACGTAAAATGAAAACAACTGAAGTATGGGTGTGCCCTTGAAAATTAAACACATACACACATACACACAGACACACACACACACACACACACACACACACTGACAAGGGAAGTTCTAGCTTTTCTGAATTACTCACATTAGTAACTGTTTTCCTGAATTACATTCAATTCTTTTCTTTCTTTCTTTTTGTTAATATTTGATTTTAAATTTATTTTTAATATATTTTTATTGTAATTAACAGAAGGGTTACATTATATTCACCAGATAGAAGGTGCATTACTTCACAAACACTGATACCCAATGGTAATCAAGTCTTGCGTCCTGACTCTTGCGCCTTGCCTTGTCTCAGCAGAAAGTTATTAGACATGGCGTTACTCGGCCATGAGACTCTTATCTCCAATTTACCACCAGAAAACAGGATGTGGTGCTGTTGTTCAAGGGGTAGGGGTGGTAGCCTTGAGCTGAAGAACTCAGGGACAAACATCCAGGCCCAGAGTTCAAGTCTCACAACTGACAAAAAAAAATTAAATTTGCAGACAATGAACGCATGAAAATTTTTGATTTTACCAAACTTAGGGGTTCCGATTTAGAACTGATAGCATTTGAATGCTTTGGAGGATTTTGTCAGTTTTCTTTTTACATTTTTTCATATTAGCTATTGAAAATGATGTGATGTCAACTGAATAGGTAAGTTTGAAGTATCAAAAGTATTAACCAGATTAAATGTACAAGCACTATTTATCATTATACTGTTTTGTTTTCCCTCCTTCAGGACAAAGGTCTCACCATCATTCAGATCCTGCCATATCAGCCTGTGTATTGGGGTCCACAGGTGTATGTGTGCCCAACTAGCTTGCTTGCTTCCTCTCCCTCCCTCCCTCCCTCCCTCCCTCCTTCTCTCTCTCTCTCTCTCTCTCTCTCTCTCTCTCTCTCTCTCTCTCTCTCTCTCTCTCTCTCTCTCTCTCTCTCTCTTTCTCTCTCTCTCTCTCTCTCTCTTTTCCTGGTGCTTGAACTCAGGGCCTGAGCACTGTCCTTGGGCTTTCTCAAGGTTCTAGCACTTGAGCTGCAGCACCACTTCCATCCTTTTCTATGTATGTAGTACCAAGGAATCGAACCCAGGTCTTCATGCAAGCTAGGCAAGCACTCTACCACTAGGCCAAACTCCTGGCACCAACTGCTCATTCAGTTTTGAATTGGGCGACCCAAGTTAAAGTAAAAAACACAGGTTCACGGACAGTACCCAGGCTCTGAGTTCAAGCCATATGACCCCCCCCCATCCAAAAATATAAAAGGGAGATGCTGCGCTGCACGATCGCGACCAGGAGCATGAGGTGGTGAATAATAGCTCATCAATTCTACCATTAAAAATGGCCTCTAACAAAACTACATTGCAAAAAATGGGAAAGAAACAGAACGGAAAGAGTAAAAAAGTTGAAGAAACGGAGCTTGAAGAATTTGTTGTGGAAAAAGTACTGGACCGGCGTGTAGTGGATGAGAAGGTGGAATATTTCCTGAAGTGGAAGGGATTTACAGATGCTGATAACACTTGGGAACCTGAAGAAAATTTAGATTGTCCACAATTAATTGAAGCATTTCTTAATTCTCAAAAAGCTGGGAAAGAAAAGGATAGTACAAAAAGAAAATCTTTATCAGTGAATCTGATGACAGCAAATCAGAGAAAAAGATACTGCTGACAAACCAAGGGGCTTTGCTAGAGGTCTAGATCCTGAACGAGTCATTGGTGCCACAGACAGCAGTGGAGAATTGATGTTTCTCAGGAAAGGAAAGATTCAGATGAAGCTGACTTGGTGCTGGCAAAAGAGGCAAATATGAAGTGTCCTCAGATTGTAATTGCTTTTTATGAAGAGAGACTAACTTGGCATTCTTGTCCAGAAGATGAAGCTCAATAATTGTTTGCCTTGTTTCTTATATATATTTATACATATATATAAAATCTGAGCCTTGGTTTTTGAAGTAATGGTGTGAAACAACCACACTCTAATGAAAATCAAGTTTGTTTGGTTTTTTTTTTTGCTTTTTTTTTTTTTTTTTGCCAGTCCTGGGCTTGAGCTCAGGGCCTGAGCACTGTCCTTGGACTTTCTCAAGGCTAGAGCTCTACCACTTGAGCCTCAGCACCACTTCTGGCTTTTTTCTATGTATGTGGTACCAAGGAATCGAACCCGGGTCTTCGTGCATGCTAGGCAAGCACTTTAACCACTAAGCCAAACTCCTGGCCCGAAAATCAAGTTTGATATGTTGGTTTTGAAAGTAGTATTGGGAGTTGTTGAGTTTGTTTGTTTGTTTCCCTCAATAGCACTGGTTACTTTGAACAAATATAATTAAGGCTTTCTGTAGTTGCTTCCTTTATCAGAAAAGAATATTTAATAGCATGGTATATTTCCTCTGTATTCAGGAACAGATTTTTTTTTTTAATAAGGCAACTTTTTCTGGCCATTACTTAATCAAAACAACTTGTCTTTAACTGCTATGTTGAAGGACCATCCTGAATTTTTTTTGTGTGTTTGTGTGTGTGTGTAAACAAAATACATAGGTAGTTTTTTGTTTCGGAGATTTTGTTTGTTTAGAGGTGTTGGGCATCAGACTGAGAGCCTTGCATAAGTAGGCAAATGATGTATCACTGTGTTACATCCCTGGCCCTTGTTTTAGTTTGTTATTTAAGACAGGGTCACTAGGCAGCTCAGGCTGGCCTTGAACTTACTAGGTAGCCAGGCTAGCCTCAACTTTAGGTCCTCCTGCCTCTGCCATAGATAGCAAATGTTTGCAAAATGTCTTGAAAGGAAAAGTATCTATCTACAGCCTCCCTCACCCAGATGAGACAATTAAGATAAATTTTGATTTCCTTTCATTAAAAGTTTGTGTAATGAGCATTTCTTTATAGAGTATTAGAATCTGTATACTAAAAGCTCATACATCATGAGCTATCTAAGACTCTGCTCATGGAAATATAAAATCAACTGGTTAGAGATTTCGACTATTTAGGACCTGCTGGCCTAAATGAGTGAACAAAATTTTATAATTGTTGACCTGCATGCTTTTTCTTTACCCTAACTCATTCCTAACATGTAGGCTCAATTTTTTTCAGTAGTGGGTTACTGGTTCCACAAAAGCCAGAAAAACAACTTTGTAGTAATCAGAATGTTACCCAACTGTATATTGTTTACTTTATTGTAAATAATGGCGAACAGTGGTCAATAAAGTTTTATATTCAAAAAAGAAAAAGCAAAAACACTGCGCCAGGCCCAGATGGCTCATACCTATAATCCTAGCTACTCAGAAGGCCGAGATCTGAGGATTGTGGTTTGGAGCCAGCCAAGACAGTAAAGTCCATGAGGCTTTCATCTCTAATAAACTTCTCAGAAAACACTGGAAATGGTGCTGTGACTAAGTGGTACAGCATTAGCCTTGAGCACAAAGATACTCTGGGACAGTGTCCAGGTCCTGAAGACAAGACCCAGGATCTGCAAATAAATAAATAAACAAGCAAATAAAGATATATCTAGGGCTCAAGTGGCACTGTCTGCTTAACAAGCACAGGGGCCACAGTTTAAAAACCCCATACCATAATAAAAATGTTACCAATTTGTAACTACAGAAACAAGATTTATAAATCGATTTTAAAGGCACAGACACATTGAATTTTTTTTAATGCACAACTTTAATTACTAAAACATCATTTAAAACAGTGAGTGATGGTCAGCATCCCTTTTCAGCGCACAGAAGCCCTGGTTAGGTGCTAACACCCAGGGGACAGCAACCATTCAGGCTGGCCCAAGTCTAGAAACTCACCTGCCCTTGAGGCACACAGGGACACACCACAGTGTAAGACAGCTCTGATTCCGGCCTCTCCCTGCTGTGGGAGTGGCAGGGAGGAAGAGGAATGAGGTGAACATCTGCTGTCTCCAGTTGGCAGGCAAAGTGGGGAACCCCAGGTCCCAGTTGTTCAATTAAAAAAAAAAAAAAAAAAGACAATCAGCAAGAGTCCATGGTGGGCAGGGGAGGTTCCCGCTCATCTGAGTGACGTCCCAGTGGGCCTCTGCTGGATCTCTGCACATTACTGTTCATTTTCAAAATTGACTTCTCGATGTACAAGTAGTAAAACGAACCTTTTGGAGCGCTTTTGACAAAGGCATAAATCATACAATCACCCATCCCATTCAGGACCGTTGCAGCATCTCCCAAGTGAACTCTGACTACCCGCTGTAGTCACCTTTAACTCCAGGCACTCATGGGTCTGTCCTCCATCCCAGAATGTCATTCAAATGGATCATTCAGTCATTCAGTCTGGAACCTGAGCGTGGCCTTGTCACTCGACGCAGTGCATTTTCAGGAAGAACATTCTGAAGCAGTCTGTCCTCATGCTCCCACCACCTCCCCAGAACCAGGGCTGTTTAAAAGCACTGCTGGCCCTCAGCACGCTTACTTACAAAGGCTTTCCCACACATTTCAAACACACTACAATGCAACCATTTTTTCATAGTTTTGGCAGTACTGGGAATTGGGACCCAGGGTTTTGTACATGCCAGGCAAGCACTCCACCACTTGAGCCATGTCCCCTAGCCATCTTTTTCTTTCTTTCTTTGTGCCAGTCCTGGGATTGAACTCAGGGCCTGAGCACTGTCCTTGGACTTTCTTAAGGCCAGAGCTCTGCCACTTGAGCCTCGGCACCACTTCCGGCTTGTTTCTATGTATGTGGTACCAAGGAATCAAGCCCGGATCTTCGTGCATGCTAGGCAAGCACTCTACCACTAGGCCAAACTCCCGGCTCCTCCCCCCATTTTCCATTTTTTAATAGGTATTCCTGTAATATTCAAGACCTTTAGAATTTGCTTTTGAAATTGACTTTGTGATTGTGACTCTCATGAGAAAGCACACTTTTTCAAAAGCAAATACTGACAAACAACTAAGGGAAGCTCACAGGATTCTATACCTTATGACATTTAATTCAATTTATTTTTATTTTTGTTATTTTTTGCCAGTCTCGGGCTAGAATTCAGAGGCTGGGCATTGTCCTTAGGCTTTCTCAAGGCTAGCACTCTACCACTTGAGCCACAGCACCACTTGTGGCTTTTTTTTCTTGTGTATGTGGTACTGAGGAATCAAACCCAGGGCTTCCTCCATGCTAGGTGAGCACTCTACCACTAGGCCATGCTTCTAGCCCCCTATTTTTTAATTTTTACTTTCTTGTAACACCACCACTTTTTGGGGTCTCAAACATTTTTATAGGCCCCAGAAGGTTGGAGTGTCTGGACCAGCCCTGCAAGAACCCCATGACAAAAGTCATTGTGGACCCAAACTGCACCAGCATGGGTGGGGCTGAAGGCAGCTTTCTCAGAATCCTAACAAACCCCTTTCTACAAAAACTGGAGATGGCAACCCACTTAGATTTTTATAACACATATAACCCACCCAGAAATGTATGGAAAGATGCGTCCACTGCAGCAATATTCAAGTAGAAACAGCCCCACAAGCCATCTCGAAAAAGTGGGTGCAACTGCCACATTGACAATGGATTACTATGCAACCATGAAAAGGGACGAGGTAGATGTACACATGCCAGCAATGAGAGATTGCCACAAACAAGTGAAATATAAGTTTTGGAAAAAGAATGCCTAGTTTAATTCTACTTCCCTTACTATGAAATTCATTCTAATTTAAAATGGTACTCAACACCATATGTTAACAGTGGCTTCCTTCAGGGGAGGCAAATGTGTGTATGTGTGTGTGTGTATGCATGGGGGTAATATTGGGGGTAGAGCTTTCACTATTAACTCTCTTTACCATATCTACTAATTTAGTAATGATGACAATGCAACAAATATTAAACTACCAACCACAGGCTGTGTAAAGATGTGACCAGATGCTTTGAAGCTTCAAGTATGCTGTGGAGGAACTATTATTGATGGTTCTCGGGTTAGCAGGCTCTTTGACCCCTCTTTTGAATTAGAAAGACCTTAAGTAAAAACTCATCCTCTGCTTCTCCCTACAACCACTCTCCCACCCAACCTTACCATCTACAAATGATTTTCTGGTAGGCTTCAGAGGTTTCTGGAAACCAACTCTCACCCTGGAAAGCTGGGGACAATTGTGGTTCAAAGCAGGGTGAAGGTCAAGGGATGACTGAGCTACCGTTCCAAGTTCAACCTAGCATCTAAAGGACTCCCAGGCTCATCACCCTCCACAGCTGGAAAGGACCTTAAGACCGACAGATTTACAGTGAGGCGCCACGCCCAGTGAGGTATTGTGGTGCCATCCCAGAGAGCTGGAAGACCAGAAGAAACTTGTGGATCAAAAAGGTCCTGCTAGAGATTCTGAAAACACACTAGGCCAGTCAGCAATCGCACCAGGAGGTGCCAAGCCAAGCTGAAGCTGGGGCTCCACTCATGCTGTCCACAGACATGCGGTCTCATCCTGAGGAACTGATGGATATGATGCCATGAAAAGGGCCTGAAAAGGCTTCTTCGCTTTGTCCCCTAATGGCTCCAAGAACTATGAGCAACCACACTGGGGCATGTAGTTGTTCACAACCCAGTGGGAGAACAAATGTGCAGCGCAAGTGGCCTTTGTGAAGAACAGCCCAGCATGCCAGCCAACTGCCCAGTGTCTGGATCTGCCCAGGCCTCTCTTCTTCAGTGGAAGAATCTGGCCAGAGGCAGGGTTGTGACAACTGCTTCCACTTTTATTGGCATAAACTGACTCTGGAAGCAAGGCCTCATGGAGCCAGGGAAGGCTCATTTGTAAACTGGCTTTGTTTCCACTGAACAAATGTAAGCATTCACCTAACCTTTCCTTCTAGCTCCTAGGAGCACTAGGAAGCACCCAGAAGCAGTGTTGCATCCCTGGCCACTCTGCTGCCTCTGGACAGAACTTGCCTCCCAGGCAAGGCGCTTTTTCACGAGGAGAAGCGAGTTGTGAGTCTAGGACTGGGAGATGGAATGGAAAGTTGAAACATAAGCAACAGGACATCAAGAAAGGGTTAAGGCATCTTCTCCAGCTCACTAGAGCTGACACTTATCCACCTAGATGTGTGTGTGTGTATGTGGGGGGCGCCAAGAGGACCTCCCCTGGCTTCTCTCTGGTCACTTCATACAAAGGGTTAGAGGCATGGCTCAAGTGATAAAGTACCTTCCTAGCAAGCTTGAGGCCCTGAGTTCAATGCCCAGTACTGCTTAACAAACAAAACAAAACAAAAAAACACCCACAAAAAAAACCCCTAGAACCAGGAAAAGAAAAACTTGGCACAAATGTGCTCTCTATGTTGTTCAATCTCTGTGGCCACAGGTTTTGGCCAATGGCCCCTTTCATACTGAAAACTCTCCATACATTTCTTTTAAAACCTTTTATTCAATAATATATACTTTTAAAATAATATGTAACTGCCCATCATGCCATATATTACCCCCTGTGGAGTCTGTGGTCAGCTAGTCAAAGTGGTTTTCTGGGAAACCAGGCAGCCACTGGACAGTCAGGGGCGTGAGGAGCAACAGTAACCAACAACCATTTGCATACCCTTCACATTTCCCATGCTTTCTGGGTCAGGAGGAAGCCAACAGGAAGCCAGAGGCATGTGAACCTTTTACATTCAGAAGTGAGGTTTGATATACGGTGGTGGGCTGCCCTTCAGCTGGTCTAGTTCGTGCTCACCAAGCCTGCCACCGTTTTGTGTCTGCTCACGGAACGTGATCTCTCTACACACGTTAAGACGTTTGATTTGGTTCTTGTTCTGCTTATGGAAAAGTGGGAGGAGCCGCAACAGACCTGGGGAGAGATGGGAGGAGGGGAAAGACGCCATTAATCAATCTGACCCAGAGTGCAGGGTCTCTTGAAGAGGGCTGGGGACAGAATGTAAGCTTGAGTCCATGCCACACCTGCTGTGTGGCCTCAGGCCTCACACACTACCGTCTTCCTGCACTTTCCACACTCTGCAGCCTGACCTTCTAGGAGAGCTCTGGACACCTGGTGCCCCATCTGGCTCTCACACCCTGCTCCTTGGGTCTGGGGTGCTGGTGTGGAAAGCTGTTAGTCCTGTGTTAACCGTACAAGCCAACTTCCAGGTCCACTGGTCCCACCCTAGATCCCTCCTCCACTGACCCAATTTATCAGGGATGTCTTGTAGCTAGGAACAAGAGGAGGTGATTTTTTTTAACTTAGAAAAGGCCAAGTCCACTAATAAAGAGCAAAATGTGAATTTAAGTATTTTCAGCTCCTCTTGAAATAGCTTATATCTATGTCCAGTACAGTAAAGTGGGTGAGGACAATAGCAAAATTCTAGAAGTGTCTTCCAGAGAAAGCACTTTGTAGGAGGGCATCAGTGGCTTCATGGCTGTAATCCTAGCTATCCTGGAAGCTGGAGATGTGAGGCTGCAGTTTGAAGCCAGAAAGGGTAGGGAAAGGTCTGTGAGACATCCCTCCCCCCCCCCCAAAGTAATTACCAACAAGCCAGAATTAGAGCTGTGGCTCAAGTGATAAGAGTGCTAGTCTTGAGCAGAAAAGCCCAGGGACAGTGCCCAGGCCAAGTTCAAACCCCCGAACCAGCACGTTCCATATCTGCTAAAACATTAACATGTGTCTAAGTGTGCACAGCCAGGCACAGTGGTGGTGAAGGATATCACAACCCAGACACAAGCATAATTCCAAAAATCCCACCATCCCATCTCTAGTCCCATTTCTGCCAAGTATTTGCAGCAAGGTGATGATGACCCACCACCTCTGCCTTTGTAGTTCAAAGTTTAGTCCTTCCTGCATTGTCAATGCTTTGATTTAGGAAAACCAGATCTCATACAGCATTTGTGTCCCCTCTATGGGCTTAGCTGCAAACAGAAGGCTCCATGGTTCTTGTAAGATGGTTCCGAAATTTCTGTCCCAAACTCTTAAGTCACCATTTACAGCAAGAAGAGCCAGCAAGTGAAAAACTTGTTAATTTATTGATTCAAAGTTGGAAAAGTAAAAACAATCCCCAATACATGCAGTTCAAGGTTATCACATTTGTAGCACACTGTTGATTCTTGACACAAATGTATGTATCACCTGTATAAGGCCACCAGATCGTGTCTCTAGCCTCCACAAAGCCTGCTTGGGTGTCTTCACTAAGACATCTCCACAGCTCAAAAGCATGTCAGGACTAGTTCCCTGCCACCTCTCCTCCCTGCCCGCCCCATTCTTCAGTTTTTATTATATCCACTGACAAATGAGGGTGCATGTGCTCAGGACCACCAGAAGGGTGGCGATTAAAGGACGGCCACATCACTTTTCATTAACTCATTTATTTTCAGAAGGTCCTTTGCTCTGCCCCGAGGGTGTTCAAGCACTAACAACACAGGTTTTTAAACAAATCATCTTATCTAAACTGGCATTATGGAAATTGTTAATCAGGCTCTCTTAGATCTATTTAGATGCATATGTAAAAATGTTCCCACTTGTGTCCCAAAGTAACTCTTTTTTTCCATCTGCATCCAGAGTGCCTGGGAGAACCCAAACATCTTCCCTGAGTAGCACCCACTACAAATCCTCCGCATACTTCTCTGGGCCTAGTGTGTACTACCTTAATGTGCCACTGGACCCAGGAATATGACCTGGAACTCAGTGTCACCTATTTCATCCATTTTCTTATTACCTGCCCTCCCTTGAGTTCTTCTGTCTCCTCAGGGCCATCAGTTGAGCACTTTCAAGGGAGGAACATGCATGCCCTACTCAGCCTGGTAAGCCCTGAGGAGGCAGAGGACATCCAGGAGCAGGCCCGAGGAGCCAGGCTCCTTCACTTGTGGGTGAGAAGCTCCAACAATGTCTGTTCTGTGTCAAGTACTCAAGGGCTTCACCCACCTAGCCACCTACCACAGGGATAGGCTAGGAACAGGGTCAACAGACAGGAACCCGGAGAGTGAACTGTCACCAAGTCCCCAGCATGCCTGTGCATGTCCTTTAGCACTCCATCAGCTCTTCTCAAGTGGGATAACCTTGGGGTTCTGCTGCTTGCTTGTGGAAAGCCATGGTGAACACCAAATCTGGGTTCAACACAGGAGCCTGTTTTCCCCCGCAGGTCTACATTCCTCAGGGCCCTACCTGAGAGGTAACAGTGAACTACCCTGTTCCCCACATTTTTGCTTATTTTTAGGAAATAAGTCCTTGTCATAGGCACTTTTAACCTGTTACAAGGTAATGGAGCAAATGAAAAATCACTGAGATGAGTTCAAGAAAGAATATGCTACTGAAAATGATATGAATGGGCAAATTTACTACCGTTTAGTCTAAACGTAAACACAGACTCTCCCCCCACCACACACACAGTCACACCCTTTAGAAACTCTCCAAAATGTCAAGGGAGCTAGCTCCACTAGCACACGAGGCAGATTTGAGGAGAGGGGAGAAAAGTTCTGGGGTGCTTCACTTCAGCTTGGGAAGGAATGGGCTGGGTATGAAGTGCAGATCCAGAGGGAGGGAGCATTTCAAGCCCAGGTATGCTCCAAGTCTAAGGCATGAAGAGAGGTCAAATGTTTAAAAATAAAGAACACAGCCGAGTCAAAGCTGTGATATAACCCAAAGACAGCAGGTCAACATGCTTTTTCAGCACCCCCTAAAGCAATGAGAGAGGGCGGAGCCATGTCACCCAACTCTTCTTCTCAAGGGCCATCAATGTCTCTAGGGAATGCAAAGGAAACAAGATTACCACTCCACCAAGAACACCAGTGGCTCCTCTTGCCCCGTCCAGTCAGGCAACTTGAAAAGGAAAAAGGAGAGAAAGGCAGGGAGAAACATGATGACAAGGAGATGGGGTGGGGAGCAGGAAAGACACAGTGGCACAGCTCCCTGATAACCAACTGTCCAGGCTGCCTTAAGGGCACACTAAGCATATAGTCCAGAACATTGAGTTCTGCTGCCTGACATACTAAATACAAGTTTAGCGGCATTACTGTCTTGTTTTTGACTTTCAGCCAGAAGAAATGGATATTTGAGCAAACACAATGTGCAATGCAGGTGGGCAGTACTACATTAAGAATCTTAACTGAGTATTTTCCTGGCTTTAAGATCTTATTTAGTTGGCCATGGGGCTTGAGTTTCAGGCCTGAGAGCTGTCCCTGAGGTCTTATGCTCAAGGCTAGCGCCCTATCACTTAGAACCACAGCACCACTTCCATCATCTTATTTAAGTTTTGGTGTTCACGGGGCTTGAACTCCCGGCCTGGGCACTGCCCCTGAGCTTTTTCACTCAAGGTTAGTACTCTACCACTTTGAGTCACAGCTCCACTTCCAGTTTTCTGGTGGTTAACTGGACGTAGGCTCATGGACTTTCCTGCCTTGGCTGAGCTCGAACCAGGATCCTCAGATCTCAGCCTCCTGCATAGCTAGAGTTATAGGCATGAGCCACTGGTACCCGGGGCAAGATCTTATTTTTTAATCTGGAAACTCAATTCTGTAGTATAAAGAGAAGAGTTTCATTTGCATTTTTAAGTTCCCATAGACCAAACGACATAAATAGAATCTACATTTAGAGATAGGACCTGCTACCAACTCAATTTTATTGGAATATGGAACGTAAACAGATGTTTCAAACAACCAACCTTATAAAATGTACGGCATTATTAAATAGTTAATAAAAAGAAATTCTAAGCATGACGTGGTGGCAGATACCCTCAACTCTAGTATAGGAATGTGAGAGCCTCAGAGCAGAGGCAGGGCTCTGCAGCCAGGAGAGGAGACTGCCAGCAAACCAAGTCAGTGACAAGTCCCCAAATGCCCTATTTTTTAACCAACAAACTCTAGCATTCTTTGCTAGGTCAGGAGTGGACTCTAACCTTAGGTTAGCACAGGCTCCAGGAGCTGCCTTTCCTTCCCAAGCCCCCCTGTACATTTCTCTTCTCTCAGCTGCTGGCCTTGCAATGTGTCAGTGCTTGCTTATGAGCAACCAAGATTCATCTTTGCCATCACATTCATAGATTACATATCAGAGCTTAAAATGTGCAGCTAGAAGTTGTTTGTCATAGGGGGGAAAAAAGGAGGAAAAAGAGGTGGAAATACTTACTATTTTTCAGTAAGTGTTTCCTGAATAAATCCTAATAGGATAATTTTTTGCTCTTTGACTTGCCTGAAAACTGACTTTCCAGTTTTAGCTATGGTCATGAACAAAAAGGTCACTGCTTCAGAGGGGTGTTAAAACAGGTGCATACGTGGTGATGCACTGGGAAATGGTGAGGCTTTTCTTATGAGGCTGTGAACAAAAGAGAGAGGAAGGAAGGAAGGAAGGAAGGAAGGAAGGAAGGAAGGAAGGAAGGAAGGAAGGAAGGAAGGAGAGAAGAGAGAGAGGAAGAGAGGGAAAGAAAGCAACAAGATTCTATGGTTAGGCAATCAACAAAGGTACAACGAGCTCCAAGTTATGCAGGTTGCTCGGAACTTCTCGAGAGACTAGAAGTAATATCCTTTGACATTAGCAGACTTGGTGGAAGGGCCTGCAGTTTGCTCCCAAAGAATACACTCAAGGAAAACTGCGGGGTTGAGGTACACTTCCTGAAGAGCTCATATCATAAAAAATACATACGCATGAATTTGTAAAAGTTTAAAAAAATACTGTCATTGTTTTCATATCTTTTTCATAAATGAGGCTAGTGTGTTAGTATAGACGCTGACGTTTCACTGAACTCAAGCCTGAATTCTTATGAAAGGAAACCAGACCACAATGGAATAGATAGGAAGTCAGATATTCAGAGCTTGTTGACCAAACAGGTAACTCAACAGTGGTGTCCTGTCAAGCTCAGGTTAAGTGCACAACAAGTCCGAGTGTCTCATCCCCCATGCATTCCAGATCCTCAACTACGTGCATCCTCACTGCCCGCAGCTCCCTTACACTAGGACTTGGAGTTTCTTTTGTTCTGACAGTTTTAGGTCTTTACTCTTCTTTGCCTTTAGAAGGAATGATTAGAATTTCATTTCATCACACTGTAGTTTCCTTCAAGTTTGTGTTTGTTTGGTTGGTTTTATTGGCAAGCATCAATGCTGCATTACCCGTCGCTCTCCAGGCTTCATCGTGCTGCTGTAAGCCCACTGGATAGCACAGCATTCTCTGCACCAGGCTGGGACTGCTCCTTTACCACTGGGTCTGCAAGAAAGCAGGAAAGAGCTGTCAGGGCTGCAGTGTAGCATGTAATGGGATGACAAACCTGTCCCTTCTGAAGTGAGACAAAGACATAACTCAAGGGCAAGCCAGCAATGGAAAACAATAGAGGGAGACAGAAATCACAGAAATCAAGTCAGGCATGGTGATACACGCTGTAATCCTCTTGGTTCAGAAGGATCAGTGGCTTCAGGGTGGCCTAGTGGTAGAGTGCTTACCTAGCATGCACAAAGACCCTGGGTTTGATTCCTGTGTACTATATACACAGAAAAAGCTGGAACTCAAGTGATGTCAAGAGGTAGAGCTCTAGCCTTGAGAAAACCCAAGGACTGCTCAGGCCCAAGACTGGCAAAAACAAAAAAACAAAAAAGAAAAAACAACACAGAAAACTACAGGAATAAACAAAAAGAATCAGGAAAATGGTATCTCCTCACAACCTCTCCAGGGAATGTATCTATGGCCTTCTCACATATGGCAAGCAAAGTATTTGGTCTTCATGATTCTCTGGCCTTAGATTACACAGAAGTTGCGACTACAGGTGGGCATCACCACACCCAGCTAAAGGAACTTACAGCCAGCTCTTCTTCCTCATCAGACAGGCTCCACTGCTAAGAGGTACAGAAACCCTTATTTCCTACAGCTCAAAATTCTCACTAACTTTATGTACTATTTTCTTTGAGTACCAACATTGTGGCCAATCTCTGATTTCTTTAAAGCATGAGTGATGGTAGGCACTTCAAGAAAAAAGGTAAACAATGGAAGGCAGAAAGTCTAACAGTTTCAAGCAACCCAAGTTTAGCTATGGTTGTGAACAAGTTGTGAACACAAGGGTCTTGTTTTAGAGAGGCAGCACTGGGACTGAACAGGGAAAGCAGTCTTTTTGCCTTTTTTAGTTTGCTTCTCAGATAAGGTCTAACTTCAACCAAGCTGGCTTCGAACCATAATCTGCCTACCCTGACTCCAACTCCTGAATAATTTAAACTACTTATTTTGGGTAGTAGGTTAAACTCAGGGCTTTAGTGCACTACCACTTAAGCTATGTCTCAAGCCATTTTGTGTTTGTTTTTTTGTTTTTGTTTTTTTGTTTGCCAGTCCTGGGCTTGAGCTCAGGATCTGAGCACTGTCCTTGGACTTTTCTCAAGGCTAGAACTCTACCACTTGAGCCACAGCACCACTTCTGGCTTTATTCTATGTATGTGGTACCGAGGAATCAAACCCGGGTCTTTGTGCATGCTAGGCAAGCACTTTACCACTAGGCCAAACTCCTGGCCCCATTTGCTTGTTTTTTAAATAATAGAGCCAAGAGTTTTGCCTAGCAATGCACAAAGACTTGGGTTCAAGTTCTTGGTACCACATACATAGAAAAAGCTAGAAATGATGCTGTGGCTCAAGTAGTAGAGTGCAAACCTTGAGAACACCCACGGGACAGTACTCAGGCCCTGAGTTCAAACCCAAGGACCAGGGGGAAAAATTAATAAAATAATAATTTAATTGCTGTTATTGAAGCTGTGATGGTTATTTCTGATAGGATCACATTTCCTGCTTTGGTGCTTTCCTAGAGTGAGATCCACCTATTCTAGGCTTACTGACATTTTAGGAATAAGAGCTATGACATTGCATCTAGCTTCCTTCATTGAGATGGAGTCTCAGGACTGTTCTGCTTGAGTTGGCTGTGAACTGTCAAATCATTGGTCATGCTTTAAAAAGAAATTAAGGATTAAGTATGACTGGATCAAGTCTTTTTTCTTTGTGGGTCAAAAGGCTTGAACTGGGCCTGGGTACTGTCCCTTAGCTCTTCAGCTCAAGGTTACCACCCTACCCCTGGGCCTGGGTGTTGCCATTGAGCTTTTCAGCTCAAGACTACTGCCCTACCCTAGAGCCAAGCCCCACTTCCCATTTTCTAGAGGTTAATTGGGGCTGGCTTAGAACCTTGATTCTCAGCCTCCTGAGTAGCTAGGATTACAGGTATGAGCTACCATGCCCATGCCCATCTCATCCCCCCCCTCCTCTCTCTTTCTTTCTTTCTTTTTTTGCTGGTTCTGGGGCTTGAACTCTGGGCCTGGGCTCTGTTCCTGAGCTTCTTTTTCTCTACTGCTTGAGCCACAGTACCACTTTCAGCTTTTCCTATTTATGTGGTACTGAGGAATCAAACTCAGGGCTTCGTGCATGCTAGGTACTCTACCACTCTAGGCCAAACTCTGGCCCTCAAGTACTTGTTTTTCAGAGAAAAAGTAATTTTAAATAATGTTTCCAGGAGCTGGGAGCATGGCCTAGTGGTAAGAGTGCTTGGCTAGTATACATGAAGCCCTGGGTTCAATTCCCAGGAAGTGGTGTTGTGGCTCAAGTAGTGGAGTGCTAGCTTTGAACAAAAGAAGCTCAGGGACATTGCTCAGGCCCTGAGTTTAAGCCACAGAACTAGTGCCCCCCCAAAAAAAAAAAAAAAAAAAAGCAGCTTTCCATAAATATGTAGTAAATACCTGAAAGCAAACCTTAGATGCTCTTGATCTGTCAGCTCAGGATAAGAGCCTGGCCTCAAAAAAAGTGGTAACCAGTGAATAAGCAAACCTGCTTGGGGACTAAAATACTGATTGGGACAGTCACTTCAGGGATCAAGAATGAATGAAATTTGGGGACACAGATATTCTAAGGAAGATCCAGTCCACATACTCAGAGTTCTTTTGACTAGCTTTGAAGATAAAAAGTGAAAGACTTCTCTTTTTACTTTAGTAAGTGGGGCCCCTGAAAATAGGCCCCGCAGACTCACAGAAGTAGGGGTGTTCCATGGCCTCTTTGGCAGTCAGTCTCTGTTGATGGTCGTATCGCAGGAGTTTGTCCAGAAGATCTAGGGCCTCAGGGCTAACAAGGTGTCTGTTCTCACTATGGATAAAGTTTTCCCAGCGTTTTCGTGAATGTCTGAAAAGAGAAGTGTAACAGCATTCTGAGAATGAATTCAATAAGAATTCTCCTCTATTAGGGCTAAAGCCAATAAAACCTTAAAATATTGCACTGATTAATAACTTGACAAATCTCCTTAAAAATTTTTTTTTTTTTGGGTCAGGGCTGAGATTGTGGCTTAGTGGCAGACACAAAGCCCTGGGTTTCATTCCTCAGTACCACATAGATAGAAAAAGTTGAAAGTGGCACTGTGGCTCAAGTGGTAGAGTGCTAGTTTTGAACAAACGAAGCTTAGGGACAATGCCCAAGCCCCTGAGTTTAAGCCACAGGACTGTTTTTTTTGTAGAGCTTAAACTCAGGGCCTGGGCATTGTCCCTGAGATTTTCTATTCAAGGCTAGTGTTCTGCCACTGTCACAGCTTTACTTCTGGTTTTCTGATGGCTATTTGTTGTAGGTAAGAGTCTCATGGACTTTCCTGGGCCGACTTCAAATTGTAAACCGCAGCCTCCTGAATAAATAGGATTTACAGGCATGACCCACCAGCACCTGGCTTAAAAATCCTGGCTTATAAATCTCATTCTTAGTGGTATAGACTTCAAGATGTGGGTATTTTTACCTCATCACACTACCCTGGGATAGTGATAAAGAGTTCCAGCCTTGAGCAAAAAGGCAGAACACTGAATGCAAGAGCCTGAATTTAACACCTCGTATTAACATAGAGACAGAGAGAGACAGACACACAGACACAAACACACACACACACACTCACTCATGCATGCTTGTGTATGTACACACGTCAACCAAGACTGAGGTAGGGGCTCAAGTACTAGAGTACCTTCCCTGAAAGAATGAAACCTGAGTTCAAACCTTAGTGCCACCAAAAAATTGAAAGTCCACCATTTACATAGTGTGTGTGTGAGTGTGCACATGCACTTTTTTTAAAACTGGACTTTGAACTTGGGATCTCCAGCTTTCTAGGTCTGCTTGCCTGGCTGGCACTCCAGCACTTAAGCCACACGTCCATTCCAGCTTCCTGACGGTTAGCTGGAGATGGAGTCTCATGGATTTAAACCACTACTCTTTAGGTCTCAGGCTCCTGAATGAATAGGATTATAATTGTGAGCCACCAGCACCTAAATAAACATTTATCTTTTTTTTGGGGGGGGGGGGCGAGCCATGGGCTTGAACTTAGGGCCCAGGCACTGTCCCTGAGCTCTTTTTGCTCAAAGATACTACTCTTCCATTTTGAGCCATAATGCCACTTCTGGTTTTCTGGTGGTAAGGGTAAAAGTTTTACAGACTTTCCTGCCCAGACTGGCTTTGAACTACAATGCTCAGATCTCAGCCTTTGAGTAGCTAGGATTATAGGCATAAACCATCAGTGTCTGGCAAACATTTACTTTTAATGCACTGTATACTGTACAGTATGAATTCAACATATTTTATACTTGTTACTTTATAGAAACCTATTATGGAAAACAAGAAAATATTTTATAATTCAAAGAATCAGCATAGGGGAAGAACATGTGATGTAGTAAATGGTAACCCCTTTGTACAAGTAAAGATAAAAAATACAATTAAAAAAAAAATAAAGTGATCGGGAGTTTGGCCTAGTGGTAGAGTGCTTGCCTAGTATGCACGAAGACCCGAGTCTGATTCCTCAGTACCACATACATAGGGAAAAAAAAAGCCAGAAGTGGTGCTAAGGCTCAAGTGATAGAGATCTAGCCTTGAGAAAGTCCAAGGATAGTGCTTGGGCCCTGAGCTCAAGCCCAGGACTGGCAAAGAATACAAACAAAAACAAACAAACAAAAGTATCAGCTGGGTGCTGGTGGCTCCTGCTTAAAACGGAAAGTGGTGCTGCGGCTCAAAATGGTCTACAGCTCTCGCCTTGAACTGAAGACCCCAGGGACAGTACACTCTAGGCCCAGAGTTCAAGCCCTACTACCACTGACAAAAAACATGTATCATAGCTTTCCAAATATTTACCTTTAAAATAAGCACTTTACCTAGAAAAGTTTTTATCTGTAACATTTTAGGGCTGCTCCCCCCTACCACTTCTGTTTTTTTCTATTCTTTTCTTATTGACTGACATGTTCTTACACAGCCTAATCTTGGCATCAAGCTTGTGATTCTCCTGCCTCAACCTCTCAAGTGCTGGGATTTACAGGTTTGTGCCAACACTCTGGGCTTTTTCTCCATTTTTAAAAAATTAATAAACAGGGCTGGGATGTAGCTCAGTGGCAAATTGCTTGCCTAGCAAATACAACATCCTGGGTTCAATCCCCAGTACCAAAAAAGACAAAAAAAATTAATAAACAGATTATCTTATAGAGAAGTAAAATGATAAGACATACCCTAATATTTCAAAATAAGTTAAAGAAAATACATGAAAACAACAACAGATACTTCAGTTTTGATATAAGAGGAAAGAAAGCGATTTTAGCTAACCTTCCCACTTCAGAAATGGGGTAAGGTCAAGCCCTCTTTCTCTCTTTTTCTCTTTTCTTACTTACTGTCCCAGGATATCATTGAAGTGTGGATCTAGGTCTATGTGATACTTCTTCAGATACCCATACAACTCGTCTGTCCCCAGAACTTTGGCAATGCGAACAAGCTGAAACACAAAACAAACTGCCCAAATCACTGAGCACAGAACTCACTGTGAGCCTGTGAGGATGCTGGACCTGGAAAATCAGAAGCCACCACATCACTCAGTCTCCAGGGACAAGGTAGAGATCTGAGCCTAGGACAGGCAAGGAGACTCAAGGACATGAGGCTCACATGAGTAAGAATTTCCAAACTACCTTTAAAGAGTTAACTTAGGACAACAGCCTAGAATTAACAATAATGTAGACATTATTAAGGAATGGCCAGAGGCTAGTTTTACAGGAGACTCTGATATCTTCAGATCTTCACTGTGGAAATTTGGCAAAGATAATACTGTTTTCATGTATCTTTGTAAGAATGGATAACATTGTAAGAAATTCTTTTTGAGAGTCAAACTACAACATTAATCAGGTGGTGGTGGCAGTAGCGGTGGGGAACCAGAGCTGAGGGAAGCCTCTGTTGGCAGCCCCGGGTCTCACAGCAGCTCTCGCCAGGCTTGGCATTGAGCCATGTCGGTGACCTGGAGAAGCTAAGGCACCAGGTCATGATCAACCAGTTTGTGTTAACCAGGCAGAGCAACTGCTCCGGGCGGCGCACTGGCAGTTCGTGACTGCTCTGAGTATGTTTTCCCAAGAAGCCAACATTCCCAGCAGCCACTACCACCCCTAGAGGATGTGCACTCCTAGTTACACACCTGCCACGACACCCAACTTCCCCCACGCCCTGGCCATGTTCTCCAAGCTTTGCGCCTCTGAGGTCTGCAGAGCAGCAACAGCCCTAGGACAGCCGTGGCCTGCTCAGCCCCTACCACTTTTAGCCCCTTTTGGGCCTCATTCCTGCCCAGCCCCCAGCTGCCCTGGATGCCACCCTCCACTGCCCACAGCCCATGTGGCCCGCTGGAGTACAGCAGGGGTCACCCAGCAGAAAGCCAGGAAGCATTTCAGGGGTGTGGGGACATAGAAGAGGGGGCATGGAGGGAGGGAGCTCAAGGGAGGGGGAAGTTTTCCTGAAGATCGCATTGGAAGATTTTATACAAACATTTTTTTGGGGGGGGGGGACAGTAAACATCCTGGGCTAATTGGGTCCCTCAGAAGTTTTTCTTCGGGCAAGTTTTCTTCCCCCTCTCTTTTTAATATATAACTATAATATTTATGGATATATAAATATAGCTAATGTATGTGAGAGCAGGGCAGGCACAAGCAAAGTGCTGGGGTTAGATTCATAGCCCAATGAAGTGCTCTTACATCTTGCAATTTGGGTGCTTGAGCTGCCTCCTTCAGAAGGCACACCTGCAATCAGACAGACTTCTGCCCCCACCTGGGAATGAGCATTCACTGGCTGTAGGAGAGGGTCCTGGAAGGCATGGTGGGACTGTCCCCGTCACCCCTGCCTCCTAGTCCTGTTGCTGCTGGCCCCAGGACTCCTCTCCACCTCTTTGCCAGCCCTGATCACTGCTTGTGGCCTCTTCAGGGTGTGCAAGGATCACAGGACTAAAGAGCTGGCTGGCAGCACAAGACCAGCCTCTGTTGAGTGTAAGACCTGGCTGTCCCTTCCCTCCTGGCTCCACAAAGTACCCAGCCCTTACCTGTGTGTGTGTTCAGGGCCGGTGGAGGAGGATACATGAGGAATCTGCTTTTGGGTTGAGCTACTCAATCCCAGTCATATTTCACCAGGGTGAAATTTTAATTAAAAAAAACAAAAAAAGAGATTCCCCACCCCACCCCCCCAAAAAATTCTTTCTGAGCAAGGATCTTGCTACATACTCCAGGCTGGCTTTAACCTGAATCCTTGTCTCAGCCTACTGAATGCTGAGATTACAGGTGTCTATAACACAGCTGGCTAAACTTTAAGGTAAAGCTTATATGCAGACATGGAGTGAAATCTAGTGGCTTATGAAGAAGAGTATTCCTATCTAAGGATGCTATTTTCTTGGCACTCATCCCCCAAATAAGTAGAGCCAGATGGTATTTGCTTACCTGGTCATAGTTGTCCTGTCCATGGAAGAAAGGTTCCTTTCGAAAGATCATGCTTGCTAACATACAGCCTAAACTCCACATGTCCAAGCTATAATCATACATCTGAGGAAAATAAGGGTAACCCATCAGTCAAGGTGTTAGGAACCTATTTTATTGTCCTGAGTTTCTAGTCTTCATTTGATTTTTGCAGATATTTTAGAATAAAACAAACAAACAAATAAAAACAAACCCTCACAATTAGCATTTGGGGTGGATGAATGGCTGGGTTTTGAATGTATCCAAACGGACTTGACAACAAAGCCCTAAGGGGATATAAAAATAGTACGTTTATACCTGATAATCCACCAGGAGCTCTGGTCCTTTGAAGTACCTTGAGGCTACACGAACGTTGTACTCCTGAGCTGGATGATAAAACTCCGCCAGGCCCCAATCTATCAGCCGCAGCTAATGACAGAGAAAGACATGTGAAGAGTGTTTCTTGATGTCTGTACCAGGACAAGGCCATGCAAGGTTTCTAATTTACAAATATTTGGCTACACAAAAGTTCAAGCAGGTGTACTGTTTTGTTTTGTTTTAAAGTATTTTCAGCAACTGCAAAGAGGTCCTTTCTGAAACAGAGTACCTAGAATGCCTTCAAAACAAACCTTAAAGGATTCTGGTTTGTCACTCTGTCTAGATCAACAGCTCTACCTTTCTTGTACCTTCACACTTCTATACTGCCTACACATACATCACATTCATTCCTCTCTCATTCACAGGTCTCATTACAAGCTCCTGGCTTAACTGCAGACAGTGGGGATGTGCGCCCACTCCACCAATGAAGCACTGCTTTAGCTTGTCATTAATCTAATACTATCTGCCCCATTTACTCACCAATTAAGACAAAAGTTGGATATCAAAAGTAGGAGGGATTCAGTATGTTTAAGGCTAGGCAGATTGGTCTGAGGATCCCTAATTAACAAATGTGAAGCAGTACACTTACTTTCTTAGGCCCTCTGGAAAGATGAGACCAAAATAAAACAAATGACTACAGACAGATTCTTCTATCTATTTTCTTGGTTAGAACCAACACTGCAGAATGGAGAAAGGCTTGCTGCTGCCTGGTTGTAATGGTACCTTTTTCTGTTGGTGATCTATCATGACATTGTGAGGTTTCACGTCCCTGTGCATGATTCCCTTGCTGTGGCAGTAATCCAGAGCCTATTAGGTAAGAAAGCACAGAGAAAAGTAAACAAACTCTCTACTACCCCCAGTATAAGCACATTTTTCCTTCTCCTTCCTTCCTTTTCCCTTTTATAGACAGGATATTTATATGTAGCCTGGCCTGGCCTAGAACTTTTGATCTCCCTGCCTTTATCTCCCCAATGCTGAGATTACAGGTGTACCCCATATACCACATAAGCATATTTTTATTATTTGTTTGCAACATCTTGATTTGCACCCACAGTCTTCCAGGGGAAGTTTACCATCTATAAAGAAAAATAATGCTTCAGAGGATGCTCTGGGCTCTCTGTGTACTCTATGGCTAGCAGTTGGTTTAAAAAAAAAAAAAGGTTTTAGAGGGTTATGCTGAAGGTTTCCTTATAATTAAGTAACAGTAAACCAGATTCTGCCACTATTGTGGGGATACCTTTACTATGATTAAAAGGACATTCCAGATCCATGTGGATATAAAGAATAACACATATCCTTCAACCTGCATGGTCTTTTTTTTTTTTTTTTTTTTTTTTTTGTGTGAGTCATAGGGCTTAAACTCTGGGCCTGGAGCTTTTCAGCTCAAGGCTAGTGCTATACCACTTTGAGCACAATTTCCGATTTTCTGGTGGTTAATTGAAAATAAGAGTCTCACAATAGTGTAATTCTAGTTACTCAGGAGTCTGAGATCTGAGGATCGTGGTTCTAAGCCAGCCTGGGCACAAAGGACCAAGAGACTCTTATCTCTTACCCCTTTAAAGCTATTAGCAGCTACAGTACCACACTAGATAGGGCATGTCCATGCATAGCTGAATGAAGGCTTTAAAATCTAAAATTATGTGTGTTTAAGTTTATTTATTTCACTTACATTCTACTTGTATTTAATCATGTTTGTTTTCAACAGTTGTAGCAAGGTTCTGGAATCTTTTGTGACAGTGCCTGAGGCCATGAAAGCTCTATCATGGGACCTGAATCAAATCAAGTTGTCATGAAGTCTCAGGGAGCCACTGAGCACTGCGTGGAGTTTTCAGCCAGCCTCGGATTGGTCTGTATTTTCAATGAAGTTAAATATTTTCTCTTCCTATTATTTTTTTATTTTATTTTATTTTTTTTGATGCCAGTCCTGGGCTTAAGCTCAGGGCCTGAGCACTGTCCTTGGATTTTTTCTCAAGGTTAGAGCTCTACCACTTGAGCCTCAGCACCACTTCCCGCTTTTTCTAAGTATGTGGTACCAAGGAATCGAACTCAGGTCTTCGTGTATGCTAGGCAAGCACTTTAACCACTAGGCCAAACTCCCGGCCCCCCCTACTACTTTTTGAAGATTGAACTTGGCACCTCCAATTTACTAGGTAGGTGTCTGCAGCCTTTTTTTGCACTGGTTATTTTCAAGATACCGTCTAGCTTTATGAAGGTGCCAGCCTGGGCTGCAATCCTACCTCCCTGTGTCACTGGGGATGAAAAGTGCATGTCACTGTGTCCAGTCACAGTGTTTCCCTTCATTGTCGGGATGACAGGCATATACCACCTCACCCAGTCAATAGTTAAGTTGGAGTCTCACCAACTTTTGCCTGGGCTAGTCCAAAACCAAACCCCTTCTGTCTACCTTCCAAGCAGCTGAGACTACAGGACTGCTCATTCTGCCCTTTTTGCCTAGTCTTTAAGGAGGAATAAACTAATAACTGGGACAAAAGAAAAGACTGAGAAATGTTATAAGGTATTTTTCTTTTCTTCCTTTCCTTAGGGAATTAGTTTTCAATCTGACCACTGGTACAGTTTCTAACTATTAAACACGAAAGACATTTTTGAAATAATTAGACTGTGATGCTGCACTGCTGGGATTCTTTAAATCCCAATATTGAACATAAGACTTCCAGGCAAGGGCCAGCCCGACAGGTCACAGGATCCAGTACTACAAATGCCTCCACACCAGGCTTGACTCTAGTCTGGAGAGGACGTGGTGCAAGGTAGGTGGGAGAAGCTGTACCTCCCTATCCTTGCTGACAGGTAGACATGCTAGTAGATATAGCATAAATTCTCAAGCCTACCACCTCAGGTCTAGTGACAGGTGGTTTATGCAACTACTCTTAAGAGAAAATAATTTCACATCGCTAGTTGTTCTTCAAACTACATTCCTCAAACTCTAGTCCAGTCTTGATTTCCTTTTTTTCAATCAATTATTTCATCATTTTTTTTGAAACTTCATCTAGACAATTTCCTTCAATGAATGTAATCCCATCTTTTGTTTCTTTTTTGGCAATACTTAAGATTTAGACTCAGTGTTTCTCTCAAGAAAGAATAGCCTGAATAAGTGGTACTTACTTTAAGTAGTTCATACATATAAAACCGGATATCAAAGTCTGTCAGGATCTGGTAGAGTTGCTGAAACAGATTTTATAAAATAACATTAACCTCGTCTCAACTGCATTTTGTCATCTAAGTGTTGGCATTTTCTGTCAACTTCCTTAGTATTTCAGTTTCTACTGAGGAATCCCAAGACCTTCACTGCCTGATGAGGAATAAAGGTAAAGATGAGGAGTCCAACATTTCAATTTTCTGGAGAAAGAAGACAAAGAGACAGGAACTCTAGATCTTGGAGTTCTGCTATTCAAACTCACATTCTGTCGTCACATTAAACACCTAAGTCGGGTGCAGTGGCATAGCTGGGCAGAGGTGGGATATAGTCATGGAAGTCTGGCCATTTTGGAAAGAGTACAAGGAAAATGAGGTGCCCTGGCACTTGGAGATGGCAAAACAGTTTTTAAACTTGTCTTCTGCTCCCCCTACAGCAATTCAGGCCTCAAAAGTGTTTCACAGATAATAACCAACAATTTATGAGTTAAGAAAAAATAGTGGAGGCACTAATAAGAAACAAGACAAGGGAACCCCAAATGATGACAAGGTAAAGATAGACATGTAAATATCTCTATTCTTAACAGTCCAAAGATGTATTCATTGGGAATTTGAAAGAAATATACATTTCTAAGAGCCAGAGTATTTAGTTCATAAAAAGCATCCAAACCCTTGACCAATACTATACTACCTTTGATATTCAGACAATTCCAGGTAGCACCTTCTATAAAGCTAGTCAAATCCCCTACTAAACTCCCTTTCTTCCTCTGTTGGAATAAAAAATATCCAGTATCTGTCAAAGTAGGACAAAACCAAGCTGGGCGCAGTGGCTCACTCCTGTAATCCTAGCTACTCAGGAGGCTGAGATCTGAGCATCAGAGTACAAAGCCAACTGAGGCACTAAGGACTAAAGTCCGTGAGACTCTATCTCCAATTAATCACTAGAAAACGGGAAGTGGGGCTGTGGCTCAAGGGGCAGGGCAGTAATTGAGCTGAAGAGCTCAGGGACAGCGCCCAGGCCCAGAGTCCAGGCCCCTTGATCCCTTTGACCCCCTTTCCCCCGCAAAAAGAGGACAAAACCAGATGTTCACACCTGTTGCTGCTGGATTATGGCACTGTCAGCCTAGGCCAGGGCACTAAGTGTCTTGAAGCTGCTCCAGTAATCGTGGCTGCCCTGGTTTAGGCTGAATTGCAATGAAGAACAGTGGCACCAATAAGTGGCTTCAGTTCCCTATTAACTCAAGCCCAGATTCCCAATTCTCTCAGCCCTGCCCTGTGAGGCAGCTTCTTGGCCAGCACTTGGCTGCAACTGACAGCCAGAATGCGCGGGTGGAGGCTCCAGATACTATCTTGGTTAAGATCACTCAGAGGGTGTGCTAAACTGAATGCCAAGTCAATAAATAGCTTGTGAAAGAGAAAAGATCAAATTCGATCCCTCAGAGGGCTGGAATATTTTACTTCCAGAAAACTAATGTGGGCTATTTTATTTGGACTTTTATCTGTAAAAAGCATATAGCATGTGCTGTCTATATGATGCATCTCTATAAATAGCCAAAAGGTACAAAGTTAAGTGCGCTTGACCTCATACCAGTATCACTTTTATTGAATATAAAGTACACCATCTGTATAATAGTGCTTGAACTAACGAATTTCAAAGAGTTGTGGGGAGGGAGGGACTATAAACTGCATCTGTCACATTTAAATCTCCTGGACCTAAAAATCAGGCCTCTCCAGGGCCCAGCTTGTTTGACTTCCAACAGTCTCCAGGAGTCACCCTGTCTGAGCACATCAGCTTACTTCTTGCTCCTCCACATTTCCCTATTCAGAGCTCCTCCTCTAACTTCCTTCTTAGAACCCTCAGACCACTTGCTCTTCATGTGTTGTGCTCAAAAACAGCAGCAGCTCCAGAACTAACATCCCTCATGCAGAAACTGGCAGTGACTCTGCTGTAAACCCGAATCTGCGTTCCCTCCAGAGTCCCTCGTCACTTGCCCTCCAAGTTGCTCTATCCTCACCAAGCAAAATCACATATGCTCTACGGACCCCACACATCCTGGGTAGGGAGGACCTCTGCTGTGTGCGCACATACGTGATATAACATTTATCAGTCCGTGGAATGAAACAATCCGTCTTCCATGAAATAGAATAGCCCACAAAAACATATGGAAATGGAAATTTCACAAGAACTATACCTTTCCTGCAGTTACGTATAGTATGAACCAAACAACTGCAAAATATGGGCAGGAAGTTAGCTTTGCATAAAGTAAGTCATTGTCAAAAATAAACTACACCTATGCTCCTCAGATGATTATGAAGGTGGTAAGGAAGAAATTGCTTACTGCTTGTAGTTTCTCTGCATTTCTCTAGAAATTGGCTCAACTATAGGATGACTCTGAAGAACCCAGGGTCAAGTTTTTTTTTTTTTTTGAAATCTTGGTAATGGGGTTTGAATCCACAGCCTCAAACTTGCTTGGCTTGCTCAGTTGGGTGGCAGTCTACAAATTGAGACATACTTCTAGCCCAGCTTTTTCTGCTATTGGAGGACACAGAAATTTCATCAGAATTTTCTGTCTGGACTGACTCTGAACTGTAATTCTCCAGATCTTACTCCTAAGTAGCTAGAATTACAGGCAATTATAGGTGTGTGCTACTAGCGGCCTCTTGGGTCTTTTACTCATAAATGTCTGAGAAGAATGGCAGATACTTCACCTTCAACACCAAGCTCAGGGCCTCCTGGGTCTACAGCCATCCCAAACAGGCCAGGATAGTCTTTACTCATTCTTGTTGCATGTACTTACAAAACCTTAACAGATTTTAAATGTATGTATGCACATAAACTCAACACCTGCCATTCAAGAGGACTCTATGATTTAAGGTTGTGCACTCTAACACATCCACACAGAGCTAAATCTGGGAGTTCCAGCCTGGGCTATTCGTAGAAAAGATAAAATGAGGAAGATACAGTCTATAAAATGAAAGAGGTACTGACTAATATCACCCACCAGTTTAGATACTGCTAGAAGGTAACCAACCAAAACCAAGGTCAACATTTTTAGAAACTTAGGAAACTAGAACAAATCTTTTCCTTATTCCTTTTTTTTGGGGGGTGGGAGGGGATACAGGGTCTTGTTTTCTAGCTAAAGGAGGTCTTGAACTCATGATCATCTGCCTGTCTCTCAAATACCTGAATTATAGATATGCACCACCATGTCCATTAGAACAATTCTTTCAGAAAACAAGTTATTACAAGCTACTCAATGCATATTCATTTGTATTTAGACTGTTCCAAAGGCATAGAAAGCCAAGAAGCATGTCTCAACAGAAATGTATGTTTCCCCTAGAGTCATTTGAATTTCTAACTATTGCCATTAATTTGTTTTGAGATTATGTTTTCTATTCTAAGGTCCACCATGCTTTGTTGCAACTTTGATATACATGACATTAAAAAAAAAAATCCTGGGGCCGGGAGTTTGGCCTAGTGGTTAAAGTGCTTGCCTAGCATGCACAAAGACCCGGGTTCGATTCCTCAGTACCACATACATAGAAAAAAAAAAAAAGCCAGAAGTGGTGCTGAGGCTCAAGTGGTAGAGCTCTAACCTTGAGAAAGTCCAAGGACAGTGCTCAGGCCCTGAGCTCAAGCCCAGGACTGGCAAAAAAAAAAAAATAAAAAATAAAAAAATCCTGCCTCTCTATTATAAGGTGAACCAGGGGAAAATGAGTAAAAATTATGATTTAAAAATTCATTGAGGGCCGCGGGTTTGGCCTAGTGGTAGAGTGCTTGCCTAGCACGCACGAAGACCTGGGTTCGATTCCTCGGTACCATGTATATAGAAAAAAGCCGGAAGTGGTGCTGAGGCTCAAGTGGTAGAACTCTAGCCTTGAGAAAGCCCAAGGACAGTGCTCAGGCCCTGAGCTCAAGCCCAGGACTGGCAATAAATAAATAAATAAATAAATAAATTCATTGAGCCAGGCGCTATACTTCACACCTGTAATCCTAGCTACTCAGGAGGCTGAGATGTAAGGATCACAGGTTGAAGCTAACCCAAGCAGAAAAGTCTCTGTAAGACTCATATCCAATCAACCACCCAAAAATCTGAGCTGTGGCTCAAAGTGTTACAGTGCTAGCCTTGAGCAAAAGAGCTCAGGGACCTCAAGTGCCCAGTCCCTGAGTTCAAGCCCCACAGTTGCCCAAAAAAGAAAGAAGAAAATCAATAGTATACTAAAACCACAAAGAAAACATCAACAAATTCCAAACAACCACATGTATCTGTCTGTTCTAATCTCTCTCTCTTTCTCTCACTTTCGTTTTGTCAGTCCTGGGCCTTGAACTCAAGGCCTGAGCAATGTCCTTGGACTTTCTCAAGGTTAGAGCTCTACCACTTGAGTCACAGCACCATTTCTGGCTTTTTCTATATATATGTGGTACTGAGGAATCGAACCCAGGTTTTTGTGCATGCTGGGCAAGTAATCTACTAGTAGGCCAAACTCCCAGCCCCTAATCTATCTTTTAAGTATCCCTTATTTGAAATGTTTGGAATCAAGTATTGAATATCAGTTTTTAGAATACTTGCATATGCATCAGAAAGTACACCTTGATCTGAACACAAAATTCACCTATGTTCTGAACATGTTTACACTACACATTAAATAGTTACATGTATAAAGTGAAGTTACAAGGTGTTTCACATTTCTACTGTGGTGTCACACTGGTATTCAAACGTTATGGACTATGTAGCATTTTATATTTTGGATTAGTGAGACAATCCATATATAACATTTTTCTTTGGACATAGTGCCAACAAATTAGAAATCAACAATAAAGAGAAGAGACTTTTGAAAACCAAACTTATCATGAGCCAAATATTCACAAACACACAAGAACATAGACCAGTCTGGACCACAGATTCTCTATCAGATGGCAATGCAGTGGAAACAGTAAGTCGCTCAGCCACACTGAAGGACTGGGGTGGGGCACGCGGCGGCAGTTCAGGAGTAAAGCTCTGGACTGGGTGCCACCTACAGCTTTCTTGAGGATGACTCAGCACAACTCCAAGTAGAGGAGGGGAGAAGAAGGGGAGGAGAGAGAGAGAAGACTGCTTGCTATGTGGCAAAACTAAGAGATTTAGGTAGAGGAATAGTGACCACACTACCATTTTCAGTGGGTCTAAGATTTCCATGTAAAAAGTCTATCGAGGCTAGGAGTGTGGCCCAGTGGTAGAGTGCTTGCCTAGCACACACCAAGACTGGGGCTCGGTTCCTCAGTACCACATACATAGAAAAGTCAGGAGTGGTGCTGTGGCTCAAGTGGCAGAGCACTAGCCTCGAGGAAAAAGGCCAAGGGCAGTGCTTAAGCTCACAATCATAAGCCTAACTGCTTAGAAAGCTGAGATCTTAGGACTGCAGTTCAGAGCCAAACTGGACAGGAAAGTCGGTGAAACATTTCCAATTAACCACCAAAAAGCCAAAAATGGTGCTATTGCTCAAAGTGGCAGGGTGCTAGCCTTGAGCACAAAAGCTCAGGGCAGTGCACAGGCCCTAAGTTCAAGAGCCAGGATTGGGGAAAACAAAAACAAAAAACAAACAAAAACCCACCAAAACCTCTTGGCACCTGGCATTTAACAACGGTTTAGGTTCGCTAAATCATCATGGGGCCCTTCAGTTAAATGTAGTAGATCAAGCTGGGCATAGTGGCTCATACCTGTAATCCCAGCTACTCAGGAGGCTGAGATCTGAGAATCACAGTCAAAGCCATGTTATCTCCAATGAATCACTAGAAAACGGGAAGTGGGGCTTGGCTCATGGGGTAGGGCGGTAGCCTGGAGCTGAAGAGCTCAGGGATAGCGCCTATGACACACCAAAAAAAAAAAAGTAGATCAAACTCCTCTGCTTCTACCTGGAGCTCTTCTTTAAATAACACTGAGAGGCCTGCAAGGCATGAACCCTCATGAATTGAGAAAGTGGGAAGGCTAACAGGGAGAAGCCAGAAAAACCTAAGAGACCACAAAAGCTGAAATGGTGCTGAAGCACAGACTTCCAACTGATGAGTTACAGAAAGGCTCAAGAATGGGTGACCCCAGACTTAACAGAGAGAGGAACAATGAGCAGTGAAAACAGCAACTACTGTCACCAGCCAGCTGTCCTCTGAACATGAGCTCCGGCTTTCCAGAGTGACACTCCGAATCCCGGCATTTTAGACAATGATCACAGAGACAAACATAAAGGAATCTAGGAGACAGATACAGAAAACACAGGAAGGGAATATAAAATTGAGAAAATAGAGATTACATAAACAGTATAAGAACAGAACACTATTTTGAACACTTCAAAGACCAAAATGGGCTTTTAAGATATTACGTCTAACATCTGAATGAATTCTAGAAAGCAAGAAGGCAGAAGAAAGGAGAGAGAAATCCAAGGACAGGAACTGTAGGCTGACAAAGCCCAGCCAGTCAGTCCCCCAGAACAAAGGATGAAAGGAACTGTCCACAGGAAGGCACATCACTGAAATCTCACAAGACCAAGGATGAAGAGAAAATCCTAAAAGCTTCACAGAAAAAAAAAAAAAAAGGGGGGGGGGGAGTCATGTAAGCTGAAGCTCTAATGGCTTCAGTGGGAATACCAGAACAACTCTCTAAATTGGAGGAAATTCTGAACTGTAACCTAGAATTCTATGCCCTGGAAAATACAAAAACTGGAAGGATAAATTAAGGTGGGTTCACTAGGAACACTGTTTTCCTTAATCCCTTTAACTAAAACTAGAAAAGAGGGTGAGCATCTTCAGAATATCCTGAGGAGGAATCCCACACGTGCATGCAAATCCTGCCAACTCACCTACATCATGTTATTACACTAACCTGACAGGCAGATGTGATTGTGTGTGTGTGTGTGTGTTGGTCCTGGGGCTTGAATTCTAGACTTGGATACTTGGTCACTTGGTCACGTGACCACTCCATCACTTGAGCAACAGCACCACTTCTGACTTTTTGGAGCAGTTTATTGGAGATAAGAGTCTTGTGGAGTTTCCTGCCAGAGCCAGCTTCAAACTGCAATCCTCAGATCTCAGCTTCCTGAGTAGCTAGCATTATAGGTGTAAGTCACTGGCGCCTAGCTCAAATGTCACTTTTTTTTTTGGCTAGTCTCTGTTCTTGAACTCAGGCACTGTGCATTGTCCTTGAGTGTTTTCAAGGCTAACACTCTACCACTTGAGCCACAGCACCATTCTGGCTTTTTCTGGATATGTGGTACCGAGGAATCGAACTCGGGGTGTCATGCATGCTAGGCAAGCACTCTATGACTAGGTCACACTCCAGATTCCAAATGTCACTTTTAAGAAACAAAACACTCAGCTATAAGCATAAGTATTTAAAACTTATGGGGCTGGAAGTTTGGTCTAGTGCTAAGAGTACTTGCCTAGCATGCACGAAAACTGGGATTTGATTCCTCAGTACCACATACCTAGAAAAAAGCTGGAAGTAGTGATGTGGCTCAAGTGAGAAAGCCCACAGACAGTGCTCAGGCCTTGGGACTGGCAAAACAAACAAACTTGGGGGAACTGTATTTGTATTTTTTGCAGTATTTGGGTTTAAACTCAGGAGCTGGTACTTACTACCCAGGTACTCTACTACTTGAACCATTCCTCCAGCTGTAGGAACTATGCTTTGATCAATAAAACTAGCCTTTAAAAGGCTGAATGAGCCCAATGCCTGCAATCCTAGCTATTCAAGAGGAGTGCAACCCAGGCAAAGTTATTGAGACACCACCTCAATCAATAAAAAACTACATATAGGAGCATAGGACTACAATCCCACCTATGCTGGAAGTTCTACGGGAGGGGAGGGGAGGGGAGGGGAGGAGAGGGGAGACATGCTTATCACATATACCCTGATAAACCAGATAAACCTAAGTTTATCAGCACAGTGCTTGATCAGCTTACTGAATGAGAAAACAAATTCATGTTAACAAGAACATCTGTTACAGATGGTAGATGCAAGACTAAATATAATGCTTAATTGTTATTATTATATTATTATTTTAATGCTGGTCCCGAGGCTTGAGTTTAGTTGGGCCTGGATGTTGTTCTTAAAGTTGCTCTACCACCACAGCTGCACTTACAGCTTTTGGTAGTTAAACTGGAGGCAGTCTCACTGAATTTCCTTCTCAGGCTGGCTTTAAACCACAGTATCAGAACTCAGCCTCCTGAGTTACTAAGATTATAGGCACTGGTGCCCAGGGCTACACTTATTTTTCTTTAATCAACCTTTATTTTAGAGTAATTATATAAGGATAATTAAATGTGAATATCAAGCTCTTATATTTCCCCCAAAGAATGGTGTCTGATAGCACCTTAAACATCTGCTATGTCAACTGGCAGATACATTGCCAGGCACCACTAAGAGGTCCACCAAGGCCCTGCAAACTACTACACCACTCCATCATCACCGAGAGCTCTACCAATGCCATCAGCACTGTCTTTTACACTGATTTTCAAAGTGTTCTCTGGGGGAAAAAAATGGGTTCTACTCATAAACTTTTCTGCCTAGCCTGGCTTCAAACTGTGATCCTGAGTAGCTAGGATTATAGGCACCACCTACCAACACCCAGCTCTGTGAGATTCTTTTCTTTTCACCAGTCCTGGGGCTTGAACTCAGGGCCTGAGCACTGTCCTTGGGCTTACTCAAGGCTAGAGCTCTACCATTGAGCCACAGCACGTCTGGCTTTTCTATGTATATGGTACCAAGGAATCAAACCCAGGTCTTTGTGTATGCTGGGTAAGCACTCTACCACTAGGCCATACTCCTGGCTCCGTGGGACTCTTTTTTTTTTTTGGCCAGTCGTGGGGAACCCGGGTCTTCGTGCATGCTAGGCAAGCACTCTACCACTAGGCCAAACTCCCGGCCCTCCGTGGGACTCTTATCTCCAATAAACTACCCAGAGAAAGCTGGACGTGGCACTGTGGCTCAAATGGTAGAGTGCTAACTTTGGGCACAAAGAGGCTCAAGTACAGTGCCCAGGCCCTGAGTTCAACTGGCAAAACAAGCAAGACTGCATGAAGGCACACCTGTAATCCCAGCACTTGGAGGCTGAAGGCAGGGCTAGAAATGGAAGGACAAAGGGTGAACAAATGCAGCAATGGTACCTCCTGGACATTATATTAAAAGTGAACTGTATAACCTATTAGTGAGGAAGGGAGGGAAAACCTGTGAGAATAAGAGAAGGGGTGACACTGTCCCAAAAGAAATAGCCTGTTTACCTGACTTCTCTGTATATCACCTTTATAATATATATGCATATATATGCATTATACATACATATACTATATATATATATACACACATATACATATATATAGTGTGTGTGGGGGGGGTGATGGGGCTTTAACTCAGCCTGGGTACAGTCTCTGAGCTCTTCAGCTCAAGGCTACCTCCCTACCTCTGGAGCCACAGCCCCACTTCCCCTTTCCTAGTGATTAACTGGAGATAAGAGTCTTTAGTGCCCGGACTGGCTTTGAACCTCGATCTTCAGATCTCAGCCTTCTGAGTGGCTAGGATTACAGGCGTGAGCCACTGCACCCAACTTAAAAAAAAAAAATTTTAAGGCCAGCCTGACTTACATAGTATGACTATCTTAAAACCAACAAAGCATCAATAGTTCTAAGGTTAATATAGTATATATGAAAACATATAAATATCCTAGAATCTAAAAGCAATGATTCATTTTTCTTTTTTAAGATCATGATCTTCACTTTACTTTAAAAATGTACTGTTGTAGAATGTTTTACAACTCTCAGTAGCTCTTCTTTAAAGCAGTGACTCTTAACTAGGTTTTTTCAGTATCACTTCCTTTGTACACTGTGTGAACACGTAGTATTATCTGGTAGCTCTAATCCAACTGGCTGCTTTTTTTGTGGGGGGGGATTTGGAGGGGTGGTACTGAGGCTTGAAATTAGAGCTTTAAGCTCTTGCTTGGCTTTTCCTGCTCTGGGCTAGTCCTTTGCCACTTGAGCCACAGATCTACTTCAGCTTTTTGGTGTTTAAATGGAGATAAGAGTCTCACAACTTTCCTGCCTAGGATGGCTTTGAACCTTAATCTCAGATCTCAGCCTCCTATAGCTAGGATTATAGGTATAAGAAACCAGCATTCAACTAGCTACTTCTTTTAAACCGGTTTGACTGTATCACTTTCCATCACCAATGTAAAATTTCCTACGAACATCAATGTCCACCTACACAGGCATGTGGCTAAAATAGCAGTGTTACAGATGAGGGATGACTACTCCCTGAGTAAGTAAAGCAAAAGGTGACAAATAACTTCACCAACATGTAGCCAGCTACTCTCTCCACCAGTACTCATACTCTTTCCACCGTATCCACCTTGTTATTTCCCATTCTCATCAACATTTCTTGGACCAAAACATTATCACTATCCCATCCTTAACCCCATGCCAGAAAGAAAAAGTATACGCACCTTAAAATCTGTATTATTGATATATTCAAATACCAAAGCTGGTGTCTTTGACTGCAAGAGAGAATAGTAATGCTTTTTAGGGACTCATATAGTGATAAATGGAATCTGCCTTTTTTTTTTTGCCCCAATGGTCCTTTCCCAAATCCTACTTAGATGAAAAAGGAATTCACTCATTAGAGACAACTTACTAAAAAATATTTTCTTTAAGTTTAATCAGGTCTGGAATTTGCTTTAAAACGACTTTCTGCAAGACTCTAAGTCAAAATATGAAAAGACACTTGCATACCCATGTTCATTGCAACACTATTCACAATAGCCAAGCAATGGAACAGCCAGATACCCTACAACTAGTGAAGGGACTAAGAAAACGTATTTATAAGTAACAGAATAGTCATAAAGAATAAAATGATGTCATTTGCAAAGAAACAAGACTGGTCTGGAGATCATCATATTAAGAAGTAAACCAGGCTCAGAACAAAGAATAATTTTTCCCTCCTGTATAGACATTAGCTCTAAAACATAAACATTTGTATAAATAAATATTCTGGATCATGTGTTTGAGTATGGCTGTATATACATGATCAACCTGACAAAATATTCATATGTGAGACATCATGATGAGACCCATTTGAACAATATGTACTTTAGCAAAAAGAATACTAGGAAGTCGAAAACATGTTTATTATTATTAGTTTGTTTCTGAGACTTGATATCTGGGCCTGATCACTGTCCCTGAGCTCGTTAGCTTAACCAGTTTTTTTTTTTTTTTTTTTTTTGCTGCCAATCCTGGGGCTTGAATTCAGTGCCTGAGCACTGTCCTTGGGCTTTCTTTCTTTCTTGTCAGTCCTGGAGCTTGAACTCAGGACCTGAGCACTGTCTTTGGGCTTTCCTCAAGGCCAGCGCTCTACCACTTGAGCCACAGTACCACTTCCGGCTTTTTTCAGTGTATGCGGTACTGAGAAATTGAACTGAGATGTTGTGCATGCTAGGCAAGCACTCTACCACTAGGCCAAACTTTACTCACTTTACTTCTGAAAATGGCTGACATTTTTTCATAATAAAGTTTTACAAATGAAGATACTTACTTGGAAGCTGACACAAGAGGATAGAGAGTTCAAAGCCAGACTAAACCAGAGGACAACTGTTTTAAAACAAAAACAAACACCTACCCACCCCCCAACTGAAAAGAAAAAAAAAAAACCCAAAACAAAAAAACACAGATTAGCTGGGCATTGGTAGCTTATGCCTATAATTCCAGCTACTTAGGAAGCTGAGTTCTGAGGACAGTGGTTCAAAGCCAGTTCAAGCAGGAAAGTTGAGACTATCTCAACTAACCACCAGATAATTCGAAGTAGAGCTGTGGCTCATTAGCCTTGAGCAACCGAGCTCAGGGACAGCAGGCCAGGCCCTACATTTAAGCCCCATAACCAACAAACAAAACAAGTAAACAAAACAGGCAAAAAATCTCTCTCCTCTCCCTTCTTTCTCTCTCTCTTTCTCTTTCTCTCAATGTTACTAGAAGCTTGAATCCATGGTATTGCACTTGTTTAGCATGCTTGCTTGTCTGGTGCTCTACCACTTGAACTATGACTTTAGTACAGCTTTTTATTTAATTGAAAATAAAAGTCTCACAGATTTTTCTACTCAGCCTGGCTTTGAACCTTAACCCTCTAAACTTAGTCTCCTGAGTAGCTAGGATTAGAATTAACCAGAAAAAAAGACTTGATTAAGTTAATCTTAGGGAGGAAGAAATTAAACAGCACATCTACAATGGCCGAAGTATAAGCATTTTAGCCCTGTTTAGTTCTGAAAATGTTCTGGGAATGAAGAGGATGGAAACAAGCTCTATAGACACCCATGTGAAGATAGTACAGTGAAATCTGCCACACAGTGTTTGCAGAAAGGGGGTCGGGGGGAGTAGAGGTGGTTAAGGGAAATTACAGAGAGGGTGATTTTGTCCAAAGCATCCTATGCACATCTATAGAATTGTGCCAAGGAAATTCCCTATACTATTTACACGAATAAGAAAGAAACATTCTGAGCCGGATGTGGTGGCTCAAGCCTGTAATCCTAGCTACTCAGGAGGCTGAGATCTGAGGATCAAGGTTCAAAGCCAGCCCAGGCACTAAAGAATATAAGACTCTTATCTCCAATTAACCACTAGAAAACTGGAAATGACACTGTGGCTCAAGGGGTAGGGCTGTAGCATTGAGCTGAAGAGCTCAGGGACAGCACTCAGGGCCAGAGTTCAACACTCATGACGAAAGAAAGGAAGGAAAAGATTGATTCTGGTTTTATCTACAATGTAAGCCCTTATGATGGATGTGGAGCTAAAAAACCAGCCTAAAAAAACAGCAAAGGCTCTTTCTTAAGGGGCTAGTGGACTGTGCACTCTCTGCTCCATATGTTAGATGTAAGCTCTCAAAAACGGGACACAAAGCCAGGCGCCAGTGGCTCACACCTGTAATCCTAACTACTCAGGAAACTGAGATCTGAGGATCATGGTTCAAAGCCAGCCCAGGCACTGAAGTCTGTGAGACTCTGATCTCCAATTAATCACTAGAAAACGGGAAGTGGCACTGTGGCTCAAGTGACAGAGTGCTAGCTTTGAGCTAAAGAGCTCAGGGATAGTACCCAGGCCCACAGTTCAAGCTCCAAGACCAAAAGCCAAAAGCCAAAAACCAGGGCGGTGGGTGGGGGGACACAAGCAAGAATTTGGAGGGAGTTATATAGCAAACGTTTGTGGGGTGAATAAAAGTAACACAGCTCCAGAGCTGCAACAGGTTTTCCAAACCATTCAGCATAATCATGTGTCACTATGTGTAGTCTGTGAACTGACCGTCCTGGCCCCAACCCCCACCAGGTACCTACCACAGGGTCCTTCACAGTGTCAATCAGCTTAATGATATTTGTTCCACCACGAAGGTTCTCCAGAATCTTAACCTCTCGTTTTATCTTCTTTTTCTTCACTGGCTTAAATACACAAGCGTAATCAGAAGTGAGATTCCCTTTGAAGTCACAATAATAAATACACTTTCAACAATGTAAGCCAATAACGTGCATGGTACAGCACACTCACAGAAAAACTGGGACAAAATGGGGTGTCCATAAAAACCTTTAACTGTAAGTGAAACAAGTTAAAGACTCCTACAGTGTATATAACAACATTTTTAAGTAGTTATATCTACAGTACTTAAAATTTTTGGAAACGCATATCATACTTTAAAAATAAAATCCTTACTTACTAGATACCTGCCAAATACAAAGCATTATAGCTCTGAATAGCCATATACCATGGACTCACAAATGGAAAAACTGAACCAAAATGGCAAGACACCTGCTCTTCCAATGAGTTACATATAATGTCTTCCAGAAGTGAAGACTGGTTCACACTTGTTTCCCAGCTGCTGGCTCCCATTTCCTGCCACCACTCCCACTTCCTTACCATCCAGAACCTGAAATTAGCAGGGCCAGTCTTGTTTCCCAACAGACCTCATTCCTAAAGACACTGAATTAAAAAGGAAAAATTCCTTCGATAACAGCAGTAATCAAAAACCTCTGCTATTTATCAATCTACTAGAGAGAAAAACTCAAATTAGGGCTGGAAATGGTGCACATCTGTAATCTTAGCACTGAGGCAGGAGATGCCAAGTCTAGACTACATTTTAAAGACTTGCTTCAAAAACCAACCAACTAACCTATCTTGTGTTACATTTTGTGTCCTAAATAGGCTAAAGAATTTGAGTCAGGTATTGGGTGTAATCTTAGCTATGTAGGAGGCTGAGATCTGAGGATCAAGGTTCAAAGTTGGCCTGGGCAGAAAAGTCTGTGAAATTCTTGTATCAGTTAACTATTTAAAAAGCTGGAAGTGAAAATGTGGCCCAAGAAGTAAAGTGCTAATCTTGAGCACAAAAGCTCAGGGACAGAGCCTAGGGTCTGAGTTCAAGTCTCAAGATTAGCAACCCCACAAAAAAAAAAAAAAGTTTTGAAAAATAAATAAATTACAGATACCAGGGGTTTGGCCTAGTGGTAGAGTGCTTGCCTGGCATTCATGAAGACCTAGGTTCAATTCCTCGGTACTACATACACAAAAAAAGCTACAAATGGTATTGTGGCTCAAGTGGTAGAGTTCTAGCCTTGAAAAAGCCCAAGGACAGTGCTCAGGCTCTGAGTTCAAGCCCTGGGATAAATAAATTATAATCACGTATGCTTTGGAAGGCATGAAAACAGAGCAAGCACTCACTATGTTAGCTTTATTGACTTCAAATTTTTACTTAACTAAGTCATATTTAATCCTCATAAAATCTCCATGTACTAGTCAGAATGGAGCTACTTGACCAAGGTCTTACCTAACAGTAGAATGGATGTGCTTTGTTCTCGGGTGTGGGTGAGGGGACAGGAAACCAAAGAAAGGAGTATTCTATCCTAGAGACACTGTTATAAAGGCACAGAAAGGTTAACCTGTTTGCTATGGCATCCTAAGTTGACAGGAAACATCATAAATGTGTCAGAGAAAGCATCATCTTTTATTGGTTACTGGAGTTATAAGACAGGAAAAGAAAAAGACTGAATGAAACAGAGCACCTGCATCATTTCTAACATGGGGCTCAACTGAGGGCTGCATTCTAGCAGCGCACCTACAAGCCAGCAGCCACACATCTATTGCACTTTGCTGGGTTCCGAGTAAAGCAGATGTGGTTGCTTCCATCTCCATCTAGAAACTTTATCCAAAACACAGCCAGGGAAAGAATCTACTATTTAGGCGTAAGACTATGTAAATAGCCTGAGCTTCAAAAAGATCAGTCATGAAACACATGATCAACTGTTCTAGATTTACAAGGCATGACCATTGAATGTAACACATGATCTAGAACTTCCTTTTGCAATAAACATTATAAGGATAAATGGCAAAGTGTCAATGAAGCCTACTGCACTAATTCTGCATACAACACCTTGGGGTTATGTAAAAAATTACCCTTGCGCTGGGCACAGTGGCTCACGCCTATAATCCTAGCTATACAGAAGCCTGAGATATGAGGATCACAGTTCAATGCCAGCCTGGGCACTAAAGACTCTAAGTCTTTAAGACTCTTATCTCCAATTAACCACTAGAAAAATGGAAGTAGTGCTTTGGCTCAAGGGGTATGATGGTAGCCTTGAGCTGAAGAGCTCAGGGACAACACCCAGGCTCAGAGTTCAAGTCCTACAACCAGACCCCCCTTCCCCGCCCCCCAAAAAAATTAATGACAAAGAAAAGTGGCTATCATGTATATTTGTAAACTCAGTCAAAGCTGCCAGTGTTTTACCTTCTTCCTACTTTCTTTTTTTCTTTTCTTTTTTTGGGTAGTACTGGGGTCTGAACTCAGGGCCTTGGGCTTCCTAGGGAGAAGTCCACTAACACACACTCAACTCTTTTTTGCTTTATTTTGCCTGAGACCACTATGCTATCTATGCCTCCTGTGTAGTTGGGATTACAGACATACACCTGTAAACATCTGACTTCTTTGTTAAGATATGACATACAAACCCTCAGCCTAATTTTAATTATGTTCTAAAATCTAAGAGCCAGTGATTGTATATAGAGATTTCCTTCTTGAATACTTGTTAAACACATCATTTGAAATATGATATAAAAAATCAATGTTAGGCTGGGAGTTTGGCCTACTGGTAGAGTGCTTGCCTAGCATGCACGAAGACCCAGGTTCGATTCCTCGGTACCACATACATAGAAAAAAAAAAAAAAAGCTGGAAGTGGTGCTGAGGCTCAAGTGGTAGAGCTCTAGCCTTGAGAAAATCCAAGGATAGTGCTCAGAGGCTGAGCTCAAACCCAGGACTGGCAAAAAAAAAAAAAAAAAAAAAAAAAAAAATCAATGTTAATAAATTATTGAAAAAAAAAAAGATCGGGAGGGGGGACTCCCTTACATTTTCCCCTTGAGCTGGACTTAGCTTGTACGTTCCCCATCTCCATCTCCTAGACAGCTGGGATTACACATTTATGCCACTGTGCCTTAATTCCTTTACTATAAGAGCCTGGAACTGTCACCCACTACTAGAAGCAACTCCGGACCTATAGTAGGCAGAGAGGAAAGTCTCTATTCAGAAGCCTGTGCACAGCAAGAGACCCCCCCACTTCTACTCAGTGCCCTAACTCCTCCCAGACAGCTGAGCCACTGAGCAAGCTGCTTTTACAACGAGGCACGTTGTCCCGCCTTGTGTGGCTTTCTTGTTTCTCAGCAACCAGCAAGACAGGTGCATGCCTCCAGGATGACTCAGGGAAGACTGAGCTAGCTTTCAATGAGTTCAAGAGAACTTAGAGATGGAAGTAAATCCTGCTGCCCAGCCCAACAACTACCCAAATCAGCGAGGATAAATTTTTTTTTTAGTCAGTCTCCCTATGTAACTAAGGCTGACCTCAAACTCACAACTGTCCTTCCTTGGCCTCTTAAGGAATTACTACTAGAATGAATTGCTATTGTGTACCACCATACCTGGCTGGCAGGGCACTTCTGTCAGGCATCTGTTAGTAGCCAGAGTCCTCAGATGCTGACAGAAGAATAAGAGATGGTAAAAAAGGAAAGTAGCCAGACGTTGGTGTAGCCAGGCCCTGAGTTCAAGCCCCAGGATGCCCTCCCCCCAAAAAGAAAAGAAAGCAGAAAATAACATGTTATTACTGCTGAAAATGTAAAATAGGACAGACACTGTGAAAAGTGCTTCAAAAAAATTAAAAATAACCTTTGTGTTGGCATATTCTTATAATTCTAACACTAGAGAGGCTGAGGCAGGAGAATCACTGAGTTTAAGAGAATCACTGGCTAATTATTTAGAAGCTACCCAAGGAAAACAAAAAACAAAAAAAAAAAACAAGAATTCCCTTATGATCTAGTCATTCCACTTCTGAATATACACCCAAAATAAGGAAGGCACATCTCACTGACACGTGGGTATATAAATACACCCATGTGTGAAGCAGCAAGAGTCACAATAGCAAAGATGTGGAAGCAACCCAAATGTCCACTGGTAGATGATTAGAATGTGGGATATATGCATAATGAAATTAATTACTCAGCCTCAAAAAGAAGAAAATAGGGAAATATTCCACAACATAGATGTACTTGCAGATATCAAGCTAAATGCAATCAGTCACTCACAAAAAGACAAGTGTTTATGACTCCATATATAAAGTACTTAGGGTGGCCAAAACCATAGACTGACAGTGGAGTGGTGTTTGCCAGGAGCTGGGCGAGAAAAGATTGGGGAGTTATTGCTCAATGGATACTTTCAGTGTTTACTAGATGTTAAGAATTATGCAGATGTATAGTGATATCCATTGTATAACATTATAATTACATTTTCTGCCACTAAACTGAATGCTTAAAAATGGTTAATAAAGTTCTTTGTAACACATATTAGACCATAATAAAAAGTTTGAGGCCAAGCCCAGAACAGAGCTGTGAATATCACAGTTCTTTCTACTATGGCTATCTAGTTCACTGATCCAGCTTTATGACTGTTATTACGACTATGCTGTACTGCCCTACTGCCCTCTTGGTATCTCACACTTACCTCAAGCACATCAATCAAATCCTCTCTGATTGAGTACCACTAACACAGTTAGAGGACACCAAGGCACAGAGGACTCAGGAACTGTTCAATATCATAAGAAGTGGACCTGATACCTGAATTCATTTGCTTCATACATGCATTCTCTCAGCAAAGAAAAGCACTGTGGACTATGAACATCTATTGGCTGCCTGCCCATCTATCTATACTTCACATGCTTTCCCCATTTTTCATAGGAAAAGGACAAGTCAAAGAAGCTAGCTCTAGAAATTAAGTCCTCTGTCCTCCTTTCATAGCAAGGTTTATGCTATATGGCTCCAGTACAACATGGCAGCTCAGAAGTTAAGCTCTGAAGCCATCCAAAGGACTGGGTGCTAAGTCAAGACATTCACACATGGTTCACTCTCTAACCAACTCTGGTCTATTATAAAAAGGATAAGACTGTAAACTCCCAAATTGGGCAAGTGATCTAGATGAAACTCAGAGGAATCAGAGGTTACAGAAAATGTACAAGCATGCTGAAGGCTCTCCCAAAGGCAAAGCCATGTTTCCCTACTCAATTAACAGGCAAAGTACTAAGCAAAGAACCCTGCCTCAGTCTTTCTAGGTCTGCGACTAGCCCACACTTCATCTAGCTATATGTCAAAGTCAAATACTCTCTCTCTGAAGAGTAACTCCAAAAATTATTAGAAAGTTATTTTACTTGACTTCTAGTGACTAGTCCTCAGTTCTTTCAGTACATCAAAATCATTGTTTCTTACATCTACCAAGTCTCTATGATAGAGTACCACATACAGGGCCCGCATCCATCACATAACCCTGAGCAAAGCTTCACCTTTCTCTGGGTCCTACTCTATCTGCCCATGTGGCTTGGGGTCTAGTGGTCTGTCTCTGAGCTCCCAATTTGCTGTGATTCTGTTGGACACAGGTTAAGTGCACTCTCTGTGATGGCATTAGAATCAGTAAACCAGGCATGGTGGCTCAAGCCTATAATCCTAGTTCCTCAGGAAGCCGAGCTCTGAGGATCAAGCCAGCCTAGGCACAAAAAGACCTGAAACTCATCTCCAATTAACCTCTACAAAACGGGAAGTGGGGCATGGCTCAAGGGCAGGGCAGCAGCCTTGACCTGAAGAGCTCAGGGACAATGCCCAGGCTCAGGGGTAGGGTAGTAGCCTTGAGCTGAAGAATTCAGGGACAGCGCCCAGGCCAACTTCAAGCCCCATGACCCACAAAAAAAGGGGGGGGGGGGCGCGGAAAGAACCAGCACTGCTTAGGGTTCAGGATTCATACACTTCTGGCACCGAGGGTAGAATATTTTTTCTTTTCTTTCTTGCCAGTCCTGGGGCTTGGGCACTGTCCTTGAGCTTTCTCAGGGCTAGCATTCTATCAGTTAAGCGACAGCACCACTTCCGGCTTTTTGTATGTGTTAGTAACCAAGGAATCAAACCCAGGGCTTCATGCATGCTAGGCAAGCACTCTACCGCTAGGCCAAACTTTCAACTGTCCAATACTATTTTTACTTCTTCCACAGTGTTTTACCTATACTTCAAAATTACTTTTGCATTCAACAGCAAAGGTTAAGTATGATTATTCTTCATATTGAATGTGGCTCCTGTGCATTTATTCAGAATTGGTGAATATCCAGAAATACATGCCTGTTTGGTTTTTTTTTTCCGTTTTTTGTTTTTTTTTAAGGGGGTGCAGGAAATTAAACAGGGCTTCATGCATTCCAGGAAAGCATTCTACCACTAAACTACATTTTAAGCACCAAAAAAGCAAATCTTTAATTTTTTCCCTTCTGTATACATACGAGGATATTAGTATATTATTATTATTACTTTTTTTTTTTTTTTGTCAGTCCTGGGCTTGAGCTCAGGGCCTGAGCTCAGGGCCTGAGCACTGTCCTTGGACTTTTTCAAGGTTAGCCCTCCACCACTTGAGCCTCAACACCAATTCCAGCTTTTTCCTATATATGTGGCATCGAGGAATCAAACCCAGGCCTTCATGCATGCTAAGCAAGTACTCTACCACTAGGCCAAACTCCCGGCCCACTAGTACTATTTTTACTACTAATCTATCATGAAATATTTACGAAGCTTAGAATTCACGAAAAGTGTAACTGCCACTAATGTGTTCCTAAATGAAAGATTAATTAACAACAGATAATCTACCTGTAGAGAAAGCAGAAATAAAGGAGAAAGTATTCTGTTAATATGGACAAAATATCATTTTGATATCACAGTAAGTCTACCAGCTTACCAGGAAGTTACTAACCAGGTAATCACCACAAAGCCTCCTTCATCCATGGCAGGGGGCAAGTGCTCTATCACTAAGCTAAATCCTCAATTTCAACAACATAAATTTAAGGAAATCTACAAATACACTACACAAAACAAAAAAAAATTTTATTGGCCAGTCCTGGGTCTTGAATCCTGGGCCTGAGCACTATCCTGGGCTTTCCTAAAGGTTGGCACTCTACCACTTGAGCCACAGTACCACTTCCGGACTTGCTCTGTGTATGTGGTATCAAGGAATTGAACTCAGGGCTTCATACTAGGCACATGCTCTTGGTCCACTAAAACAAATTTTAATAGCGCCATTCTTTAAATGCAAGAGTGAATCCCTGGAGAATAGCAGGTAGCCAGGCTTTTTATAAAATGGACCCAAACTGTCAGCAGCCCTTATTTCTGTACACTTCTAAGAAGTGCTACAATGGAACTGAGCTCCCAGACTCAAGAGGAAACTTGATGCTGAAGTAGCTTTCTGCCCTGTCATATAAGCTGGTATCATTTCTTCCTTTTCTGTTTCTGTTCTCGAAATAAATTATCAAAGCTGGGAGTATGGCCTAGTGGTAAGAGTGAATGCCTAGCACGCAAAAAGCCTTGGGTTGATTCCTCAGTACCACTTACACAGAAAAAGCCCAAGGTGGCACTGTTGCTCAATAGGCAGATTGCTAGTCTTGAGCAAAAAGAGTCCAGGGACAGTGCCTAGGCTCTGAGTTCAAGCCCTAGCAGTGGCAAAATAATAATAAGGGTCCAGGAGTTTGGCCTAGTGGTAGAGTGCTTGCCTAGCATGCACGAAGTCCTGGGTTTGATTCCTCGGTACCACATAAGTAGAAAAAAAAAAGAAAAAAAGCCAGAAGTAGTACTGTGGCTCAAGTGGTGGAGCTCTATCCTTGAGAAAACCTAAGGATAGTGATCAAGCCCTAAGCCCAAGCCCAGGACTGGCAAAATAACAACAACAACAAAAAAAACAATATCAAAAAATTGTCAAAAGAGAAAAGACTTTACTAATTGAGAAGTCTTCTTTTTAGATTTTAGCTCAGTATATTATGGATAAGACACGATGGAGTTCCTCACCAGTTTCAAATTCATAAACCTTTTAAAAGCCCCAATATACTTTGATCAATAAAATACTTAGAAATTTTAGATGCAAATTAAATGGAACAAAAGTCCTCCCTGGTCCCTTAGCATCCAGCCATGCTCATAAATTGAAGAAGACTGACATGAGATGTTACTGACTAAGGAAGAAGGGAGCCCGTGCTCTACGAATGGCTGGCTCAGTCTATCTGTGTATATGGATACATCAAGTTCCTTCCTGTAGCGGCAACACTGTAGGCTTCTATGACAAGGAAGCCTTGTCTAGAATCCTCCAAACTAAGCAGCTGGTACTGTTAAGGATTCACAGTGTTAAGTAATATTTTCAATCCATTTTTTTTTTTTTTGCCAGTCCTGGGTCTTGAACTCAGGGCCTGAACACTTATCCCTGGGCTTTCTCAAGGCTAGATCTCTAACCACTTGAGCCACAGCACCACTTCTGGCTTTTTCTATGTATGTGGTAGAGGAATCGAACCTGGGTCTTCCTGCATGCTAGGCAAGCACTATACCAGTAGGCCAAACCCCTGGCCTGTTTTCAATCCATTTTAACAACAAAACCACAAGTTTCTTTCCCAATCCTTTCTAACAGAAATGCAATCTGGATGGAAATGCCACAGGACTGAAAAATATGAACAAGTGTAATTTCTTTACCTGGCTTATGTAACTGTAACCCCTGTGTACATCACCCTTATAATAACAAAAACTGTTCATTAAAAAAAAAAAAGATAACCCAATGAAATAGTAGTGGTTTGCAGCAGTTCAGAATGCACCATGTGAAGAATCTATGCCAAAAAGGAACATGAGGTGAGCGTGTTGGCTCAAGGTAGTAGGTGTAACCGTAGCTACTCAGGAGGCTGAGATATGAGGATCGCAATTCAAAAAGAAGCCCAGACACTAAACGTTCATAACATCGCCAATTCATCACCAAGGGGTAAGGGCAGTAGCCTTGAGCTCAGGGACAGTGCCCAGGCCCAGAGTTCAAGTCCCAGGACCAATTATAAAAAAAAGAAAACGAACCATGAAACACCCAGATCATCAAAGGGCCTCCTAAGTCTCACACCAGAATATTGGAATTTATTCTGTGCTTCACACTAAGCCACTGCAATCTGTGCTAAAGAGAGCAGTAAAGAAATAGCAAAGAGGGGGCTGGGAGTTTGGCCTAGTGGTAGAGTGCTTGCCTAACATGCATGAAGACCTGGGTTTGATTCCCCAGTACCACGTATACAAAAAAGCCAGAAGTGGTGCTGTGGTTTCAGTGGTAGAGCACTAGCCTTGAAGAAAGCCCAAGGATAGTGCTCAGGTCCTGAGTTCAATCCCCAGGACTGGCAAAAAGAGAAAAAGAAAAAAGAAATAGCAAAGAGTTCTGCTATTCCACATAATGGTGCCAGGGAAGTTTCTTTGTGCCTACGTGCCCTCCTATTTGTGAAAATAACCTGCAGCTGTTCTCTATTAGGTTTCTTAAACATCTCCTTAAGCTATGGAACAGAGAAAACTATCCACCAACTAACCCTAGGAAGTTCTTTACAAGGAATGCTCTACTAAACAAGCACACTGGTATTCATACATCTCAGTGCTCTTCTTTTTCCTTTATAGAGTAGGATATTGAACTGAGGGCCTTATGCCTGCAAACCTTACAGCTGCACTTCCACCCCTTTTGATACTGTTTGTTTTTACCAGTCCTAGGGCTTGAACTCAGGGCCTACGCACTGTTCCTGGGTTTTCTCAAGGCTTGCACTCTACTGCTTAAGTCGCAGGGCCACTTACAGCCTTTCCTGTGTATGTGGTACAGAAGAATCAAACCCAGGGCTTCCTGTATGATAAGTGAGCACTCTACCAACAGACCACGCTCCTGGCCCTATACTGGTTATTTTTGAGACAGGGTCACATTTTATGAGGAATTGAACCCAGGGCTTCATGCATACTAGGTGAGCATTCTACCACTAGGCCACACTCCTGGACCCACAGTGGTTATTGATGTAGGATCATATTTTATGCCCAGCCCTTCTACTTGTACTTCTCCATCCTGCTGGAAAAAATGCACATACAGCTGAGCCGTCATTGAGGTGGAGTCTCCTAAATTTATATATTCAGACTGGCCTTCTACCATGATCCTTGATCTCTGCCTCCTACATAACTAGGATTACAGGCTTGAGTCACTAATCAACCATTAATACTGTTTAAAAAAAAAAAAAAGCTGGGCTTGGTGGCTCATGCCTGTAATCCTAGCTACTCAGGAGACTTTGAGATCTGAGGATTATGGTTCAAAGCCAGCCTGGGCACTAGAAAACCTGAGACTCTTATCTCTAATTAATCATCAGAAAATGGGAAGTGGGGCTGTGCCTCAAGGGTAGGGCAGTAGTCTTGAGCTGAAAAGCTTAGGGACATTATTTAAGAGTTCAAGCCCCATTACCCACCAAAAAATAAATAAGTAAAGCTAGGAGTGGTGGCTCATGCCTATAATCCTAGCTACAAGAGGTTGAGATCTAAGGATTTTGGTTCAAAGCCAGCAGGGGCACTAAAGACTGAGAGACTCTTATCTCCAATTAATCACTAGAAAACAGGGAAGTAGCTCAAGGGTAGGGTGGTAGCCTTGAACTGAAGAGCTCAGGGATGAGACTCAAGAGGTAAAGAAGTGGCCCTGAGCTGAACAGTTGAGGGACAATGCCCAGGCCCAGGGGTAGGGCGGTAGCCTTGAGCTACAAAGCTTAGGGACAGTGCCCAGCCCCAGAGTTCAAGCCCCATGACCCACAAAAAAAAAAAGACACTGCAGGAAATTGTTTTTTTTTTTTTTTTTTTTTTGCCTGTCCTGGGCTTGAGCTCAGGGCCTGAGCCCTGTCCTTGGACTTTCTCAAGGCTAGAGCTCTACCACTTGAGCCTCAGCACTACTTCCAGCTTTTTTTTCTATGTATGGGGTACTAACCCAGGTCTTTGTGCATGCTAGGCAAGCACTCTACCACTAGGCCAAACTCCTGGCCCTGTAGTTATTTTTTAAATGTTGCCTTTGCACAAAAGTTCTGACATTTTTGGGAATTGCTTTAAATTCGACAGTTCATTCTTCTGAATGTACAAGCAGTGGAATGTGGATATTCCTTAACTTCAATATATATTAAGAACATTCATATTTACATCCTCAGGTGACTCCTTGGAGAGGAAGCAACATTTCTTAAGTTTTTATTGATGGATGACTGATTTGTGTATGGGGAGGGGGAATTGGAATTTCTTTTTTAATGACAGTTCTGGATGCAGGGCCTGGACACTGTCCATGAGGTTTTTTTTTTTTTTTTCTTTTGCTCAAGATTAACACTCTACCACTTGAGCCACAGTTCCACTTCCAGCTTTTCTGTGCTCCTCTGGAGATAAGAGTCTCAGAGACTTTCGAGCACAGTCTAGCTTCAAATTTTAATCCTCAGCCCTCAGCCGCCTCAGAGTAGCAAGGATTATAGATACGAGCTACTGTTAGATTCACCAGGACTTTACAGCCATGTCACCAGCCCTTTTTAAGTTTTTTCATCTTGTTTTCTTTTCCACGTATACTTTGTTTTCCAGGTAAGGGATCTCATTTTCCCCATTCCTGGGCATAGCTAGACGCCAATCCTCCTATTTAAGTTTCCTGTGTATCTTCGCCCAGGCTAGTCTTATCCTCCCAATCTTGGTTATGTTGTTTTTTTGGCCAGTCCTAGGGCTTGAACTCAGGGCCTGGGCTCTGTCCGTGAGCCTCTCTGTGCTCAAGACTAGCGCTCTACCACTTGAGCCATAGTGCAACTTCTGGCCTTTTCTGTGTATGTGGTACTGAGCAATTGGACCCAGGGCTTCAAACATGCAAGGCAAGCACTCTACCACTAAGCCACACTCACAGTCCTTTTCTCCCAATCTTTACCTCACAAGTAGCTGGGTTAGTAAGCCTGAGCTACTGTACCCCGTTTTGAACTTTTTACTAAAACATCAAAAGTAAATAAATAAATCGACTCTCAATTTGAAGCCTCGTAGGTACAATTCATATGAAAGAGGAATCAAAGTCTGTATCTTCAAGCCTCACCTATCCTCACTTCTCATCCTTAGCACCTTAGTCCCCAGCCTCACTTGCATTCTCAGTGAGACCATGCTCCTTTATCACAGCCATGAGTGATGGCAATGGCCACTTTTCTGAAAGTGGATTTAGACTACCTAAACCTGACTCCCTCGTATTAACAGGGAACTACCTACCCAGTTATTTAATCCCACATTCTTATTCTGCGGAGACTCTGCAAAAGGGCCACAGAGGATATCAATATAAATGTAAGATTTCTTATACCATACTTTGGTGTTCTCAATCTTTCCACTAAATGACATGTACACAGGTTAAATGACCTGGCAATGTGAGGACCTACCAGAGATTCTAAAGGGTTACCTTTTAGTACACACTGTAAAATATGATTATACCTATATAATCAGACACCTGAGGGAAAACTAATTTATCATGCTCATGAAGATCAACTTTTCCTGAGAGATAACAAAAGGCCTATTATCAAACTCAGACTGCTAAAGCCAACATTAAGATAGTTACATTCCAATTATTATTGTAGAGTTTAGAAACTTATATGGCTCTAATATGGGTGGCTTATTGGGTACTGAGGGGTCATGTCTGTAATCCTAGATACTCAGGTAGCTGATATCTGATGATTTGTGGTTCAACGCCAACCCAAGCAGAAAGTTCATGAAACTCTTATCTCCAATGAATCACCAAAAGCCAGAAGTGATGCTGAAGTTGTAGAGGCCTAAACCTTTAGCAGAAAGGGGTGAGCACCCAGGCCCTTGAGTTCAATCCCTAGGACAGCACAAAAATGAACAAAAAACTGGCTCACTGGCTTCTCCACAAGGCTTCCTAACACTAACACTTCCCATATTCATCCCCCCTAAACTTTATTGTCAAAGGACAGAAAATAACTGACTTTACTTCCTTCCTTTAGGGCTTCAAGTTTGTATCTGCAGCCACTTCATTTTTCTCTTTCTTTCATCAGTCCTGGGGCTTGAACTCAGGGCCTGAGCCCTGTCCTTGGACTTTCTCAAGGATAGAGTTCTACCACTTGAAACTCAGCACCACTTCCTGCTTTTTCTATGTATGTGGTACTGAGGAATCGAACCCAGGTCTTTGTGCATGCCAGGCAAGCACTCTACTACCAGGCCAAACTCCTGGCCTGCCCACTTCACTTTTCTACAACTAATTTTCTTGGGTAGCTCAGAGCCCCCAAATTAACAAATAGAATGCTCAAGGAGCCTTTGGACAGAAGAATCTCCATGAAGAGCCTTTGCTTTCCTTTAAATATCTATTCATTTTGTCACAAGTGCAGATTTGGGGGATTTTGGTTTTGGAAGCCCATAATTTACACTTAAGAACAAAGATGTTCAGAAACTATCTGGCTCAGGTTTGAGACCATGTATTTTCTCCAAAGGTCAGAGGGAAATGGGAGCAGGGAGGGACATTTGACATAAGATAGGAACAATCAGAGTGTGCACTGTTCATTCTGGAGGGCAGCTGGGGCAGTAGAAATCTTTAACCGGTGGGGTGGGGTGGGGGATGTTCACCCACTCATAGGACACTCACCTTGAGAATTTTCACAACCACTCTCTCATTGTTGGTGATGTTAATGGCCTCAAATACTTCACTATACTTTCCACGACCAAGTTTTCGAACCAGTTGGTAATCATCTTGATTACTGTGAAAGGCAAGAGGCATGCATCAACGCCAGGACTGGGGATTAACCAAGCTTATGCCCATTTGACACTGGGGCCTTACAGCTTTCACTAGTCACACGTGTGCAAATGTGTAGCCATCGTGCTACAATCCCCCCTCCCCACCCCCCCAAAGAGCCTTCCTTCGCTCTACAGAGCTCCTGGTCTAACAGGATGCCTCCTAACCTGGGGGGGGAAGGGTCAGGCGGGCCACCTCGGGAACTCATCTGGGGGAGCAAGAGTCGTCTCTCCGTCCTGATGGCCCAGGCAGGAGTGGCCCCTGTGCCTGCGTGGCCTCACCCGTACCTATCTCCGGTCGCACTCCCACAGGGAGGGCTGTGGCCTCTTGGAGACCCCGATGTCTTTAAAAAATAAAAAATAAAAAAATTCCCTCCCATCCAGTCTCATGTTAGAAAACTAAAAAGGCCAAGAACTGTAATGGCTTCAGAGGGCAGCTGTTGACTTCCCCACCGCACCAGAAACCCCAAAGTTCTCGGGAAGGAAGGAAGAAGGGAGGGGAGAAGGGAGGAAGGGGAAGGGAAGGGGAACGGAAAGGGAAGGCAGGGGGAAAGGGACGAGCTACCCTCCTTTTCCCCGACCCCACACTTCTCCCCCCAGAGGGAGAAGGCAGTGCAGAGCCAGGCTCTGGGGTGGGGGTAGGGGAGAGGAAGACGGAGCGACATGTGCGGTCCCCCGGGCCGAGGCCGCGGGCCGGCAGGAGCAGGGTGGCCGGGCCGAGTGCGGTTTGCGCCGGGGTGGTCGGCGGGGCCGGGGCGGGGGGGGAGGGGGACGGCGGCGGCTTTACCCCCAGCTCGGGACGTGAGCCTCGTAGTCCCAGTACTCGCGGCTCCTCAGGCTGTTCACTTCGGCGTAGACCCGGGCCCGACTGCCCGCGGCCGGGCCGGGCATGGCGGGCGGGACCGGGGGGCGCCGCGGGGCGCCGAAGGCGGCGGCGACGGCGCGGCTGGGGGCGCGGGGCGGCGGGCGGAGAAGGAGGAGGACGAGCGCGGCGGCGGTGGTGGCGGCGGGCGGCCGCGCCAGGCCGGGCCCGCGGGGGGCGGACGGACGGGCGGGCGGGCGGACGGACCGACGGACGGGCGGGTGGACGAGCAAAGGGGGGCGCGGGGGGCCGCCGGCCGAGCCGGCCCGGCCCTGGAGCGGCCGGCGGGGCGGCGAGGCTCGCGCTTCGCGGCGGCCTCCGCTCGGCTCGCAGCCCCTGGAGGCAGCGGCGACGGCCACCGGCCGGGAAAGGGGCAGCGGTGGCGGCGGCGGCGGCGAAGAAGGAGGAGGAGGACGACGACGAGGAGGAGGAGGAGGAGGAGGAAGAGGCGGAGGGAACCCGGAAAAGGGGCCGTGCTCACCAGGAGCGGCCGCCGCCCAGCTCCGCGCCGCCCTGGCCCACAGCGCCCCCTGCAGTTCGGGGGGACCCAAGGCCGCAGACCCCAGCGCTGGGACCCCGCGACCCCCACAAGTCCACTACCCAGACCCGCCGTGCCCACCCACCCGCCTTTCCTTGGCCGCCCAGCCAGTCCCACCGGGTCCCTCCCCATCCACCTCAGATCCTGTTCCATTTCAGCATGCCCCCTCCCTCCCCAGGGGTCCCCTGGGGACCCTGCCCTGCCACCCACCGACCCACCCAGTCCAGATTCCTCCTTCTTTCTGAATCTAGAGCCTTCCTTCTCCACCATCCCCCGAATTCTCTCCCAGCGCACCCCGAGTGTCCCTCTGGGGTCCCTCGGTTGAACTCGAGTTTGGTCAGGTTGCTTCGCTGGGAGTTATGGATTTTTTCCCCCTTTTTAAAGAACAAGTGCTTTAGCCGGGAGATGCTTTGAGAATGGAGATCCTGATGGATGCTTTGGGAATGGATGGCTGCAGGAAGGTGGGACCACCACAGTGGCCCCCAACAGCTACTTACTGTTACTTACTTGCCTTCCAGTCCTGAACACTCTCCTCCTCTGATCTTCTGGAGCCTTCTTCTTGTCTGGCTCTTTTTTTTTTTTTTTTTTTTTTCTCTCAGATCACAGACTTGATCAGCAGAACATTTTCTCTCCCAGCCCAGGTGGCTCAGAGGCCAAACTCTTGCTCACATTCTCTTCCCAAGTGCCTCCCACAGCAAAGAGCAGACGGTGGAGTCTGCTCCATCTGAGTTTCAATCCCCGCTCTGCAGCTTGCAAGCTGTGTGAACTTGCAAACCTCTCTGGTGCTTTAGATTTAGGCCATAAAACTTGTAATAGCATCTGAATCGCCAGACAGTGCAGGGGTTCCATTAAGATAAACCACATAAAGCATTCAGAATCGTGTTCAATATTAAGATACTAAGAGTTCATGTAGTTGTTGGATCCTGTCACTTTTCCCTCTCTGAGATAACCTTGTGCCCAAAATGAGAAGCCTTCCAGGGGACACATCCATGTTCCTATGGCTAATTCTATTTTCCTTTTCCTTTCCTCACATGAAAGATCACTTTATGTACAGTTGATACTTTCCTTTTTCCTCCATTTTGGAGTTATTGGAACTTGAACTCAGGGCCTTGCTAAGCAAACACTCTACCTCTCAACATACTTCCAGTCCCTTTCATGTGTTACGTTCCCTGTAGGGAGTATCTTGTACTTTTCTTGCTGGCTAGCCTTGCCCTGCTCTTACTTTTGCCTCCTGAGCAACTAGAATTATAGACAAAGTATAGATGCATGCCACCACATATGGGTGGGATCTTGATCACTTCCCCTCCCCCTAGCTGACTTTGAACTGAAATCTATCTTTCCTTCCCTTCCTTCCTTCCTTCCTTCCTTCCTTCCTTCCTTCCTTCCTTCCTTCCTTCCCTTTTCCTGCTAATCCTGGAGCTTGAACTCAGGACCTGAGCACAGTCCTTAGGCTTTCTCAAGGTAGTACTCTACCACTTGAGCCACAGCACCACTTCCGGCGTTTTTTTATGTATGTGGTACCAAGGAATCGAACCCGGGTCTTCATGCATGCTAGGCAAGCACTCTACCACTAGGCCAAACTCCCAGCCCTGAATCTTTCTTTCTCTAGTTACTGGGATTACAAATGTGAGTCGAGGCAGCAGCTAGAATTGACGATTTTATTTCAGCACTCTCTCCCCATCTTCCATAGCATGGTTTGCATCTTGGCTTTTCACTATCTCCTCCCTGGTAAGAAGAGCATGAGAAAAGGACTTGATCTGGATGTTTGCCACCCCTTGTCATGATTGGAGACCTTCTGTGACTACAGAACTGTCCCATAGAGTCCTTGTTAGTTAGCAGGGGAACTGCCATCTTAATCACAGATCAAACGGAACCAGAGGACCCTCTACTGTGATTCACTGAGAAAGAGCATATCACCTGCCTACAGGGTCACACTTGTACTCAGAATGTTTAACCTGAATCTAATCAGGGGTGAGGAGTGGGGATGCTTCCACACATCCATATTGGGGAAACAATTATCCAAATAGACTGCCTGGACTCTTACACTTTTATTTCTTCTTCCTTTTCTAATTTACTTTATTGTGTTTTACAGGTGATATTCAGTGGGGTTGCCTTTACATATATCTAGTAATAAGTACATTTCCCCTCATTCTGTTCCCTCATTCCCTCCCTTCCATCTCCACCTACAAGTGGCATAGTTTACTTTCATCACTGTACAGTGTGCTCCACTGCTGTACTTTTCCACCCTTTTTCCTCTGATTCTATGCCCTCCCCCATCTTCCCACAGATGTGCACGTGAATAAACTGTATATAAGGTAAAGAATAAAGAGTCATCAGAAAATGAAAAACAAGAGCAGGGCACCCGTGGCTCACAACAATAATCTGGAGGCTGAGATTTGAGGATCGCAGTACAAAGCCAGCCCAGGTACTAAAGTCTGTGAGACTCTTATCTCCAGTTAACCACCAGAAAACTGGAAGTGGCACTGTGGCTCAAGTGGTACAGTGATAGCCTTGAGCTGAAGAGCTCAGGGACAATCCCCAGACCCAGAGTTCAAGCCCTATACAAAAAAAAAATCCTTTGTCTCCATATCTTTGGAGTTTGCTTCAGTATGTATCTTATTTTATATACATAGGAAGAGGTGATTGGCTATTACAACTTTGTGATTTTCTCCTAAGACTATCTTCTTTTGGTCTCACAGTGAGTATCTAGAGTTCTGTGTAATTTGTCATGTCCCTTTGCATGTCATGGAGAACATGCACTGTCTGTCTCTCTGATCTTGGCTTACCTCACTTAACATGATCTGTTCTAGTTCTATCCATTTCCCTGCAAATTGGCACTATGTTATTCTTTCTAATGGCTGCGTAAAATCCCATTGGAGGTAGGTACCACAGTTTTTTGGATCCATTCGTTGACTGTGGGGCATCCAGGTTGTTTCCACATCTTGGCTATTGTGAAAAGTGTGGCAATGAACATGGATGTGCGGGTTGGACTATTGCACTCTTAGGTCTTAAGTGATGTAAGTAAATAAAGTGCTTGATTCTGTTGGATTCTGAGTGTAGAAGGGGGGCAAGGAAGAGAGTGAGGATGCAGCAAGGTGATGGACACTGTTGGGAGAGTTTGAGTAGAGGTGTGTATTACATGGCATCACATCACTATTCAACTTGGTGAGTGTAGTCACTGTTGTACTGTGGTTGTACATCCCTTGACCGTAAGAATTGCCTGTCACATGTTTAGTGTCAGAAGATAGGCTGTTTGTTCTTTTCTTTTTAGCCACAGTAACACTTCTGGCTTTCTCTGTGTATGTGGTACCAAGGAATCGAACCCAGGGCTTCAGGCATGCTAGGCAAGCACTCTACCACTCGGTCACACTCCCAGCTCCTGCAGCTTGTTCTTAATTGGCTCTCCCGGAAAACATGGCTTCTCAAGAGTATAACATATAACCAGCAAAGTGACCAGGGATCTGTTGGTGAAAGGTTGACAGTGAATGTAATTAATGAGTACATAAGTCTGCAATATTTTGTTAGATATGAGTTTTTTTTTTCAAAATGAAGGCTGGAAGAAAAAGAAAGCATTGATAGAACAAGTGGATTTGGGGATTTAATTCCCAATCCTGCCAGTCTCCCCAAGTCTCTTTCATAGCAGAAGATACAAACTTTCCAAGCTCTTAATGCACTTTAGCATTATTTTTTTTTCCCCTGAGTAGCCAGCCCCTAGGAACTAGTTAAGACCAGAGAATTTAGGGGCTTGAATTCAGGGTCTGGCACTGTCCTTTCAGCTTTTTCACTCAAGAATAGTGATTTATCACTTGAGCCACTTCCACTTTTGATTTTCTGGTAATTAATTGGAGATAAAAGTAGTTTCGGGGCCAGGAGGGTAGCCTAGTGGTAGAGTGCTCGCCTAGCATGCATGAAGATCAGGGTTCGATTCCTGGATACCACATACACAGAAAAAGTCAGAAGTGGTGCTGTGGCTCAAGTGGCAGAGCCTTGAGCAAAATGTGGCCATGGACAGTGTTCAAGCCCTGAGTTCCAGTGCCAGGATTGGCAAAAAAAAAAAGTAGTCTCATAACTTTCCTTCCTGAGCTGACTTTGAACCATACTCCTCAGATCTCAGCCTCCCGAATATGTAGGATAACAGGCATGAGCCAGCAGTGCCTGGCTCAGACCAGACTTACTTTCTTTCTTTTTATTTTTGCAAGTCCTGGGCCATGGACTTGAGGCCTAAGCACTTTTCTTGGGCTTTCTCAAGGCTAGAGATGTACCACTGGAGCCATAGCACCACACCAGCTTTTTTTTCTATGTATGTAGTACCAAGGAATCAAACCTGGGTCTTCGTGCATGCTAGGCAAGCACTCTTACTACTAAGCCAAACTCCCGGCCCCTAGACCACAGGTTCTTTTTTTTAAATATACATTTTTATTGTAATTAATAGAGGGGTTACAGTTATATTGGCCAGATAGAATGAGCATTACTTCACACATTGATACCCCTTCTCATGTTTTTGTCCCCATTTCCCTCCCCCTACCCCTTCCCTTCATCTTGTTTTCCCCCCTTCCCTCTCCTATTTCAAACAAACAAATAAACGTATATACAATATACCAGATAGCAAGGTAAGATACTGTAACAATATGAGAATAACCAAGGGACAACAAAAGAGATGAGAAATAACATAGTACATTAAGAACAACAATCACACATTATATAGGTCTTGTTTCCATATCCTGGAGTAGACCAGACAATCTTAATCCAACCCTTGAATGTACTTTCTGAGGTTCAGAAATTTCTGAAATTGTGTATATGTGGGGTGTGTGTGGTGGGGGAGAGTTGTGTGATGTGCATGGTGTGTGTGTGTGTATTGTGTGTGGATGTGTGGATGGTATGTGTGCATGCATGTGCACACAAGCTTTTCTTCTTTGCATATTTCACATTCTAAAAGGAGGCCACGACCCAAAAAAGGATTCCAAACAATTGATGTGGCTATTCTGGCCAGCCTGGGCTGGGCCCCTATTCTTTGCCTCCACCCTTGCCCACTTCTGCTCATTCTCCCTGCTCCTCCTCATCCTTCCCATGTAACCTATGCACATACACAGCTGCTCCCACAGCTGTGGGCTGCCCACCCACACACCACTCTGCTGCCAGACACTAACTCAGCCCTGAAACCTGCAGTCAGCCCTCCCACAGCCAAACGGAAGATGTTGTTATGGTTTGTGGGGAGGTAAGTTAGACACACCCCACCATTGGTAGATACCTACTGCCTACAAGGCGGCCAGCATGGATACCTGGAGATGCCTGACCTAAGTTGGTGCCTAGTCTAAGGTGAAAGAGTCCCCCTTGGCTGTATGAAAGGGGCAGACAAGTGACTGACTGGCTCATTTGGTAACAGGTATAAATCAGGGGAGCATTAGTCATTGTAAGAGAGTATCATGAATCAAATAGTCCAACAATTTCTTCAATTCTTCATATGCCTTCACATTTTATCTAAACACTCCAAACCCTCTGCACCCACAAAACACAAATTTTGAAGATCTGAGTATTTGTTGTTGTTGGTGGTGGTAGTGTCAGATCAAACTCATAGCAAACTCATTTATCTCACAAGGTCTATTCCAAAACCACTGAAAAGATACATGATTTTATTCTGCTCAGCTGCTTCTTGGAAACCTTGATGTGGTGTGATGTAGCTGTAACCACTGCTGCTTGGGAGGCAGAGGTAGGAGAATTAGTTTGCTTGAGTCTAGGAGTTTGAGAGCAGCACAAGTAAAATAGTGAGACTTAGTCTGGAAATAAACAACAAAGCAAACCAAAAAAAAAATCTTCCCCCTAAAATAAAAATTATGAAAAAAAGAATAGTGAAAAATTGAACAAGAGAGTGATTATTGATGAAAAATTTATTAATTTTTATTTATTCATTTATTTTGTAGGTCATGGGGCTTGAATTCGGTCTGGGTGCTGTCCCTGAGCTCTTCAGCTCAAGGCTACCGCCCTACCCTTGAGCCACAGCTCCACTTCCCATTTTCTAGAGATTAATTGGAGATAAGAGTCTCAGGTCCTTTTGTGCTGGGGCTGGCTTTGAGCCTCGATCCTCAGATCTCAGTCTCCTGAGTAGCTAGGATTGCAGGCATGAATCACTGTGCCCAGCTGAAAGTTGTGTTTTCTAGCATTAGAATCTGCAAAAAGATTACAAACAATGGCAGAGTGCCTCAAGTGGTAGAGCACCAGCCTCGAGTGAAAGAAGCCAAAAGAGAATGTGAGTCTCTGAGTTCATACTTCAGTCCCAGCACAAAAAACTTTACAGGGCCAGGAATGTGGCTCAGTGATTCGTTGGTACTGGAGGTGGTGCTGTGGCTCAAATGACAGAGGGCTAGCCTTGAGCAGATGTGCTCAAGGACAGTGCCCAGGCCCTGAGTTCAAGCCCCAGGACTGGCAGAAAAATACGTCACAAAGGTTAAAAGTAGTTGAATTTGCAGGTTGGATGGTGGACTGTATGTATATGGATTATATCTCAAACTGTTAAGTAAAAATTAAAAAAAGGTTTTGGAGGTCAAAACCAGATGTACACACTTTTAATCCCAGGCCCTGAATTCCAGTCTCACAATTGGCAAAGAAAATGATTTTTGTGTCAGATTTTTGTATCCATCCTGGGACTTGAACAAAGGCTCAATCAAGGCCAGTGTCACTCTTTCTATCATTCTCCCCTGTCTTTCCCAACCCTGCCAACCCCTCATTACCTGGTTCCATTTCCACTGAATATTATGACTAAATTAATCTGCCTGTGTTATTTTAAACAACTAAGTTTGTGGTCATTTGCTATACCCCCACAATAGGAAACTAATACACAATCAGGCCCCGAAGCCCTTTATAAATTTCTGGCTTATGAACCTCCTTTGTTGAATCCACTTTGAATAAGAATCCTCCCATTGGTTGGATGTGGTGGCTCTCGCCTGTAATCCTAGCTACTCAGGAGGCTGAGATCTGAAGATCCCAGTTCAAAGCCAGCCCGGGCACAAAAGGACCTGAGACTCTTATCTCCAGTTCATCTCTAGAAACTGGGAAGTGGGGCTTGGCTCCAGGATAGGGTGGTAGCCTTAAGCTGAAGAGCTCTGGGACAGCGCCCAGGCCAAGTTCAAGCCCCATGATCCAAAAAAAAAAAAAAAAGAATACAATTGTTTTATTGTAAGTTCTAAACTCCTTGTTTTTTATATTTCCTGTGAGCAATTTTTCCATCTTCTGATCCTTACCCAGTTCATTGCTTAAATACCTACTTGCCCTTGCAGGAGCTGGAGTTACGCATGGTCTGCCAGACCCCATTGCCAGAACCCAGGACGGTGGTCCGTAGATGTATCACCATAGTTTCCCTTTGAAGAAAACTCACTCTCTATCTTTCACAAGCATTACAAATCATATTTTTACTTTAACATTAATAAACATTTTTTCAAATAATTCAGAAGCCAGTAAGGTTAAAAATAAAAAAAAGCAAACATTTCTCTGCATTGCCTTTCACATTTCCACAGGTTTTTGTTTTTTGTGGGTCCCAGGACTTGAACCCTGGGCTTGGGTGCTTTCCCTGACCTCTTTAGCTCAAGGCTAACCACCCTGCGTCTTGAGCCACAGTCCCACTTCCCGTTTTCTAATGATTAATTGGAGATAAGAGTCTTAGGTTCTTTAGTACCTGGCTGGCTTTGAATTACCTGCTGAGTAGCTAGGATTACTGGCAGGAGCCACTGCACCCGACTAAGATTTTACTTTTATAATAAGAAAACACAATCATCAAAGTTTATAGACTGGGTCCAATCCTTCCCCTTCTAATAACTTGTGGGTGAATGGTGGGGGGGGGTTCATCATCTGGAAGGAGGTGGTTGGTAAATGGGCTTAGGTGTGTGTGTGTGTGTGTGTGTGTGTGTGTGTGTGTGTGTGTGTGTGTGTGTCTATCAGCACTGGGACTTGAACTCAGCCTGGTGCTGTCCCTTAGTTTGTTTTCTCAGGGTCAGCACTCTACCACTTGAGCCACAGCTCTATTTCCGGCTTTTTGGTGATTGATGAGAGGTAAGAGTCTTTAGACCTATCTGTCAGGGCTGCCTTTGGTTGGAGATCCTTATATGTTAGCTATGAGTAGCTATGATTATAGGTGTGAGCCACCAGCAAGCACCTGGCTGAAGCAAGGGCTTGAGTTCTCTCCATAATGCAAGGTGTCCACAGGCAATGCTGGGATCTCTGGGGGTATCTTTTAGGGGCCAGACAGGTAGATGAAATTTGTAAGTTAGGGTCCACTGGACTCCTCTTTATCTGAACACACTGCACACACCTCCCTTAGGGGTATCACTGTTTGATTCTTTTTTTTTCTTTTTAAATATTCGTTTATTTGATGACTTTTTCTGTTAATGTAGTACCAAGGAATGGAATCCAGGGCTTCATGCATGTTAGGCAAGCACACTTCCACTAAGCCACAATACCAGGTCCCTGCTACTTTTTGTTCCTGTGAGCCTTATAATGATCCTCTGTGTCCTACATCCAGAGAGTTCTGGTGAGGGAGCTGAAGGGAATATGATACCTTGGCCAGATTGGATTTTTTTTTTTTTTTTGCCAGTCGTGGGCTTAAACTCAGGGCCTGAGCACTGTCCTTGGGTTTTCTAAAGACTCGAACTCTACCACTTGAGCCATGGCATCACTTCTGGCTTTTTTTCTATGTATGTAGTACTGAGGAATCGAACCCAGGTCTTTGTGCATACTAGGTAAGCACTCTACCACTAGGCCAAACTCCCAGCCCCCAAGGTTGGATTGTTTTTGTTGGTATGCCAGTGTCCCATTTTATTCAGCCTGTATGGTTGGAAAAGGGTACATATATTTAGCATATTATTCCAACATCCATCTATTCCCAGTCACTCATGAACTTGAACTCCAGGGAAATTTGAATAAAATAATTCAGATTGAAATGTAAATGAAGGTTGAGCATCCCTAATTCAAAAATATGAAATTCTAAATTTCCCCATATCCAAACCTTTTGAGTGCCATCATAATGCTACAAGCATAAAATCTTACATCCAACTTTATATTTTGGATCACAATCAAAACCTAGGCTCAGGAAAAAATATTGTATAAAATTAACCTCCAGGGTATGTGCATGAGTATGTGTAAAGCAGATGAATTTTATGTTTAGACTTGGATCTTAACTCCAAGCTTTCTCATTATGCATATGCAGATATTCCAAAATCTGATAAAGATCAAAATAGTTTTGGTCTCAAATATTTCCAATAGGGATATTCAACCTGTGATTGTGATTGCAAAGAGACTTGCAGTCACTGTTAGGACTAAGATGTCTAGCAGATGCATCCTTGATTCTGGACACTGAAAGGAGTATTTTTAGAAGGGGTAAACTTCCTTATGGGCTGCATCCCCTCCTCTTGGTTGGGGTGGGAACCTGGAGGGGAGAGGGCTGAAGTATACAGAAGCAGATTCCCACAGCCCTTGATCAAAACCATTAAATGTCTTCCTGCCAAACTGTTCTTCCCCAGAATGCTTCAGCTCAGAGTCACCACTAACTCCCACGTCCACCCAGCTCTACGTCCAGCTGGCCTTCTCTCCGGATGGTTGCTCACACCCAAGCTCTTATTGGTGCCTCTGGCTTTTTCTCCCACTGTTAGTCCTAGCATGGGCTTTCTCTAATGGGCCCTTTTTTTGCAGTGACCTCTGGGCTTTCCGATTCCTCTTGTCTACCTTGTGAGTCTTTTGCTTTCCTTTCTTTCATTATTATTATCATCTCTAGGTAGTTACATAAAGGGGTTCTGATTCAACCTGTCAATTTCTGAGTGCAATGCATTTTAATCAATGGCATCTCCTCCATCCTTTTTCCCTAGTTCTATCAGCGCTCTATCAATCTCCCAAGTTACCTGGTTCCATTTTCATACATAGACATTGAATATTGTCACTGTATTCACCCTCCCTTCTTTTTCTCCATTCATCAGACTCCCCGCCCCTTGACCTCCCCCATGCCTGTCTTTAACTGGGATTAGAAACTAGAAATCAGCAGGTTTGTGAACTTGGTCCAAAAAAAATTACATCATTAAAAAAATAAAATGTAGCATTTCTTCCCATTCTGGATATAGTTAAAAAGAAGGGTTGGGCACTGGTGGCTCACACCTTAAATCCTAGCTACTCAGGAGGATGAGATCTGAGGATTGTGATTCAAAGCCAGCCAGGGCATGAAATCCATGAGACTCTTATCACCAATTAACAAACAGAAAACAGGAAGTGGAACTGTGGCTCAAGTGGTAGAGGCCTAGCCTTGAGCTGAAGAGCTCAGGAACAGTGCCCAGGTCCAGAGTTCAAGCCCCATGACAGCCCTCCCTCCAAATAAATAAATAAATAAATAAATAAAGGAGAGATCACCAACATCTAATAGTAGCAGTGTCTGTGAAAATCACAGATATTTGCTTGTCAAATTATAGCTGGTTTTATTTATTTCTTTGTTTGTAATGCTGGAATTTTGAACTCAGAATCTCACACTTGCTAGGCAAGTGCTCTACTACTTAAGCCATACCTCCGGTACCTTTTGCTGTAGTTTACAGATGAAGTCTTACACTTTTGCCCAGTTCTGTAACTTGTACCATGATCCTCTTACTTCTACCTCCTGAGTAGCTAGGAGTATAGGCGAGTACCATCACATCTAGTTGTTGGTGCTCTCTTAAGGTTGTTTGGTTTTGTTTTTTCTCTCCAGAAGGCCAGCTGCTCTAATTGGTGTGCAAAAGGACAGGGAGAGATCCTTCAAGTTGAGTCTTCTGTATTCCAGCCCTGAATCTTCCTCAGCTTAGTGCACCTGTCAAGATTGTTAAGTCTGAGAGCTGATAGCTTTTTATTTTCCCCAATAGACACTGGCTGCTCTGCCCTGAAGAAGAGCTAAGCTGAAAGATGACGTACACGCAAGCCCTACTTGCTTTAGAAAGTATGCCATGTAGATGCTGGCTGGGTTTCACAAATGATGGAAGATGACAGGTTGGCGGGGGGGGGGGGGGGGGGGGGGGGGGGGGGGGGGGGGGCGCGGAGGAGGTGGCTATCCTGTGCTGCCCACAGAGCAGAGGGTTCCACAACCTCTCTAGAAGCTCAAATCTAGGCCCAAGAAGCAAATCCAAACGGCACATGCCTATACAGAGATGACCAGTTCCTCCACTGAGAAAGTGTGGAAAATGGTGGGCAGAAGACAGCACTGGTTGCTGATTGCAACCACCCTAGACATGGAGTCATCATCCAACCGCCGAGTCAGGCAAAGACCCACCCTAACACTCCCAAAGTGGAACGTTGTGTCTTTCTGCCAACACCTGTACCTCAGCACTGTCTCATCCTCAGACCCTTATTCTAAGTTGTCATTTGAATCAGTCTTTTGTTTTTCTTTTGCCAGTTCCAGGGCTTGAACCCAGGGCCACAAACTCTCACTCAGCTTGCTTGTTCACGATTGATACTCTACCACTCAAGCCATACCTCCCATCCAGTATTTTTTCTATTTAATTAGAGATAGAGTAGAACTGGCTTCAAACCTTGATCCTCCAGATATCAGCTTCCTGAGTAGCTAGAATTGTAAGTATCAACCACTGGCACCCAATACCCAGTCATGTTCTTTAAACCAAAGGACCCCCTCCTAGACTACAGGCCTCTTTTCTTTTCTTTTTTTCTTTCTTTCTTTTTTGGTCATGGGGCTTGCACTCTAGGCCTGGACATTGTTCCCGAGCTCTTTCAGCTCAAGGCTACGGCCCTACCCCTTGAACTACAAGATCACTTCCCATTTGCTAGTGATTAATTGAAGGTAAGAATCTCATGGACGTTAGTGCCCAGGCTGGCTTTGAACCATGATCCTCAGATTTCAGCCTCCTGAGTAGCTAGGATTGCAGGTATGAGCCACTGCATCTGGTGCCACTCATTTTTTCAGTTACTGATTTGTGCTGTTGAGGATTGTAGGCAAGTCACTTTTTAGAATATTCCTCAATTCAAAGCTACTTGTCATTGACTCATGATTTGAGTGACATCATCAATATTTTCCAGACACCACATAAATGCATGTTGTGTTCTCATCGCATCCTGCCAGGGCCCTACAATTCCCTCTGTCTGACTATAGGAGTCAGAAACTTCAACCAGACGACTATCAAGGTGCTGTCTTCCAGATTTCTCCATTGGCGCTCTTCTTGTTAGCTTTTCAATGAATTCCTACTTGGGGGAAGTATTTTCCTGGACCTCCTCACTTTATATAAATGTATTGATTGACTGATTGATTGAATGACGAATGTGTCCTTTCTTTAGTCAATGAATTATAATCAAATGTTCTCAGGATTTGTTTCAGTGTCCCCATTGGTTCTTTTTTTTGTTTTTTCAGTAGTGGGAGCTTCTGAGCTCTTTTGATCTTTCCAATCATTCTTTGAGTTTATTTTTATTTCTTTAGCACAAAAGGTATTTCAGGTTCATCTTTTACTTTTCTTGCTCCAACTCTGGAGTCAACTGTTGCTCGAGGTACGGCAAGGGGTCTTGATTCTTCTTTTTGTGGAGAATGGCATTTAGGAAACAAGATGTATGTGTTCATTGTTAATGTGCTGTTACTATTCTTAGCCCCTGTCAATTGGATTGAATTACGGACACACACACATATTTACACCTTTATATAACTGTATGTATGTTCGTTTTTATGTATGTATGCATGCATGTCAAGATTGGATTTTACTCAGGGCCTGGGTGTTGTCCCTTAAGTTATTTTTTTGCTCAAGGCTGGCACTCTACCGCAAGCCACAGCCCTATTTCAGACAATTTTTTTTTTTTGGTGGTTTATTGGAAATAAGAGTCTCGCAGATTTTCCTGCCTGGGGATTCTCAAATCTCAGCCTCCTAAATAGCTAGGATAATAAGCATGAGCCACTGGCACCTGCCTAACTTATTTAAAGCTGTGAGTGCATTCTATTTCCGATTCCAAGTTAACACCATAGAATTCATCCTAGTTTTTCCTCCCTTTCTATATTTGCATCTCTCGCTCTCTCTTTCTGACAGTGAACAATCTGGCAGTGCAAGGCTCTTCAGCTGGAGGAGGAGAGGTGTTAGGAAAAACCCCTACAGGAGGGGACATTTCAGTTGAGACTTACAGGAAGCGAGAATGTCTCCATGCAGATTCTGGGCCAAGAGTGGCTGTAGCCAAAGTGCTTTGAGAAGAAGCACGCCGATGACAACATCCAGGCAAGAAGGGACAGTGGAGTTAGTACTTCATGCACCATTGTGACTACTCTGGACTTTACAGTGAGCAACACAGGAAATCCTTGGAACAACATGAACATGGGAGGTATACAGCATTAAAAAAAAAAAAAAAAAGCTTGCTCTGGGGGATGGGAGTTTGGCCTGGTTGTAGATGCTTGCCTAGCATGTACAAAGACCCTGGCTCGATTCATTGGTACCCACATACATAGAAAAAGCTAGAAGTGGGACCAGGAGTTTGGCCTAGTGGTAGAGTGCTTGCCTAGCATGCATGAAGGAAGACCTGGATTTGATTCCTTGGTACCACATACATAGAAAAGCCGGAAGTGGTGCTGTGGCTCAAATGACAGAGCGCTAGCCCTGAGCAAAAACCCCAAGGACAGTGCTCAGGCCCTTAGTTCAAGCCCCAGAATTGGCAGGGGGAAAAAAGGAAGAAAAAAGAAAAAGAAGAAAAAGCCAGAAGTGGTGCTGTGGCTCAAGTGGTACTTGAGAAAGCCCAAGGACAGTGCTCAGGCCCTGAGTTCAAGCTCCAGGACTGGCAAAAAAAAAAGAAAAGAAAGAAAGAAAAGAAAAGAAAAAAGAAAAAGCTTGCTCTGGGATGGGTGCCAGTGGCTCTTGCCTCTAATCTTTCCTATTCAGAAGACTGAGATTTGATGATCAAGATTCAAAGCCAGCCTAGGCAGGAAAGTTTGTGAGATTTTTATCTCCAATTAACCACCAAAAGACAAACAAATAATAGTAAAAAAAAAAACAAAACAAAAGTGGAGGTGTAACTTAAGTATTAGAATACTAGCCATGAGCAGAAAAAGCCAAGGAACAACTCCTAGGCCCTGGGTTCAAATACCAATACCAGCACAAAAATAAGTAAATAAGAATAAAATAGGGCCAGGAGTTTGGCCTAGTGGTAGAGTGCTTGCCTAGCATGCACGAAGACCGGGGTTCGATTCCTCAGTACCACATACATAGGAAAAAGCCAGAAATGGTGCTGAGGCTCAAGTGGTAGAGCTCTAACCTTGAGAAAGTCCAAAGACAGTGCTCAGGCCCTGAGCTCAAGCCCAGGACTGGCAAAAAAAAAAGAATAAAATAAAATAAAAAATGTGTCCTTTGACAGAAAGTGTAAAACAGGATCAACTTTAAACTAGATAATGAAGAAGATGGTTGGTGAGGTAGCGAGAACTCTAAGATGAAGGCATCAACTTTTCAGGATAGCCAATAAGATGTACTCAGTTTGGTGATGAGAAATAGGTAGTTCTACATGGTGCTATATAAGTATCTATTTCTTAAAAAAGAAAGGAATAGGGGCCGGGAGTTTGGCCTAGTGGTAGAGTGCTTGCCTAGCATGCACGAAGACCTGGATTCGATTCCTCGGTACCACATACATAGAAAAAAGCTGGAAGTGGTGCTGAGGCTCAAGTGGTAGAGCTCTAGCCTTGAGAAAGTCCAAGGACAGTGCTCAGGCCCTGAGCTCAAGCCCAAGACTGGCAAAAAAAAAAAAAGAAAGAAAGAAAGGAATAAGGACATTTTATGTTAAATGATATAGGCAACTTGTAGGCAGGGATAGGAGGAAAAGACTTAGGGGAGAGCAAAGAAAGGAGTGGCATTGTTCAAAAATAGAAATGTATTCATTACCTGACTTACAAAATGGTAACCTGGTAACCCCTCTGTACAGCACCTTAATCATAATGACAAAATTATGTTTCTTTTTTTGTTGGTGGTGGTAGTGGTCATGGGACTTGAACTCTGGGCCTGGGCGCTATCTCTGCGCTCAAGGCTACTGTCCTACCCCTTGAGCCACAGCGCCACTTCCCATTTTCTAGTAGTTAAATGGAGATAAGTGTCTCATGGTCTTTAGTGCTGGGCTGGTTTTGAACTGCGATCCTCAGATCTCAGCCTCCAGAGTAGCTATGATTACAGGCATGAGCCACTGCATCTGGCTATGTTTTTTTTGTTTGTTTGTTCATTTTGTTTAGTTTTAAGACTACAAAATGAACAAACAAAAAAGAAGTAAGGAACAGTGCCGCGCACAATGGTGTATTCCTGTAGTCCCAGCATGAGGATGAGGTCGGGATCGTAGTTTGCAGCAAGCAGAGACAAAATTCATGAGAGACTCTATCTGAACACAACAACAACAAAAATTCCAGAACTAACTAAAAGCAAAAGCAATGGGGGTGACTCGAGTGGTAGAGCACTGGCCTAGCAAGTGAAGACCTGAGTTCAATTCCCAATACTGCCAAAACAAACTACAAAAGCAAACAAACACACACATTAGAAAGATTGCATGGCTGAGCACAGTGGCTCATGCCTATAATCCTAGCTACTCAAGGGGCTGAGATCTGAGGATCACAGTTCAAAGCCAGGCCAGACACTAAAGACCATGAGCCTCTTATCTCCAATTAACCACTAGAAAATCAGAAGTGACACTGTGACTCCAGGGGTAGGGTGGTAGCCTTGAGCTGAAGAGCTCAGGGAGAGCTCCCAGGCCCAGAGTGCAAGTCCCACAAATGGCAAAAATAAATAAATAAATAAAATATTTCATGCCAAGTGCTCAACCAGAGATGTGGCTTATAGTAATTGCATTAATTATCACTCTCTCCATTGAAGACTGAAGATTCAAACTTCACCTTGTTTCCCATCTGGTCCTCTGCTGGGTCCTGGAACCTGGTCTCCATCAACAGATCTTTCCCCCTCCCTTCCCAGTGAGTCAGGACTCCCACTTCCTAGGAGGCTTTTCCCACAGGGCGTGGGTTGCTATCTGATAAGCTAATTAACAATGAAGTATTGACTCCTTACAAGATGCCTACCCCTCCCAGAAAGACTCACGACTTTTAAAAAGGCAGCAACTTATTTACTTACTTCTGAGAATGCTGAGGCATCACTGCCAGTTGGGCTGGGTGGTGAAAGAGGTCATTTGGTGCTGGGAGATTCTCAAATGACACCTCACCAAAGTCTGGGACCTCCTGAAAGGGAGCCAGCCCAGGGCCAGGCTGCATCTGCTTCTCCCCTGCCTCTGGCAGCAATCTTGAGCATTCGCCATCTTGATTTGCCACGAGAATTGGATCCCTGTGTGGTTCAAAGATGGTGGTCCTGTCTTTGTTTGAGCAATTGCATGTGAGATGGCTCAGCTGGACTGGTTTCATTCTCCAGTTAGATATCTAGCCCTGGTAGCTTAAGATGTGTGCAAGATCGACTCCTGCTCAGAACTGTTCAGAAGTAAGACCATCTTACTACAATGCCTAAGGCGGCTGCAGTCAGAGAGACTGTAACAAATGTTGATAAGGAGTTAGGGGAATTAGAACCCTTGTACATGGCTGAAAGCAAGGTAAAATGTCACCGTCCATTTGGAAAACACCTTAAAAGCTCCCCAAAGGCTAAACACAGTTACCTGATGACCCAGAAATTCCACTCCCAGGTATGTACCCAAGAGAAATTAAATATATGTTCACAAAAAATCTTGTAAGGAATGTGGAGAGCAGCATTTTTCATAATAGCCCAAAGGTAGAAACAACTTACTGCCTGATTGTCGTCAACAGATGAATGGGCAAGTACAGTGGTGGGTATCTATCTCTTTGGTGGAATATTACTTGGCTATAAAAAGGAATAAAGTATGGGCCGGGAGTTTGGCTTAGTGGTTAAAGTGCTTGCCTAGCATGCACGAAGACCTGGGTTCGATTCCTTGGTACCACATACATAGAAAAAAGCTGCAAGTGGTGCTGAGGCTCAAGTGGTAGAGCTCTAGCCTTGAGAAAAGTCCAAGGACAGTGCTCAGGCCCTGAGCTCAAGCCCAGGACTGGCAAAAAAAAAAAAAAAAGAGGAATAAAGTACTGACATGACATGCTGCAGTAGGAATGAACCCTGGAAACAAGTTAATGAAAGAAGATTCAGTTTATAGAAATATTGTGAATAGGCAAATCTATAGAAACAGAATGCGGATACTGGTTGCTAGGGGATGAGGAGGAAACGAAGAGTGCTTGCTATGAGTATAGGGTTCGTTTTCTGAGGAGTCATACTGCGCTTTTCAGCTCAGGACCTGGTGCTTACTAGGCAAGCATTCTACTACTTCAGCCATGTCTCCAACTCTTTTTGTGTGTTTTATTCTTCAGATAACGTCTTTCCCTTTTCTGCTGGGACTGGCCTTGGACTATGATCTTCCACCAAATAACTGGGATTACAGCCAAGCATCACCATGTTTGGCTTGAATATAGAGTTTCTTTTTAGGGTGATAAGAATGTCTCAAAACTGGGGCTGGAAATATGGCTTGGCGTGCTTAACTAGCACACATGAAACCTTCAATTTGATTCCTCGGTACCACCTAGAAAACAAAACAAAACAAAAAAGCTGGAAGTGGCCCTGTGGCTCAAGTGGTAGAGTGCTAGCCTTAAGCAAAAGAAGCTCAGGGACAATGCCCAAGCCCTGAGTTCAAGCCCCAGGACTGGAAAAAAAAAAAAAAAAGTCCAGAACCAGGAGAAGGGGAGAAGTAAACCTCCAGGCCTTCTGAGCACCCACTGGCCTGCACTGTGATGTGATGGCCATCTGGAAGCTCCAAAAACTCAGTTTCTTTCTGAAATTTCCAACAGGCAGGCTTGACGCATTATTGGCCAGTGGATGATGGCCTCAACACATAGCTTCCCCTTTCCCTTTCCATTGCCATTCTAGACTCCAAGGATTTTAAGAGTCACATATCAGGAAGTGGAGGGCCGGAAATTTGGCCTAGTGGTTAAAGTGCTTGCCTAGCATGCACAAAAACCCGGGTTCGATTCCTTGGTACCACATATATAGAAAAAGCCGGAAGTGGTATTGAGGCTCAAGTGGTAGAGTTCTAGCCTTGAGAAAGTCCAAGCACAGTGCTCAGACCCTGAGCTCAAGCCCAGGACTGGCAGTATATACATATTCGTGTGTGTATATGAGTCGGATGCCCTTCCATAAAATTAAATTAGGATTAACGTTGACATGTACTCACCAAAATATCAACAGTGCCAAAGTTTGAGAAATCCTGGTATGATAATAAAGCCAAGTGAAGGAAACTTTATGGCAAAAACTATGCATAGTTTATCCCTGCCAGTCCAGCCTTGCTCCCAACCCTCTGCTGTCACCTCACTATGCCCACCCCCTCCAAGGATGAGATGATGTGCAGCTATTTTCTTCTTTTTTCTCCCCTGGAATAGAAGTCTTGTCCTTACCCAGCTATAATAATGGATGAGAAAGATTTATATATACCGACTTTGAACGATGCCTAGAATATATTAAGTGAAAAGAAAAAAAAAAGCCAAATTTCCCAATGATAAGTATAGCATGATCCATTTTTGTAAGGAACGAAATTACACAAAGGAGTATGAATACTTGCTTATGCGCATAATGTGGCCTCACTACATCAAAATAAAAGGGAAAACATACCAGAAAAAAAAAAGGAAAACTCAGCCCTTTCAGTTAAAATAAGACTGAAGAATTGTATGTTCTATCCCAAAATCAGCATAAATGAATCAGAAAGACATAAAACCCATAAAATAACTCAAAGGAATAGAGACGGGCCTACAGTGGATGAGAGATGCTAACAGATTGTTTTGGTGGTCGGCCTGGCCACTGTCCCTGAGTTTCTGTGCTCAAGGCTAGTGCTCTTTTTATTCTAGTTATGCAAAAACAATTATTTTTGTTTTATAAAGGCTGCCTTGGTCAGAAAACTTATGTAGGCTGGGGTTCAGGAGTCCTGGTGGCTCTGGCTTGGCCTGGGAGGAGGGTAGAGCCAGGCAGTTCCGCTTCCGGCTTGGCAAGGGCCAGAGCCAGGGCAGGTCCTAGCTCCAGGGGCATCTGGTAGGAGGGCATGTTGACAGGGTGACTCATGTTTGGGAGTGGTGGTGGTTCCCTCCTCTGTGTCCCCATTAGCCACCACTGGTGATGGGACCATGCAACGCACTGTGTTTCCATGACCCCAGAGGAGGAGCCCTGCTCAATCCACAGAAACAAGGGCTGGGTCACCCTTGTCCTTGCCCAGCCTGGGGAAATCCAGCAAGGTTCACTGAACATCAGCAACATAGTTAGGCTGCAGGGGAGGTGGGGAAGAGGCTTAAAACTAAGGAAGCCCTGGGCCTATGGGTGAGGAGGTTAGGGGGAATGCAAGATTGAAATAAACTCTGGAGCTTTTCCTTAGGTAACTACCCCATTCTAGCCGTTTTCAACTGGGCCCTCGGGATCACTAGCAAAGTAGTTGGAATTCATGTAAACACTACCATTTTCCAGATGAAGAGGCCCAGAGTTTGCTGAATCTGGTGTCTTCCTTTCTTTGTCTTTATACCAGTCACAAGACCCTCAAGACTACACCCAGACTCTCACCATTTTTTTGCCCAGGCTGGCCTCAAATAGTGATCCTCAGACTTCTCCCAAGTAGCTAGGATTACAGAAGTGTAAGGCTACCACTCCTGGCTTCATTTTAATCCCCCTCCTCCTCCTTTCCTTCCTTTTCTTATCTGGGTTTGAACTCAGGGCTTTGAGTTTGTTAGGCAAACACTCTAAAACTTGAGCCATACCCCCTAGCTCTTTTTGCTTTAGCTTATTTTTCAAATAGGGTCTAGCTTCTGCCCAGGGCTTCAACTGGGGTGGATCCTCCTACCTTAGTGCCCTGTGTAGCTGGGATTGTAGATATATGCCACTACACTCAGCGCTATTTTTTGTTGTTGTTGTTTTCTGGTCCTGGGGCTTGAACTTGGGGTCTGGGCACTGTCCCTGAGCTTCTTTTTGCTAAAGGCTAGTGCTCTAGTACTTGAGCCACCGCACCACTTTGGGATTTTCTGAGTAGTTTATTGGAGATAAAAGCCTCACAGCAAGGGTCAGGAGCATGGCCTAATGTAGAATGCATGCCTACAATGCACAAAGCCCTTCGATTCCTTGGTATAATGAGCACGAGCACTAGCCTTGAAAAGCCCAAAGGCAGTGCTCAGACCCTGAGTTCAGGTCCCAGGAGGACCGGACAAAAAAAAAAGTCTCAGCATTTCCTGCCCAGGCTGGCTTTGAACCTTGATCGTCAAATCTCAGCCTGAGTAACTAGGATTACAGTCGTGATCTGCAGGTGCTTGGCTCTTTTGTTTCTTAACAATAGCGCACCAGATCTGTCTGCATTCCCATTTGCTTCTGTTTATTCAACACTTTCTTTTTAAGCCCTTGGTCTGTGCCAGTCTCCTGGACTCAGGGACGTGACAGAGATCAGAACACAGGGCACCCCTTTCTCTAAAGAGCTTTCTGCCTCCTGTAGGTTGAGGTGGGAATCTCTTCCCACATCATAGATGTAGTATGTCATTTTTGCTCTTCACCACATGCTGGTGGCTTTAATGACACTGAATCTGACTGTCAGAGGATGGAGATCTTATGGAGCTGAATGGAAACAAATGAAACCACAGATGGGGGAAGGGATCCTCGTAGGGTACCCCAAACTCCTGAGGCTTCAGCACATAGCAATTTGCTCACAGCCATTTTTTTTTTCTTGAACTTGCCAGCCTTGAACTTGACTCAGTCTCCCAAGTGCTGGGATTACAGGCATGCACAACCATATCCAAGAGCCACCATTTTTATCTCGTTACCAACCCTTTAGGGAAGGCAGGCAATGTTCTTATATGTAAGAAAGACTCAGAAAATCTGACTAACTTATTGAGGCTAGATGGCTAATGGGAGATCTAAGAGGGATGTGTGGGTGGCCTTGGACTTCAAGTCCAATCCCCTTTGTCACTCTGTCATTCTGTGGCACTCAGAGGAAAGAGGACAAAACCATCACCAGAAGAGACTCTGTAGTCTGATGCTCACAACATATTGCATTATTCTGTTCCCCACCTCAGTGGCCAATTGGAATGGGATGCACCCAAGTGCAAGACACAGGTGGCTTTTCCAAGGTGTTGGCAAGTAGAGTGTAAGAATGCTACCTTTACAAAGGATGGATGGGATCAACTGGAGCAGGTGTAGCACCAAGGTTCAACCAGCAGCTCCCAGCCCAAGGGGTAGAGAGAAGAGGGAATAGGAGGCCCAGGAAGAGCACAGGGAGGGTGCCTGGGCAGGACCTAGGGCCTTCAGTAGACACATAGCCAGCCCACAGAAACCTGGAAGGAACACAGTGCAAAACCTTAATTTCTTCCTGTCTTCTACTGAGCTATTTTGCCTGGTCCAAAAACCATTGTCTTTTAATTTCCAAAGACAATATTTTCAAGGCTTCTTTTATAGCAGTCATCAGTGTTATTGTTATCAATAAGTGTGATTGGGTTCCAATTGCTTTATCTTCCCATGCTTCCATGGAGTGGGATTAAAATAACAGCTGTACTGTGTTAAAATGTGTCAGGTGTTCCACACAGCATCAATGCACAGGGAATCATCACATCTGAGCTATTATTGTTGCCTGTTGTGCATTAGACCCAGGTCTGAGGTGCCACCTGGCAGGCCTATTGCTTTGTGGACAGAAAGACAGGGCATGTTCCCTCATAGCTTTGTAGACACAGCAGTCAGCTCAGGCTGAGAATCCACTTGTGGACCTATGTCCCTTACAACCAGACCAAAGAATATTTTGAGGGGGCAAGTTGGTTGGTGGGATACTGAGACATTTCCACACTACTCCTTGATTTGGGGTTAATTGCTGCCTGTATTCAGATCCCCAGACGACCCTGAAGACGTATACCCTTCCAGCACACCATGCATCTTTTCTGCTACCATCAGTACAGTGGCCTGGTGTTCTACCTCCTCCACCCTAGGAGTTCCAGATGACATCCATGAGGGCCCAATGGGAACAAGAACCCATCTTAAAGCATCTACAGAGGGGTTGGGTTAGGAAAACCACTACTGCTTCTGGTGGGGGTGGGGAGGCAGGTGAGGGAGCAGGTGAAGGGCCTGAAGCCCATGCTGGAGCTATGACTATAGCCAGAGATGCTGCTAAGGCAGAGATAAAGGCAGAGAGGAAGATGGGGTAGAGGTCCTTTAGGCTCCCCCCTTTTTTGTCAGTCCTTGGGCTTGAACTCAGGGCCTGAGCACTGTCCATGGTCTTTCCTCAAGACTAGTGCTCTACCATTTGAGCCACAGCACCACTTCTGGCTTTTTCTTTGTACCAAGGAATCTAACCCAGCTCGTCGTGCATGCTAGGCAGTCTACCACTAGGCCAAACTCCTGGCCCCTTCTGATTTTTAAGCTACATAGGAGCCTGGGAAATACAGGCTAAAGGCCTTAGTGTTGCCTCATGCTACGCCTGCTCCCTACCTACCCACCGATGCATGCACATATGTGCACACACGTGCGCACAAGCAGGTACATGTATGTGTGCGCATGCACACATAAAGAAGGGTAAGGAATCTGTCTCCAGGCACACAGGCCAGCACAGTCCCTGCCCTTTCCACCTTGGCATTAAATAATTCGTCCAGTGCCTGGCATAGACTGTTAAGGAAGGAGGCACGGTGCCCCCTCCCCCACCCACCCCACCTGCTGGGCACTATCATCTTTTAAAGTGAACATCTGGTGTGAGCACTCAGGAAAATTCCTTAGCAGTGTCAACATACTGTGACCTAGCGGTTTCACTCCCAGTGGTGTGTCTGACAGAAATACGTACATCTGTTCTACAAAGCGACAGCTACAAAAGTCACAGCAGCACTTCCTACAGGAGCCCCAAACAGAAACCACTCCCACATGCTCATCAACGATGGTAATTAGAGAGCATGGAGCAGCCAACTGAGTGAACAGTGTGAAATCACCCATAGAGGGGCTGACCGAGACAGCCTGACCTAAAGGAGCATGCTCAGCACAGTCACATTTATTCCTGGTGATAGGACAGGGTGGTTAGTGTTGGGGGCAACGGTGACTATTACAAACTCATTGGAGACTCCAAGGAACTGGTAGTGTTCAGTTCAGAGATGCTTTGGTTATACAAGTCTTCAATTCTGAGATGATGTTAAGCTGGACTCCTAGGATTTGTGTGTGTTTTCCTGAATGGTTTTTGTTGTTGTTTTTTGGCCAGTCCTGTGGCTTGAAGTCAAGGTCTGGGCACTATCCCCGAGTCTCTTTGAGTTCAAGGCTAGTGCTCTACCACTTGAGCCACAGTGCCACTTCTGGCTTTTTTCTGAATAGTTTATTGGAGATCAGAGGCTCTCAGACTTTCTTGCCTGGGCTGGCTTTGAAACAGCAATCCTCAGATCTCAGCCTCCTGAGTAACTAGGACCTACAGCACTGAATGCAATTCTTTAAGAAATGCAGAGCCTAAGAAAGAGACTTCCTGTCTCCCCCATCTCAGTCTAGCGAACTCTCTTGGAAACGGGATGAAGGATGTGGCTGGACTTGGGTTCACAGTCAATGATGAGAAAGAAATAAGTCCAAAGAACTGGCCAATGCTTTAGGTGCCAACTCCTGAGTTGAGCTCTGGTGGGAATGGTTTCATGGCCTGTCCATTGCACACATGGGCACATAACCCTAGGGGTTAGCACTTCGGTTGTGAGCAATGAGGCTTGATGAGGTGACTTGTTCATGCCATGCAACCAGTGAGTGACTGACTGGAGCAGGATTCGAACCTCAGATGCATTGGTTCCAGAAGCCAGGCTAATAATCATTGTCCCTCTCTTATCCCAAGGGAACAGGAGATGGGTCAGGCTGACCATGGCACCTGGCCCCTAGTTACATTTTTCTGGTTCTAACTTTTTTAAAATGGGAGTGGGGGGGAGGTGGGGAGTGGCGCTACCTTTGGAGTAAACAGGAGGATACTCTAACGCTTTCTGGGGACTTTATGCCTCTGCTTCACTCTTGGACAAGACAACTTATAGATATCTAGGATGTCTGGTCATGCCTGATGCCCCCCTCACCCCACCCTCTTCTGAATGAGGCCAGAATGCTTGGTTCTGGCCTGGAGATCCGGCCTAGCCAGTCAGGGCCTCTGTACCTGAGCAGAAAGGAGTCAAGTTCAGTAGGGACACCAGGAGACAGCCTTCCAACAGCTCACACACAAAGGGGCCAGTGGGAGCCACAGGAGGATAGGGAAGACTAGGTAGATATTAATTAGAACTTCCCTTGCTTTGCTTTACTAGACAGAGAGAGCATAGACTGACTTTCCTTCAACTGCCTCGATGTGTTTTCTTTCCTCTTGGCCCTTTGCACAAGCGTTTTCCTTTGCCTTGGCCTCTGCTTTGGGGCTAAATTTACAGTCAAGTTAGGGCTAAGAGTCTGGATCACTTGGATTTGAATCTATTCAGGCTCCTCATCTCATTTGCAAATTTCATTTGCCCCAGGAAATCTTCCCTGATGCCTAGACATCTGACTCACCTGCACTTCCCTGCTGGGCATTTACTGTCCTGGATTGGAATTGTTTTCACCAGGTTGGAAACTCAGCATAGCCTACCCCCATCAGCCTTGCTGTACAGCAATGAACAGGGCCATGCACACAGTAGGTGCTCAGTAATCATCTGTTGCAAGAATGATGGCAAATGCTTCACTTCATACACTGGTCCTGTTTCTACAACTTGCAAGTAGTCATTTGTCTATGAGTCTGAATTTCTTTATCTGACAACTGGGCATCTTCTGCTTTGAGGACGCACATTTGATTAATTGTTAACAGTTAATAATTGGGTAGATCTGACCTTATGGTTCAAAACCTAAAATCCTACAGAAATACAGGCAGAGGGTAGCATTCACATGGAGATAAGAGAAGCTAAGTCAGAGAAAGTGGTCCCAGAAGAGTGTCTAGAAAGAGTGGACAGGAGGCCATGGCCTGTGGACTTTTGTTTACTCACTCTGACACTCCTCTTTGCTGCTCTTGAGAGCTGCAAGTGTGCATTCCCTTTGCTTTCCAGGAAAGAGCTGCCTTTATAGAACAGACTTTCTTAGCCTCAGTACGATTGATGGTTGAGACCCTACCCCTTGAGTCACAGCCCCACTTCCCATTTTCTGGTAGTTAATTGGAGATAAGAGTCTCATGGTCTTTAGTGCCTGGGCTGGCTTTGAACCATGATCCTCAGATCTCAGCCACTGAGTAGCTAGGATTATAGGCGGGAGCCACCATGCCCAGCTCCAGGTGCATCTTTATTTGGGGGCCTGGCCTATGCCTTGAAGGCTGTTTGATAGTGTAATGAAATCAATACCCCCCCCAGCCCGTGCAATTCATGACCACTTGAACCTTCAGTGTGATCTTATTTGGAGTAAGAGTCCTTTCAGATGTAATTACTTCAGAAACCTATGGATTTAGAGATGACCCTAAATCTAATCATGTACAGTTATTGTTTTTTCCACAAAAGGTATAATTAAAATGAAATGTCTGATGACTAACCAGCGTACAGGACACACAGAGAAATGAGGAAGGAGGTAGACACTAGCATGATGTAGCCATAAACCAAGGAATGCTGAGAGTGGTCAGGAGCTGGCAGAAGCAAGGGCGAGTCAAGGATGAATTCTGAAGGGAGTATGGCCTTGCTGATACCTTAATTCTGGGCTTTTAACCTGCAGAGCTATGAATGTCTATTGCTTTGAGGGTTGCTATGACAACCTCCAGGGAAGAAACCTGAGTAGCTATTCTGGTGCTACCCACCAATAGTATCCTCAGGAAAAACGGATGTATCCCCCAATCTCATAGAGGTAAGAGTCCTCACCCTCCGACTTACTCACTAAGGGTTACTGCTCTGACAGGGCAGAATGATAGGGGAACCTGGATTTAAATTTTAGCTGCACCCAGAATTGTTATGTGGCTTTGGGCAAATTGTTTAATTTCTCTGGGCCTCAGTCTCCTTAAGGACAAAACCAGGGCTCATGGAGTAACCTGTATCTCACAGAATCATCAACGCTGATGAAACACATGGATGTGAAGGACGTGCTTTCAAGAGCATCGATCATTCAGCCGGCACTCAATAAATAGTTACTGAAACAACAGTTGGTGTATTCCTTGGATTAAGCAATAATAATATTGCCTAATAGGGAGTAAATTCACGAAGACCTAACAATGGCAATTATCCCTCTTATTATTGAAAGCTTGCAAAATAGGTAAGTTTGTCATATAAAATAATCTCCTGACTCCAAACTGGGGCGATGGCGCCTTCCCTGTTTTTAAACACTTTTAAGCACACTTACTTCAACCCCCTTGGAGCCCCCCAAGAAGTGTTGTAAGATGCCTAATGCAGACAGCTTAAAATGTACGCAGGTGGTAATGGGGACAAAAATAAGGGGAGACTTCAGTAAGTTTTAAGTAGCCAAGGTTGGAATCCAGGCCATGCAAACAATTTCATTCTGAGGCCGTCACACCCTTTCCCGATTCTTTCAGACACCAGGCATTGCCCCCAACCGTGGTTTGACCTGAATAGAAAGAGAGGCTGATCTATACTTGAGAGTGACTGCAGAGTCAACAGCTCTCTTTTCCAGGGGCCTCTAGAGTAATCCTCTCTGTCCGGTACTCCCCAAAGAGGAGTGTAGGTGTGTCTTATTAAAGTCCTGTATAAACCCCGGTTGCCACATCGCAACCAACTTTTCAGAGTGAAATGGAACTCGTCTAGGGGTCGGGGCGGGGCCAGCGGCCTCACGTCCTCCTCGTGGTGATAGGCTGGGGGAGGTGGGCGTGGCCTCCGGAGGCCCCGCCTTTCCCGCCCGCGGCCGAGCGTCCTGACGACTCGCAGCGCGGTCGCCGTGGTGGTGATGCATGGCGGGCAGCGTGAGGGGTTCGTGGGAGATACAAGACTCGCGCCAAAGCCGCTTGAGCAACGGGGTGACTGACGATGAAAGCGACAGCGGCCTCACCGACTCCCAGGGGAGCGAGGAGAACGACCTGCCTGTTATCCAGCTGTGTGGGCTGGTGGATGAGCTCAGGTATCCGCCGGCGGCTTCTGGGGGCCCCCAGCCCTCCTCGTGGACCCCTGTCCCCGAAGCCTGAAGCCTAGGCTCCAGCATGGAGACCATCCACCAAGAGTGGGGAGACTGAGGCCCCACCCCGCCTCCCCCACCGTGTCCCTCAAGTGGAACAGGAACGTGTCTTTGCTTGGTGGTCTCAGGACCTCCAGTGCCAGTGACCTAACAAGCTGTTGATAAAGCCAGGATGGGGTGGAGGGATACGGAGTGGAAAACCCCAAGGTAAAATTCTAGCCCAGGGGTCGCTGGTGAAGGTTATTAGTGCTAGAACTTGAGCCTGGTGTCTGCCTAATGCCAGGCTTTGTGCCCAGGAGCTTCCCAGTCCTATCTCAGATGACCTTTAAGCCTCTTCCCAATGCTAATGATAAAATTAATAGGGTAACCGGGTAGAAAGAGAGCAAGTGGAACGATTTGCCTATTAGCAACATTGCAAAACCTAGGCATAAGAATGGCAATAGAGCCAGGCACTGGTGGTTCAGTCCTGTAATCCTAGCTACTCAAGAGACTGAGATCTGAAGATTGCAGTTCCAAGCCTGCCCAGATAGGAAAGTCTGTAAAACGTACTTTTCTTTCTTTCTTTCTTTCTTTCTTTCTTTCTTTCTTTCTTTCTTTCTTTCTTTCTTTCTTTCTTTTCCTTCCTTCCTTCCTTCCTTCCTTCCTTCCTTCCTTCCTTCCTTCCTTCCTTCCTTCCTTCCTTCCTGTTTTTCTTTTTCTTTTGATTCTGGGACTTGAACTCAGGACCTAAGAGCTGTCCCCTGAGCTTTTCTGCTCAAGGATGGTGTTTTACCATTTTGAGCCATAGCTCCAACTTACAGCTTTTTATATATCAGTCTCATAGGCTTTCCTGCCTGAGATGGCTTTGAACCATGATTCTCAGATCTCAGCGTCCTGAGTAGTTAGAATTACAGGCAAGAGCCACCAGAAACTATAAGACTCTTACTTCCACTAAATTTTACACACACACACACACACCTGGAGGAGGAGCTGTGGCTCAAGTGCTAGAGCATTATCCTTGAGCAAAAGAAGCTTAGAGACAGCATCAATGCCCCAAGTTCAAGTCCCAGGACTGGCACAAAGCAAAAAAGAGAAAAAAAGAGTGGCTATAGACTGTGAGGAAGGACTTTTGTTAACTACCCTAGCAAGTAAATGGAATACCAGGATTCCATGATGTAGGTTCATCCTACTCTTGCAGAGTATTTTGGTTCCTTCAAACTAAGGAGATGTTGCTTTATACACCACAATTGGTCTGTTGCTACCAGTGTTTTCAGTGCTTATTATTTGCTCATTATTTTGCATATATGACTTAAAGTGATGACAGCAGTCCTGGGAGGTCATTTCCCTAAGTTCACACGCCCTGTGAATATGATTCAGACTCAGGAGCAACTCCATGGTCTATACCACAAATATGGTATATGCTGGAAAATCAAGATACCTTGATATTTTGTGTTTACCATAGAGCCTTCTCCACTAACCTTAAAAATTAGCCAAACATGGGCCAGGAGTATGGCCTAGTGGTAGAGTGCTTGCCTAACATGCATAAAGCCCTGGGATCGATTCCTTGATACTACATAAACAGAAAAGATCAGAAATGATGTGGCTCAAGGTGTAGAATGCTAGCCTTGAGAAAGCCCAGGGATAGTGCCCAGGCCCAGAGTTCAAGCCCCAAGACTGGCAAAAAAAAAAAAAAAAAAGAAAGAAAAAAAAAAAGCCGAACAGAAATTAGCTCAGTAGGGCAAGGTACCATATACATTAAAAAAAAAAGCTGGAAGTGGTGCTGAGGCTCAAGTGGTAGAAAGTCCAGGGACAGTGCTCAGTCCCTGAGTTCAAGCCCAGGACTGGAAAAAAAAAAAAAAGCAAAGAAATTAGTTCAGTAATATATGAAAACATCCATGCTAATTGGGCAACAATGACTCATACTTATAATCCTGATTACCCAGGAGGCTGAGATGTAATGGATCATAGTTCGAAGCCATCCCAGGCACTAAAGTTTGTAAGACTCCATCTCCAAAATAACCAGCAAAAAGCTGGGCTGAGGGTGTGGCTCAAGTGGAACAGTACCAGCTGAAACAATATCAGCAGTATTCTCTCTGACATATGTATGTGTCTTATGCACCCACATATATAGAGAGAATATACTAAATTACATAGATGTGGGAGGTTAAGAAGTTCAAAAAGATCATAATCTTGCATATCCAAGACAAGCCTTGATCTCTCAACTCTAGTTTTTTAAATATTGTTTAAAGTTTTCTATTGTTTATGAGAAACTTCCGACCTATTCTTTCATCTATTGGTATTAGACATAAGACTGCTGAGAAACATAAACCAAAAGGAAACATCTGAAGATGGTGGCATGTATTCACAAATGAGTTAGATGATACTTGAGGACACAACTAATAAATCATTTTCAGTATTCTACCAGTGCACTGAATTTTGTGGCTTATTAAACATAATTCTAAAGATACCAAATACTTAACTAGCATTTAACTCTGGTGATCTGGAACTATCTAGCCCCAAGTCTTTGCATTTCTTGTTGTAGCCCTAAAATGCAACCCCATTTTTTATGAGTGAAGAAAGACAGTAAGAGGTCACACACCCTCAGCAAGAATCAATATGACTAGGAAGTACTAAGGACTGGTTATTGGAGGATGTAAACTCCCATTAGGACTTATTAGGTTCCTCTGCCTTTCAGCTATGGGAACTCAGCTCTCAAAACAGAGACAGAGATGTTTGAGAAATATTACTCCAAACTGGAGCCTGGGGATCACCGCCCTCCCCGGTTGTCAGATATCAAGATCTCTGCTGCAGATCTTGCACAGGTACACAATGGAGACCTGAAAATCATTTAACTCTGTTTATCCTCTTAAATGTAAATAGTATTGGTATATATGCCTTTTGATGTTCCCCTCTTTGGCCAAATGGGCATCCTTTCCCATTTTTTCCCATCCTTTCCCCTCCTCTCACTCCTCCCCCCTACTCTCTTCCTCCTCCTCCTCCTCCTTCTCCTCCTCCTTCTCTAACTCCTCTTCCTCCTCCCTTAAGTTTGGGGATGCAGTTATTTACAAGCCTGTCCAGCCACATTAAGGAGTGAAGTGGCCATCATGTTTCAAAGGGCGCTCAGGCATCTGTGTGTGTGTGTATGTGTGTGTGTGTGTGTGTGTGTGTGTGTGTGTGTGTGTGTGTGTGTGTTTGTGTGCTTTTCTTTTGAGAGGCAAACTTTGAGGCCCACACATTTCCTGGACCACCCACTTGTGACCTTTGCCTCAAACACATTAAAAAAAAAATAGGGAAGATTTTTGTTTATCTGTTTTACTAAAACTTTCTAACCCAGTCTGTCTTCTGTTATGTTCAGGAAGTTCTGACCTTGAGGCTTCCCCATGACCTTGAATGTCAATCTACAGTGGGATAACATTTAGTCAAGAAAAATTTCTCTTATTTATTTTGTTTATTGCCAAACATAGGTCTTAGTACAAGGCCTTAGGATGATGTGGGAAATCAAAATCATCTTAGAATCTGTCAGTCAACTTTTTGTGGTTGTGACAGACACCTGAGGAATAAACTTCAAAAGAAGATGCAGTTTGGCTCCTGGTTTCAGAAGCCTTGGTTCATTGACAGGCTTCTTGGCTTTGGACTTGAAATGAGGCTGACCATTGCAGCGGAAATATGTGTTGGGGAAGCCTGCTCACTTCGTGGCAACAGAACTTAGAAAGAGAGTGGGGAAAAAAGATGTTGGGGACAAAGATACAGTCCCCAAGGTTCCACTTGAAAGAACCCACTCCCTTCAACTGGTCCTACCTCCCAAGTTTCCATCACCTTTCACCTGCTGATGGATTAAGCCGTTAATGAGGTCAGAGATATTGTAATCCAATCACCTCTCAAGAGCTCTACCTCTGTGCGCCACTACTATGAACCTTTGGGGGACATTTCATACTCAAAGTATCCCCTCCCCAGATATTTGTCCTCTCTAACTTCATTCAGGGAGGTTTCTGATAGATCTTAGGGGTCATTTGATATCCATCTTGGGCTGATATTTTTGTGTGTATGTGTGGGCTCAGGGACTTGAACTTTGGGCCAGGGTGCTGTCCCTTAGGTTTTTTTTGCTCAATGCTAGCACTGTATCACTGGAGCCATAGCAGTACTTCCAGCTTTTTGGTAGTTCATTGTATAAAAGAGGCTCACAGACTTCTTGCCCAGGCCACTTTTAAACTGCAATCCCCAAATTTCAGACTCCTGAGTATCTAGGATTACTAGCTACCACCAATTCCTCTTTAACAGTGACTTGGTTTCCCTTGGGTTTCTAGTTTAGAAGCAGACGGAAATCCAAGTCCCGTATGGACCGTTTGACAGGCCTGGCTGTAGACCAAAAACTTGAGCTTGTACAAAGGGAGCTAGAAGACACGAAGGATGAAATAAGGCACATGAGAGCCAATGCTGAACGGGACCTGCAGCACCATGAGGTATCCTTTTGTCCTTCCTGGGCCCCCACTTACACCTCATCAGGCAGTGCCTGATGTCCATGTTATTAGTGGTGTTTTAGAAGAAGCACAGTCAGGATAAGACAAGTCAAGGCTCTCTCTACTTTAAAGAACTTGCAACTTCCTTGAGGAGACAACACATTTAAAACTATCTTAACTAAAATTGTTGCAGCACATTCTAATGTCGTAAAGTAACAAAACGAAGCCCTTTGTACTCAACACCGGCCAATAGAGGGATCCTTTTCTATCTTCACTGCCCCAACAATTTTTTCCTCATTCCCAAGGTCAATAGGAAGTGTAGCCTAGTCATATTGTTTATCTAAGTATTTTAGCAAGTGGATTTAAGAGATGGATTCTTAAAAACTGTAAGCACACTAACCATGAATACCTTCCAAAGTTTCTAATTCTTTAATAATAAAAGGAGCTTGAGGTTTAAACGAGTGATTGGTTAAAAATTCACTAAGTTGTCCTTCACGGTCATAGTCCAGGTCCTGATAGATTCCAACACAGTGTCTCCCAGTGAGTACGACACAATGGTTTCTCCTCCAGTGAAGGAGGAAATATCCCTGTTGATTGGATTGTCCACAGGATGAAGTTGTTGGTTTGCCTCTGAGAACTATGGAATATGACAAAAAAAGATAGCTATTTCTGTTTTTCTACTGAAAAGAATGCGTGTAGAATCACACTTGTTTCCAGAGGACATGTCAAGTTGACCTAAGTCTTCCGTCAATGAACCATCGGAACCTCTTTCTTCTGCTTTCTCTTCCTAACCTTGTGACATTCTCCTCTTCTTTTCTCTTTGCAAATGGACACTCCCAGCAAGTTAAAGGTGCCTCAGATATGCCAGCATTGTCCTATCCTGCTAGGTTGCGGACTTCTCTTCCCATATATAAAAATATATATCTTACTTATAACATCTTTTTGAAGTTACAGAAATGGATGAGTGTCCTACTTCCTTACTAATTCAATTCTCTAGACTTTAACTGTGATTAGGGTTTTCCCTTTGTTTGTCCAGATAATTTAACATAGCATTTTTTTTTGGCACTTGAACTCAGGGCCTGGGTACTGTCCTTGGACACTTTTTGCTGAAGGCTAGCACTCTGCTACTTGAACCACAACACCACTTCGGGCTTTGTCTGAGTATGTGGTACCAAGGAATTGAACCCAGGGCTTCATGCATGCCAAGTGAGCACTCTATCACTAGGCTATGCTCCCAGCCCTAACATAACATTTTTTTAAATTTTTTTTGTCAGTTGTGGTGCTTGAACTCAAGGCCTGAGCACTGTCCTTAGACTTTTTTTCTCTAGGCTAGAGCTCTACCACTTGAGCCTCAGCACCACTTCTGGCTTTTTCTAAGTATGTGGTACCAAGGAATCGAACCCAGGTCTTCGTGCATGCTAGGCAAGCACTCTACCACTAGGCCAAACTCCCAGCCCCTAACATAGCATTTTTAATGGGTAAATAATATTTCAAATACCTATTTATAGAGATATGTGAGACTTTGCTTTTGTTTGCTTGCACCCCCTTTTGTAAATACCATATAAATCTTCTGAGGCATGCCTCAGAACAACAAAATAATATTCATGCAATCAGGTTTGCACCTATCTTTCTTTCTTTCTTTTTCTTTTCCTTTTTTTTTTTCTTTTTGTCAGTAGCAGGGCTTGAACTCTGGGCCTAGGCACTGTCCCTGAGCTCTTCAGGTCAAGGCTACCACCCCACCCCTTGAGCCAAGCACCACTTCCAGTTTTCTAGTGGTTAATTGGAGATAAGAGCCCCACCATCTTTAGTGCCTGGGCTGGCTTTGAACTTTGATCCTCAGATCTCAACCTCCTGAGTAGCTAGGATTACAGGCGCGAGCCACTGCACCCTGCTTGTATCTATCTAAGACTAAGAAGTTTTATACATTGGGCTATAAGGCGGCCTGGGAATTTAGGTATTCCCAGGGAACAAGTCCTTGGGAATTTTTTGGAAGTCTTCCTTCTAATCTGACTCTCCCAGGCAATCATTGAGGAAGCTGAAATTCGATGGACCGAAGTTCAGAGAGCAGTGCATGACTTTGAAAAGGATATTCTAAAAACCGTATCCAAAAAGAAAGGAAGTATTTTGGCCACCCAGAAAGTGATGAAGTACATAGAGGAAATGAACCGCCGGAGGGTGAGTTGGGGATATCTTAGAAAGGGAGAGGCTGGAAGCTGCAGGGAGAGATGTAGTAGGCCTTCATTTCCAGAGATTTTTCCAGCACGTTAAGCTCTGAAGCCTGAAGCCAGCAAAGCAGTTGTACCAAATCTACCATGTGTGCTAACACAGGAATAAGAAACTGCAGACTCAGAAGAGCATTTTGTGTAGAAGGCCCCCTCCAGGAGCCCCGCACCTGGATACGTTTGAATTGAAAAGCAATGTGAAATGTGCACGGGGCATACCCAGTTTCTTCTGCAGGCTACCTACATGGTGAAATATCATGGCATTGCTAGCCCAGACCAGAAGTAAAAGGGCCTCAAATAAATGACGGAATGTTTGGGTTCAAGGTTTGGTTTATAGCTCCACATCTACTTTTCAAACCCACAGGGACAAAAAAAAAAAAAGAGAAGAGAAACTGATTATAATATGCTTTTATTTCTTAGGATAATATGAAGGATAAATTATGTTTGAAAAATGTTTCTCTCAAAGTTCAGAGGAAAAAAATGCTTTTTCAATTGCGACAGGTATGTGGCTTTTTTCCTCCCTATCATTCCTTTCAAAGGCAGTTTGGATCACAGCCTTCATGCCCACCAAAGCTGTTCCTGCATTCCTTCTTGGGCTCTGTGAATTTATGTGACAAAAGGATTATTCAGTAGTGATTAAGAACGTTGAGATGGGCAGGTGATCTTGGACTCAGTGTCATCCCTTCTGCAGTTCCTTATACAAGGGGAACAGAGATCAAAGTGATGAGATACAGGAGGGGATCATGAGCCAAGGTATACAGGAGACTTCTAGAAGCTAGAAATGACAAGAGAGGCTCCAGAATAATGCAAGCTCTGACAGTATCCTGGTTTTCATCTCCCAAACCCATTTTAGATTTCTAACCAGAACTGTAAGATAATAAATGAGGTTTGTGGTAATTTTGACCTTATAGCAGCTATTAGGAAACTCAGATACTGTGCAGAAAAATCAGGGAGAGGGAATTTGCCTGTAGGGAAGGAAAGTAGATGAAGGGTGTAGAGTTAGTAACATTGGGGCTTGAAGAAATTATTGTTTGGGGAGAAGGGAAGAAGAAACACCTTAGGCTATAAGGAACTGCTTCTATGTTGGACATGGGAAGTCAAAATTTAAGATGGCAAAGGCCCAGTTGGGCAGGCAGTGTGATGGCAAATCAGATAGGGAGCCTGACACTATAGCACACTCACCCTGCAGAAACAGCTTGGAAGAAAAGGAGGGGAATATACAGATGGCTTTTTTCTGGAACTTTCCATGTTTATAAATGACCTTTTCGTGTGAGCCAGTCCTGGGGCTTGGCGCTCTGTCCCTGAGCTGCTTTTGTTTAAGGCCAGTGCTCTACCACTTGAGCTACAGCTCCACTTCTGGCTGTTTTGGTAATTTAGAGATTTAGTAATTTGGAGATAAGAGTCTCACAGACTTTTCTGCTTGGGCTGGCTTTATATCAAAATCCTCAGATCTAGGTCTCCTGAGTAGCTAGGATTGCAGGCATGAGCCACTAATGTCCACTACAAATGACTTTTTTAATGACTGTTCTTCCTTACTACCCTGAGGGAGGATTCTCCTGGCTCTGCCCAGGATTTCCGTGTGTCCCTTTCCTGGTCCTCAGCACCACACTTTCCCCGGGCCAGGGAGCATTGTGTTAACTCAAACATCCATGCCCAGTGCTTAGTACAGTTGGCCAGGATATTTTTTTGAATGACTGAATGGTGACACATCTCTCTATTCTCATCCCAAAGTTACAAGGTGGGAGGCTACATTCAGAAATCACACCTGAACAACCATCTTTCTGTCTTTCTGAGCTGTAGAAGGAAGAAGTGGGTGAGGCACTCCACGATGTTGATTTTCAACAGTTGAAGATTGAAAATTCTCAGTTTGTAGAAACAATTGAAGCAAGGAATCAAGATCTGATCCAGCTGAAGCTGATCTCTGGAAGCACCTTGCAGATCCTTAATGCATACAAAGTAAGACTCAGTCCACTCCAGAGCCCAGACACCCCAGCAGAGCACCCCTGACTGCTGCCCACACCCACCTGTCCAGCCATAGGAAAGTCCTTGTGTCATTTCACCCACCACTGACTCCTGACTTCTCTCAACAAAGTCGTGCTCCTGAAATTTCCTCCACAACTAGGGCACATGAAACCAATATATACGCATGTGTATACATAAACATATACATATATTTACACAATATATATATGTGCAAAAAAACCCCCAAGAAAACAGTGTCCTACTCCACACAGACTGATTGGATTAAGGGGTAGAGTCCATTCCTGTCACTTTGGTGTATTTTTTTTTTTTTTTTGTCAGTCATGGGTCTTGAACTCTGGGCCTGAGCACTATCCCTGAGCTCTTCTTCTGAAGCCTACTGCTTTATCACTTTGAGCCACAGTGCCACTTCTGGTTTTCTGGTGGTTAATTGGGAATAAGAGTCCTGTAGTCTTTCATGCCCAGCGTGGCTTTGAACCACAATCTTCAGCTCTCAGCCTCTTAAGTAGCTATGATTACAGGCATGCCCCACCAGTGCCCATCTCTCCAAATGATTTTTTTTAAATGATTTTTATGCTTGATGTTTTGAAAAAGCTAATCACATTTAGTTCTATGTTTAATTTAGGCCTATATTAAGCACGTCCCTGCTTAAAACGATCTCAGTTATAAATCAGAGAATGACTGAATTATTTATTACCCAAATGCAATGCCTTAGGGAAAGAAAAAGGCACTATTAATAATTAAGGAGAGCCTATAGACTGAATAGGGCCTTTCCAGCACACCAGGCCATCTGGCCACCTTGTGAGTGATTGTGAGACTATTGTCTGACTATCATCATAGTGGCTAGCAAACTGGACAAGTGTGTCCTACCCTGGCCTGTGAGCTAAGATTGGCTCAGAGAGAAACATTTGCAGCAAATTAGATGATAGAAACCATTAATACCTAAACTCAGGAAAGGAAAACAGACTTCTCACCCAGAGATCTCCTCTTCTCATTAGCAGATCTCAATTCCAAAGTATTACAGTCAGTTCTTACACTTTTTTTTTTTTTGCCAGTCCTGGGGCTTGAACTCAGGGCCTGAGCACAATCCTTGGGCTTTCCTCAAGGCTAGAGCTCTACCACTTGAGCCACAGCACCACTTCTGGCTTTTTTCAGTGTATGTGGTACCAAGGAATTGAGCCCAGGTCGTTGTGCATGCTAGGCAAGCACTCTACTACTAGGCCAAACTCCCAGCCCAGTTCTTACACTTTTAATTTCATCAATAAAACATTGAAATTAGAGGATTCTATTTCTTATTATAATAATTACATAATATATGCAGTATTTGCCTCTGGGCCTTCAAAAACCTAAACTATTTACTATCTGAATCTTTTTGGGAAAAATCGATGGCTTCCTGGCCTAGCACCCAAATAAAAATAGTGACTACAGGCCTAGTTAACTCACTATCTGGTGTCCTTTGACCCACACAGTATTGTTTAGCAATGTAAGTTTGAGGGATTGGCTGTATTGGTAAAGTGCTAACCAATTAGAGAAAGCAGCTGGTACTGAGTTGGGGTCCCAGTCTTGGACCTGAAAAAAAAAAGTATAAATTTGAAGCTAGTTGCTGGTAACTCATGCCTATAATCCTACTTCTCAGGAGGCTGAAATCTGAGGATTGTTTTTTGAATTCAGCTGGGGCAGGAAAGTCAATGGAATTCCAATCTCCAATTAACCATCAGAAAATCTGGGCTTGGAGCTGACACTCAAGTAGTAGGGCACTAAGCCTTAGCAATAAAGCTAAGAGACAGCATTTAGGCTCTGAGTGTAAGCACCAGGAACAGCACACACACACACACACACACACACACACACACACACACACACACACACAGAGTTCATTTGAGTTGGTCAGCAAGCATTTAGTAATTCATGCTTGTAATCCTAGCTATGAAGAAAGTTGAAAGATGATGCTTAGGATTTGAAGCCAGCCCAGGCTGGTTAATTGCAACAAATTATGTGGTTCTGAGTTCAAGCCCTGGTATAGACAAAAAAAATGAATATGTTTAGGCCAGGCTTGTGTTGATTAATCTTTTTTCTTTAATAAACAAAAAACAGAATATTTGCCAGATTCAAACGCAGGTTAGAGACGGCGCGGGAACTCCCGGCCCACTGTGTTCCATTCATTTGCCTCCCCTTTGCCATAGAAGATGCAGGAAACACTGATCGAGCAAATGGAAACGGATGTGTTATGAGCATCCAGCCATCAGCAGGTCATCTTCGGAACTTCTCACATCAGCAGTTGGTATCTGATTAGTGGCATCCACACCAAGTCAGTCCATGACTGCAGCAGAGCCAGGAGCATGTTGCCCAGATCACGTGGGACCTCCGCTTTATCCCATAAAGTCACTGAAATAATGTGGGACCTGTCTGGTCTTGCTGCCCACGTACGTAGGGGAGCAGCTGAGCTCTGCAGGGCAAGCCTAAGTTCAGTGTGGATTACGGGCAGTACTAGAGCAGTAGCAGCAGCGCAGTCTGCAGGGACTGAAGGAGCCATTCTGGTCCAGAGTCTGCTGCAAATAATAGCAGACAGAGCTGGGGAGGGGGACAGGGGACACCACAGGTGCCTAAAGGTGGACCCACGTGACAGGTTGGGATAGAAATCAGACCTACTTCATGTGTGAGTTTTCAGCTCAGCCCTGGGAAATAGAGACAGAGTAGCTGTGGCTTGGGGAGCAGGACACATGGCGGGGAGTTGGATGGTGTTTCTGCTGATGGAGAGCTGAAGTCTTGTGTCTCGGATTTTTGTCAGTTGGAGGAAGGAGAAATTGTAAGATGTCCCCAGACTCTTGCCCCTGGTGCATGTACTCTGGTGTGACAGCTTCTACCATTAGGACATGTCTGTTGAATGAGTAGGCAACATTATATGGCATGGTTGACCCTAAAATGAGGAGATATCTAGGTGGACCTGGCTTAATTACATGAACCTATTGAGAACAGAATTTCTTTGCAAGAGATAGAGCTGTGAAGCAACAATGATTTTTTTTTCTGGGTCAAAAGTTCCCCAGGGCCGGGAGTTTGGCCTAGTGGTTAAAGTGCTTGCCTAGCATGCATGAAGACCCGGGTTCGATTCCTCGGTACCACATACATAGAAAAAAGCCGGAAGTGGTGCTGAGGCTCAAGTGGTAGAGCTCTAGCCTTGAGAAAGTCCAAGGACAGTGCTCAGGCCCTGAGCTCAAGCCCAGGACTGGCAAAAAAAAAAAAAAAAAAGTTCTCCATTAAAAAATGAGCCAGGTATCGTTGCTCACACCTGTAATCCTAGCCACTCAGGAGGCTGAGATCTGAGGATATCAGTTCAAAGCCAGCCTGGGCACTAAAGACCATGAAACTCTTATCTCCAATTAACCACTAGAAAATGGGAAGTGGAGCTGTGCCTCAAGGGTAGGGCAGTAGCCTTGAGCTGAAGAGCTCAGGGACAGCGTCCAGGCCCAGAGTTCAAGTCCCATGACCCATCAAAAAAAAAATGTCCTCTGTTACTGCTTGAAGATAGGAAAGCCATGTGGAAGAGGTCTTAGAGTTGCCTCTAGGAGCTGTGAGTCACCTGCCAACAGCCAAAAAGAAAACAGCACCTTAGCGCAAGGAAATGAGTTCTTCCAACAACCAGAGGGCTTGGAGAAGGGCTGTGTGTCTCAGATGACACCCACTATCCCACCCCCCATACCCAGCAGGTCCATGATAGACTAGCTTTCCCCTCCCCCACTCCACTGCCTTGGCATAGTCTCTCCTTGGCACAGTAAGGCTGCTGCAATTTTTCTGCAGTGATGGGCCAGCCTCCTCACCTCTGGGCTCAGGCTGACCTCCTGGAGACAGGCCTAGGCAGTTTCACTACCCAGTACCTGGTGCTGGGAAGGACAGTGTTCAAGGCCCCCTGAAATCTCTGGCTGCTTCTACTGGCCTTCTCCTCAGTTAAGCAGAGCACATCCCAACTCTTTATGGGCTGACAGCTCCACGGGCACGGTTTGCTCCCATGTAAGAAGCAGGAGTCGGGCCAGGAGTATGGCCTAGGTTTGACCCAGGTTTGATTCCTAGATACCACATACAGAGAAAAAGCCAGAAATGGTAGAGCACTAGCTTTGAGAAAGCCCAAGAACAGAGCTTAGGCCCTGACTTCAAACCCCAGGACTGGCAAGAAAAGAAGAAGAAGAAGAAGAAGAAGAAGAAGAAGAAGAAGAAGAAGAAGAAGAAGAAGAAGAAGAAGAAGAAGAGGAGGAGGAGGAGAAGAAAGAAAGAAGAAGCAAGAGTTTGGCAGGGGATAAAATTTCAGATGACACAGAGAGATTCCTGAGGGATTCCAGCCCCTGCCCTGGGCCCAACATGGACTCATGGGCAGCAGATCACACTGCCTGACTTCAAATCCTGGCCCCTACTGTATATTGGCCAATTGCTTCCCCTCCCTGAAGGTCAGTTCTCTCACCTGTAAGCAGGGCAAGGGGTCACATCCACCCTGTGGTGGTCCTTCCTACCACAATTTCCACCTCTGGAGACAGTCAGGTCACCTGTTAAGTGTTCATGTGCCAGGCGCTGTGTCCAGTTCTTTATCAGAGAGTAACTATACTAGTATGAAAGAAGTTCTAGGACTTGCCCAAAGTTGCCGTCAGAGTGTGGCAGGATTTGGGTTTCCATGTGTCTAACCACTCTGCTTCCCCATCTAGTTCTCAGCCCTCAAGAATGTGAAGACTGAAGTTCCTGTGCAAAGGCAGACCTCGGTTCCTGGAGGAACTTGATCTTGATTCTCCATCTACTCCTGTGCTTTTTATTTTTATGCTAGTCCTGAGGGCTTGAACTTATGGCCTGAGCAGTGTCCCTAAACTTTTTGCTCAAGGCTAGTGCTCTACCACTTGAGCCACAGCTCCATTCTGGTTTATTGAAGAGTCTCATGGACTTTCCTGCCAGGCCTAGTTTTTTGTTGTTGTTGTTTTTGTTTTTGTTTTTTTGCCAGTCCTGGGCTTGAGCTCAGGACCTGAGCACTGTCCTTGGACTTTCTCAAGGCTAGAGCTATACCACTTGAGCCTCAGCACCATTTCCGGCTTTTTTTTCTATGTATATGGTACCGAGGAATTGAACCCAGGTCTTTGTGCATGCTAGGCAAGCACTCTACCACTAGACCAAACTCCCGGCCCCCAGGCCTAGTTTTGACTTGCAATCCTCAGATCTCAGCATCCTAAGTAGCTAGGATTACATGCATGAGCCATCAGTGCCTGGCAAGTTTCTTTGTTAATAATGCTGGTACTGAGGCTCGAACTCAGAGCCTTGTGTTCTTGCTCAGCTTGCCTGCTCATGGCTGGTGCTTTACCACTTGAGCCACTCCTCCAGTTCAGCATTTTTCTGGTTAATTAGCATCTCTTAGACTTTGTTGCTAGGGTTGGTTCAGAACCTTGATGCTCAGATCTCAGTGGATAGGATTCTGGGTATGAGCCCCTGGTATACTTGTCTCTCAAGCTCTAAACAGAAGACTTGTGTTTCAGAGCAAGCTTCACCGGGCATTGGAATTGAATGTCAACTTGGACAAGGAGGTCTTAATGAGAGCGGAGCTACTTGACAAAATTGAAAAAGAAACCCTACAGGCTGAGGAGGTAGGAGAGGGTTTGTCTCCTGCCTATAGTGCTTGCCTGTATGTCTACAAACATCCTAGGTTCTTGATGGTTTCCCTAGAGAAGCCAAGATCACAAAAGTCAAAATAGCTTTGAGCCATCAGATCAGAAGCTGGACTTACAACCTCGTAATGTTATGTTCACTGTGGGTGATGCTCTGAAGAGTCCAAACACCAAGAATTCCTTAAGGTATCTGTAGAAAATGGGATTACTTAAGGTGACTGAGTTGCAGGTTGGGAATAGGGAAAGTTCTGGGAACACATGGTGAAGGGGTTTGTGCCATGGTGTGAATATTTATAATGTTTAAAAGTGGTGTAAGGCCGGGAGTTTGGCCTAGTGGTTAAAGTGCTTGCCTAGCATGCATGAAGAACCGGGTTCGATTCCTCGGTACCACATACACAGAAAAAAGCCGGAAGTGGTGCTGAGGCTCAAGTGGTAGAGCTGTAGCCTTGCGAAAGTCCAAGGACATTGCTCAGACCCTGAGCTCAAGCCCAGGACTGGCAAAAAAAAAAAAATGGTGTAAGGAGCTGGATTCTAGTGACTCATGCTTGTAATGCTTGCAACTCAGGAGGCTGAGATCTGAAGATCACAATTTTTTTTTTTTGGTAAGAAAAACTTGGTAGAGCTTTGAGTAAGTAAGCAAACAGGCAAACAGAAGGGCAAGGTGCATTCTCTAAGAGTGTATGGATGCTCTCACAGGTAAGGTGTGGTGGCTCACGCCTGTAATCCTAGCTACTCTGGAGGCTGAGATCTGAGGATCATAGTTCAGAGCCAGCCCAGGCACTAAACTCTTATCCCTAATTAACCACTAGAAAATGGGAAGTGGGGCTGTGGCTCAAGGGTAGGGTGGTAGCCTTGAGCTGAAGAGCTCAGGGACAGTGCCTAGGCCCAGAGTTCAAGCCCCATGGACCCATAAAAAAAAAGGAGGGGATCACAACTTTTTTTTTTTTTTTTGCCAGTCTTGGGCCTTGAACTTGGGGCCTGGGCAATGTCCTTGGGCTTTCTCAAGGCTAGAGCTCTACCACTTGAGCCATAGCACGGTTTTCTGGCTTTTTTCTATATATGTGGTACCAAGGAATTGAACCCAGGTCTTCGTGCATGCTAGGCAAGCACTCTACCATTAGGGTAAACTCCCAACCCGGGATCACAATTTGAAGCCAGCCCAGAAAAGTCTATGAGACTCTTATCTCCAATTAACTAGCAAAAAGCTGGAAGTGTAACTGTGGCTGAAGTGGTAGAGCACTTGACTGAAAAGGGCAAGCAAGAACATGAGGCACTGAGTTTGAAGCCCTAGGACTGGAAAAATGTATGTATATGAAGTCAAAATAAAGTTAAATAGGCATTTCTTCTTACAAAGAAATCCTAAGTAGAGTATATTCCTTAATACAGGAGAAAGGGAGTAAAGAAAGCAGGGAAGGGAAGCTGGTTGTGGTTGCATTGGCCTGTTTCCTCAACCTCAGGAGGCAGACACACCAAAGGATCAAGACTCAGCCAAGCTAAGTCACATAGTAAGTCCAAGGACAACCTGGGCTATGTAGTAAGACCTTGTCTCAATAAACCAAAGCCAAAACAAAACAAAACAACAAAAAAGGTTGGGATGAAATAGGAATAGGAAAGGAAGAACAGAAAAAGACAAGGCTGATGTTTCTCATTGGCATTAAAACATTACAATCTGGCTTAGAGTGGTGACCTGTTAATGCCAGCTTCACAGGAGTTGATGGTAGTGAGATTGTGCATTGCCAGAAATGTATCACCCTATCTGAGAAACAACTAAAAAACCAGAAAGGCCCTGGGAACATGGTTTGACTCGTGGGGTGCTTGCCTAGGAAGCAAGCAAATGGCCTTCAGTTGCCAGTAACACACACACACACACACACACACACACACACACACACACACACACACACACAATCTACAAACAAAATAACCACTGTTTTAGAACTACACTAGGACTGGAGAGAGATGCCAGATTTTCCTGGGACTAATCTACCTTTCTCAACTTAGGACCGGGCCAAAGCTGAGTCTATGAACAGGAAGTTGAGGAAGCAGCTGACTGAGTATCGGGCACCACCAGTGATGATGTACGTCAAGGAGAAGATCCTCATTACAGACCTGGAGAAGACCATCAAGATGTGGGAGAGGAAAGTGGAGATCGCAGAGGTGAGGCTGAGAACCCAAGGTGGGATGCCTTCTCCACAGCGTGCTAAACCTTTCATGTTCTCAATGTTTTTGTTGAGGGCTCTGCTTTGTTGGCCTAAGAGTATAGAGACATTTGCAGCTTTTTAGTGTGTGTGCTGGTCATAGGGTTTGAACTCAGGACTTGGGTGCTGTGGATAAACTCCTTCCCTCCCCCCAAGATTAGTGCCTTGAGCCTGTGGCTAGTGCCACAGCTCCACTTACTGCTATTTAGTGGTTAAGAATCTCATGGACTTTCCTATCTTGGCTGGCTTTGAGCCATGATCCTCAGATCTCAGCCTCCTGAGTAGCTAGGATTGTAGGCATAAGCCACCATATTTTGTCTATGAGAAACTTCAAACATTGTTTCAGCTATAAAAGCAAACTGAGACAGGTGAAAGGGTATCAATGTATGGGAATTAATGCACCATCTATCTTGCAAATATCATGTAACCCTTCTATTAATTACAATAAAAAATATATGAGAAAAAAAATCAAACTGAGAAATGGCTTTTAAAATTCCTTTTACAAATGTGTTGTTTTTGTTTTATGCTGTTAGTTTTAGTATCAGGGAGAGACAGACTATAGGAATAGTGTATTTTTAGTTGTGTTTAATGAATTCTAGAAGCTTCTGAATAGTGAGTTACTTTATACATGGAGGAGTATTCTTAAAACTGAGGAGAAAAGGGATGTTGAATGTCATTGGTGCTGGGTTGCAACGTTGCCAGGGTCTTCGTGTGTCTAAATGACCCTGCAGCCTCCGGGTGTGGTTCATTCTGCAGGGGAGCACCCTGCCCCCCTGTCAACCTCTGGGTCACGTGAGCCTGGCAGGCTGCTGTCAGGAAAAGCATTGCTCAGGACCACACAGCCCTGGTGAACATTGAGATCATCTCAAAGGCATTACTGTGGCTGAAAAACCTAATTGGGCTGCTTGGAAAACAGGGAGCTGGGCGTTTACACATCTGAGTCCCAGCTACATTTCTCACGTGACTTCCTTCGGCCTTTGTTGTGACTGCTTCGTGGCAGAGAGGAATGTAGTATCCAAACTTGGGCCTGGTCAGATCTGAAACCCAGAGGCTACAGGAACTGGCAGTATGGCTGAAAAAGTCTTTGGGGTGGGAGCTAAGCCCTAGGAGGCTCCTCCCCCTCCCCCCCGCCCCTCCACATCCTCTGCACCTTCCACAGGGCAAGAAGTGACTGCACACTCAGTTTACTCAGTTTTTCTCTCCTTCTCCCCGCTTTTGTCTGTTTTACAGATGTCCCTAAAAGGCTATCGCAAGGCTTGGAACAAAATGAAAACCAGCAGTGACCAGTTGCAGGAGATGGACATTCCTGAGCAGGAGGGGGAAAAGGAATGGCTTGCAGATGAAGTGACCCATTAAAGTTCTGGGTGCTTTTCTAGTCATGGGGTCTTCTGACTGTTCCCTGTGTGACTGGTGTCCCCAGCTCCCAGCCAGGCTTCCCGTCACCTCCAGGACTGCGTGCACCCATGGAACGTATCTTTGCCCTCTGGCCCCAGGACATTGAAAGAATCACAGGGCACTGTAATGGTTTTGACACTTGTTAGCCCACACATTTAGTTCACAAGGACAAAATGAAAGTGAACTTCTAAAGTGGGAGTGAGACAGGAGGGAGAACCAGCCCAGCCCTGTGGTGCATGCCTGAGCCGATCCATGCCAGCCCAGGTGAGCACCTATCAAAAACAGACACCAGAAGGGCCTGGTCAAGGCCTGGCACTCAGCGCTCCAAGCTTCCTCTTCCATGTGGTGTGGGTTAGCTACACCAGACACTGCTGCCAAAGGAAACTAGCACGAAGAAAACCAAGCTCATTGCTTGGGGGGGCCCCAGCCTGCTCTGACCTGCAGCCGCCTCCTCCCCGGCCTCGCCACCATAGTAGTCATAGTACACGGGTTGAGAGGATCCCTCGAGATGTCTTTCTGTGTCCTGGAGCCCCTTAGCCCTGAAGGTTTGACTAGCTTCTCCAGAGATGTTTACTAACCCTGGGTGCACCGTGGACCTGTCACGTGCTTCGTGGCGGGACCAGGCAATGCGGTGTGGTGCAGCATAAGTGCTCATGGGCATAAGAGCTGAGGCCTGGTGGAAGGAAACTGGGATCACCTTCTCCCAGGGGTGGAGCGAAAACAGGGAAGGGCCAGCCCTCCTAGCCTTGGACATAATCCAGTCACTGTAATCTTCCACTTTGGTGTACAGGAAGAGGCCGGGACATTGGTCACCTCCTCGAGTCACAAGTCCTCTCAGGACCCACAGATTCACCTCCTGAAGTTGGCACATCATGGGGTTTCCTGGTTCCCCCTGCAACAAAGGATAGAAAACTTTAGGGCCTGGAAAAACAAAACAAAAACAAAACTTGTTTCACTTTCTGGATCTTGTGCAGCTCACTGTTGAGTCTTCTTGGAAAATGGGACAAATTGTAGGATGCTGTCTCAATTACAGATGGTTGCCACTACAAATTCCAAAGGGTGATTTTCCTTTCATTATGCAAATTCCTGTGGTGGGCTACAGATTGCCTTGTAGCTTCCTGGTTCATCCTTTACTCGTTGCCACCCTCCCACCCCTAAATACCTCTGACTGACTCTTCCCTCACTCCTCAGGTGCTGGTGTGCCTCTTTTGGCAGTGGCTTGCCTTGCTCACACTCACACTTCTCCTCACTTTCTTCCTCCTATCCTTCCTTCAAGGCCCTTTGTCCCACCTTCTGGCCTAAGTAGGGGCTGTAGAAGGGGTCAGAGACAGAGTTCCCAGGGAGCACAACCTAGGCTGGATTCACAGCTTTACCTGGAGGCTGTCTAGGATTTTGTTTGTTGTGTTGGTACTTGAGCCTAAACTCAGGACCTGGGCACTGTTCCTAAGCTTTTTGTTGTTGTTTTTTCCACTCAAGGTTAGTGTTCTACTATTTGAGCCACATCACCACTGCTGGATTTTTTTTAGGGGGGGGGGAGATGGGGGAGAGGGAGTTCATTTGAGATAAGAGTCTCATGGACTTTTCTCCTGGGACAGGCTTTGAACTTGGATTCTCAAATCTTAGCTTCCCTAGTAGGATTACAGCCGTGAGCAAGTAACTGGTCTGGGATTATTCCACCAGTGTGGCCTTCCCCTCTCCCCAGGAAGCAAGTGCTCTGGAACTCAGGATTCTGCCACATACCACTCATTTCTTACAAGGCAAATGGGTAGAAGCTTGGCTTGCTTAGATAGATAGATAGGTGCCCCTGGGCCACGTGACCTAGTTCTCATTGAGCCAAAGTAGTGATGCAGTGAATGTCTATGACACATACAGAACCTGGCATGGTACCTGCAATGCAATATGCACTCAATGAAGTTTTAGCTACTATCATTTGGTCTCTATAAAGGTCATCAGTTTTCTCCAAAAGTTAAGGGAAAATGAAGGAAAGAAGCATGACAAGTACTACGTATGAGTTGCTCATCTGTTCTGCTCCACACCCATCCCAGGCTTCCTTTTTTGTTTGCTTGTTGATCATGGGGCTTAAACTCTGTTCCTGAGCACTATTCCTGAGCTCTTCAGTTCACTGTGCCCGGCTCCAGGCTTCCTCTTAAAGGAACATCTACCTCCACCTTCATCCCACCCATGATCTGTCTTAGCCCCCAGGGGAAGGGGAAGGCTACTCTATTGTCCTTGATTGTGTGGCCTGCCTAGCTCTGCAACTAAGGTGTGTCTTTAATCAGTTGATGCCTAAGTCTAAGTGGCATTAGATAAAATCATGATAGGTTCTGCCATTAGTGACATCTCATATTTGATGAAGTATGACACTGGCTTGATGGGATGATTATGGGAAGAATCTTGTTGAATGGTTCTGTCTTCTACTCTGCATGAACACATCTAATTTCAGAAGTTGTTAAGGTTTTCCCCCTGGTAATGGACCCATAGAAATGTGGCTTGAGCCTGGTGCTGTGGCTCATGCATGTAATCCTAGCTACTCAGGAAGCTGAGATCTGAGGATTGAGGTTCAAAGTCAGCCCAGGCACAAAAGGACCTGAGACTCTTATCTTCAATTAACCTCTAGAAAACAGGAAGTGGGGCTTGGCTCAGGGTAGGGTGGTAGCCTTGAGCTGAGGAGCTCAGGGACAGTGCCCAGGTCCAGAGTTCAAGCCTTACATCTCTCTCTCTCTCTCTCTCTCTCTCTCTCTCTCTCTCTCTCTCTCTCTCTCTCTCTCTCTCTCTCTCTCTCTCTCTCCCTCTCTCTCTCTCTCTCACACACACACACACACACACATACACACACAATGGCGCTTGAAAAATATTAACCAAGTTTGGAAGAGCAAAACTATATCAATGGCAGTCCTTCGTGCTTTTGCAATTAATAGACTTACAAAGAAATGTCATACGCACACACACACTCACATATATATATATATTATATATATATATGTATATTCTGCCTTACTAGATACTCTGAAGGAAAACACCTCTGCATCAGGAGTCCTGAGGTTGCTTAGAGGGGAACAGGTGATTGGCATCTTAGAAAGACGGAGTTAGAATAAAGAAGGGGGAGTCTGCCTGGAGATCTGCTTGCCTTAGGTTCCATCTTTGCCTTATTATTTGTTGTCTAGTTCCCTGGGTTTGAACACCAGAAGACTCTAACCAGGTGTTTGTGAATTCTACACA